>NC_091123.1:185635480-185967146 GCF_040183065.1 Periplaneta americana | reverse complement strand
GAGGGTGGGAGTTGGGAGAGGTAGGAAGCAAGAGAAATGCATAGCTATCATTGCGAGCCACAATGTGCTCGCGAGTCACATTTTCGCCACGGCTGGTCCATACCATCCAATCCATCTATCCATTCATCCTTCTATATTATTCGATTCAATTCATCCATACAGCAAGCCATCCATGTAATTCAATCAAATGCATCCACTCACCCCTTTTCCACCAAGCTATGTATATAACGTAGATATTTATACATTCATTTAAAATGCATGCGCCGTTGTTTCTTTGTTATTTATTTATTTTTTTTTTTTTTATTTTCTTTTTTTAAGAGTTAGTGTCCGGACCTTCATTGCATTTTAACCTCTAGTCAAACTCAAAAAAATCACAAAACACGTCGGACTGTGAAAATACGCTTATGGCTACGTCAAATGCATTATTAACCATTTAAATCACAGCTTATGCATTAAATGCCATCCTTTTCAAAACAATTCGCTCACGAATATCGACAAAACTTTAACATATATCATATCCATAGACAAAATAACGACGGGTAGGAATAGACAATGCATAGTTGGTGCATATAATCCATCATGGAGCGAAGATACGAGTAGTAACAAATCCCTGCGATTGGAATTTAGATACAATATTTACACTGAAAATGTATGTATGCGTATAACGGAACTCACAATACCGTGCTGTGTAATGAATACATAATTTAATTTAATAACTTCCATTTGTAAACATTTTTAAAAGTTAAAAAACTGCACAAAACCCTACAGGTCTAATTGAAAAAGCCTGTTGGAACCATCGAAACCCGAGTGCTGGGAAGCTGCATTCTACATTAAACGTGAAATACTGTAAATAAATTGCAGTTTTAAATTTTGACTAACAATATAAAGTACAAAATAGTTCAGGCATCTTCCAGTTAGTGACATTTTGTCCCACAGAACTATACCATGGATATTGTACGAAATGGAACTATAAAAATTGGAGACATCCATCGAAGAGGTTGAAAAATTCAAATACCTTGGATCAACAGTAACAGATATAAATGGCACTAGGGAGGAAATTAAACGCAGAATAAATATGGGAAATGCCTGTTATTATTCCGTTGAGAAGCTTTTGTCATCTAGTCTGCTGTCAAAAAATCTGAAAGTTAGAATTTATAAAACAGTTATATTACCAGTTGTTCTGTATGGTTGTCAAACTTGGACTCTCACTTTGAGAGAGGAACAGAGATTAAGGGTGTTTGAGAATAAGGTTCTTAGGAAAATATTTGGGGCTAAAAGAGATGAAGTTACAGGAGAATGGAGAAAGGTACACAACGCAGAACTGCACGCATTGCATTCTTCACCTGACATAATTAGGAACATTAAATCCAGACGTTTGAGATGGGCAGGGCATGTAGCACGTATGGGCGAACCCAGAAATGCATAGAGTGTTAGTTGGGAGGCAGGAGGGAATAAGACCTTTGGGGAGGCGAGACGTAGATGGGAGGATAATATTAAAATGTATTTGAGGGAGGTGGGATATGATATTTATCGAGATGATGTCAACAAAAACCATTCTGTTGACGCAATCCAAGAGCTCCCACAAACTTGAAAATCAGACTTCGTAAATTCCTAGTTCACAACTTGTGCATATGAAGGATGTTGCGAGAAAACCGAAATGTCACAAAACAACATTATCGAGAAAAATTAGATTTTTTCTACGATAGTGCGTAAAGTTGCATTTTACCCACTGATATCATTGCGTAAAGTGAGCCTTTCAAGCATTAGTGCGTAAAAAGTAAGTAATCACTTTACGCACTCCTATACATTTTTCGCAATGCAAAAAAAAAAAAATGAAATATTCAATGTACAAACTTCAGTTAATAAGAAATTAATGCATTACCTCGGTATTTCATGACGTAGAAATTAGAGTAACACAAATAAGCAACAAATGTAACACTCATATTTACATTTTAGCCCGTATTATTCTGTAGTACTCATTGCAACACTTTAACTTTTCGTAACCGATTTGTTAATTATATAGCCAGTTTAGATGGCCATGAAATCGTGATCATGAATAAAACAGCATGTAAATCAATACATTCGTATTTCTTAATGGTTCTCAGTTTAGACGACCGTGAAAGCGTGATCTTATAACCTCTCCAACTTGGAATATTTAATTTACACTTCATTTTAATATATCAATATGCCTGGTAAATTATTAATGAGTATTTAATGAATTTCAATCTTAAGGCATATAAACTTGCAAATGTTTATTTGCTATTTAATAACAATATATGAACGTTTTCGCCGTTTAGGGCATCTTCAGATATAACAAAACATATTATCTGGACCTATGATAACATATTATGCAAATAACAAGGAAAATAGAGAACAATATATGTGGTACATGAAATTCATGAGCTTTATGTAGATATAACATGAAACAGGATGAATATTGAGATAATCTTTGAATTTGAACTTAGACTGGACGAATATTTTATTTTATACATATAGCTCATGTTACAATTAATATACAATGTTTAAAATTTGTCAATGATGTTAATTTTAAAATTTAAAATGATGATAATAAAATATTTAAAGTAATCATGGCTGAAGTTACAAGATAGTATGCGTAGTTAATGTTCTTGTGTTTTGTAATTATTTCACTTAGAGAGGCCAACATTCATTCAAATGCCAACGGCCTCTCTAAGCGAAATAATTACAAAACACATTAACTACGCATACTATCTTGTAACTTACGACAACTTTCAGCCATGATTACTTTAAATATTTTATTATCATCATTTTAAATTTTAAAATTAACATCACTGACAAATTTTAAACATTGTATATTAATTGTAACATGAGCTATATGTATAAAATAAAATATTCGTCCAGTCTAAGTTCAAATTCAAAGATTATCTCAATATTCATCCTGTTTCATGTTATATCTACATAAAGCTCATGAATTTCATGTACCACATATATTGTTCTCTATTTTCCATGTTAGTTGCATAATATGTTATCATAGGTCCAGATAATATGTTTTGTTATATCTGAAGATGCCCTAAACGGCGAAAACGTTCATATATTGTTATTAAATAGCAAATAAACATTTGCAAGTTTATATGCCTTAAGATTGAAATTCATTAAATACTCATTAATAATTGGAATATTTATTTAATGTAAATTTGTGCTATCGTAGAAAAAACCATTGTATGATATACATTCGTAAAGTTATTTTTTTTTTTTGCTCTCGTTTCACAAACTTCACATTCATGCCAAAGAGAGAGCCTTTCTCTTACGAGTTTCTTCATTCGCTACTAACAATTTTTGGTGGTTACTTTCCTAATTATGTATCTTCATCGACTGTGATTTATTGTATTACAATATAAATATTTTGTCCACACCTGTGGAGTAATGGTCAGCGTGTCTGGCCGCGAAACCAGGTGGTCCGGGTTCGAATCCCGGTCGGGGCAAGTTACCTGGTTGAGATTTTTTCCGGGGTTTTCCCTCAACCCAATATGAGCAAATGCTGGGTAACTTTCGGTGCTGGACCCCGAACTCATTTCACCGGCATTTTCACCTTCATTTCATTCAGACGCTAAATAACCTAGATGTTGATACAGCGTCGTAAAATAACTCAATAAAATAAAATATAAATATTTTGCTGCACTTAATTATTTAAAGTACCGCCTTCGGTACTCTAGGGCGAGTTTACTCAATTGTCACTTGCACAGCGCAAGGGTTCTGATCCCTTCTCTTGCGAGGACTGTGACGCCTCCTCTTCCCACTCGTTGCCCAGGCTTTTAACGTCTTCGGCGATCCTGCTCTGTTGCTATTCTGTCGTGTTTCGTCCCTTCTTCAAATGGTAGTTGGTAGATTACATCCATTTTCGGCATTTCTCTTCTAAATTCTCTAATGTCCCTTCATATGGACTGGCAAAAAGCAGAGTGAGACAAATGGCCAACAGGCTTGGAGCTCTCACAGACACTTTCTCTCAGCCCCAATTTCGCTGCAAGGACGCGTTTTCGCGTATCGTTTAACTGATAATTCCTCCTTTCTCCCTCTTTTAATTCATTCATTATTTAGAACAGTGATGTCAAATAAGCGCAATTTTCTGACTTTGACGTCGTGCGCGGGCAGCAAGCGCTAAGTATGGAAAGAGGAAGGGTTGTGTATATGAATAAGCAACCTGTTGGATTAAGAAAACAGTGGTGCACAAACTTCAAACGGAACGTGAAATTTTATGTCGTTATTTTTATATGGCTTCTTTCTGTTTAATATTATCTATATTGTCTGTAAAAACAAAAGTACTAACACTGATTTCTTAATATTGCACTTGTGTGTTAAATCTTAGTAACATAATAGAAAGTTAAGAAGGAATATTCACTTAAATTCCATGGTAGTATAATATTATACTGTATTAAGTGGATGAAACACATCATTCATAAAGAAAGTGATATTCCAAAGAAAGAGATTGAGTATGACATGATAAGTTGGAATTTATATTGATGGTATCTTTAGCCTTACAAAAGTAATCAATAAACTAATAAAAACAATATAACAATACAAATCAAAGTTACCTAGGTACTGTATCTGTTTTAAGTGTAAGTAATATTACATAACAAAACTCTTATCGCATTATGCTTTTAAGGTGATATTGGTGATCAACTTCCTATCATCAGAATATTAAATTATTTTCTCGAAATCTGCTGAAGCTATAGAGGCGACATTTTTACAACACATGGGCACGTATCTTTTACTTATAATGTATCAGTAGTTGCTTTGTTAATTCATTTCCTTACAAACAATTTCCATGCGAATATTTTCAAAATTTTCAATACACTATCTTCAGTAATACGTACAGACGTGGACAAATTATTAACAAAATTGACGATTTTTATGATAAGTCTGTTTACAAAATTTGACTTTTCAATTTACACTACAGTTGACAATTTTTCATATTTCTATCATTATAGTAGACAGAAAAATGCAAAAATGTCAACTGTAGTTTAAATTGAAGAGCCAATTTTTGTAAGAATATATAATAAAAATCTTTAATTTTGCTAGAAATTTGTAAATATGCAAAAATGTCAACTGCAGTCTAAATTGAAGAGTCAGATTTTGTCAAAATATAAAATAAAAATCTTCAGTTTTGCTAATTATTTGGAAATATCCAAAATGTGAACTGTAGTCCAAATTGAAGAGTCGAATTTGGTAAAAATATATAGTAAAAATCTTCAGTTTTGCCAATAATTTGTAAATATGGAAAAATATCAAATGTAGTCCAAATTGAAGAGTCAAATTTTCTAAAAATATACAATACAAATCTTCAATTTTGCTAATAATTTGGAAATACGCAAAAATGTCAACTGCAGTCTGAATTGAAGAATCATATTTTGTAAAAATTTATAATAAAAATCTTCAATTTTGCTAATAATCTGTCCACGTCTGTATATACGGTAGGCCTATATTAGGTTTACGAAAACATTCTGTAAGGCTACTAAATAAATAGGCCTATATCTGAAAATTTCACTTTTCTATAAAAAAAAAGTTGAGAATATACTTCTTTTGAATAAAAAAATCAAACTTGTGAAAAATGAGCATTAAAATTAAAACTTACATTCTTATAATGCACTTATACTTCTCAGGAAAATCTAAAAATTACCATGGATACAGTTTTAATAAGTTCTCTTCCCTTTATCTATTGAATCAGTGCTGGCCATCCCTGAATATAGCTCGACCAAGCGGCATATACCACCTCTTTCGTCTGTCTCTTTCCTTTCCGCTGTAAAGCGCTCAGGCTCTCCTGGGCTCTTAAGCGTGCGCTTGCTCCTGTGGGCATCAATTGACATGCCTGATTTAGAAGATCGTTTCACTTAATTCTTTCCGTAATACACGTTCCCTATTTTACTGCACTTGAAAATAACGAAACATTTGTTTCCGAACGCGTCCAATGATGCGTTACTCCTTTTATTAAGTCTATACACAACGCAATCAGTAGGTGTTCGACTGCGACACAACACTCACTGAGTTTCATCAATAATTTTCCTTCTCGAGCGGAGCTATATAATGCTCTGATTCATTACACTCATCCCTGCTGTTTGTGGGAAAGCGTCATATGATCGATGCATTGTTTTCCCCCTCTCAGTAAATGACCTGCAGATAATTGAACGGCAAGTGACACCAAAATAATAACACAATATACCATTCGGTTTGCCGCACCAAGGGAACAGAGAGTACTTGTGTAAAACATGCAGAGCAATTATTTAATAAAGGAAAGAACATGCGGGGCGGGGTGTTACCACTATGATAATTTCGTACCTGTATGAATTACTGAAAACAGGGTGACGATTTACATAACATACAGTCATGCCTCGAACTATGACTTCCCCAGTTCGCTATTCATGTTTGGACTACACTTCGGTTTGTAACCAAAACGTACTTACTTACTGGCTTTTAAGGAACCCGGAGGTTCATTGCCGCCCTCACATAAGCCCGCCATTGGTCCCTATCCTGAGCAAGATTAATCCATTCTCTATCATCATATCCCACCTCCCTCAAATCCATTTTAATATTATCTTCCCATCTACGTGTCGGCCTCCCTAAAGGTCTTTTTCCCTCCGGCCTTATAACTAACACTCTATATGCATTTCTGGGTTCCCCCATACGTGCTACATGCCCTGCCCATCTCAAATGTCTGGATTTAATGTTCCTAATTATGTCAGGTGAAGAATACAATGCGTGCAGTTCTGTGTTGTGTAACTTTCTCCATTCTCCTGTAACTTCATCCCTGTTAGCCCCAAATATTTTCCTAAGCACCTTATTCTCAAACATCCTTAACCTATGTTCCTCTCTCAAAGTGAGAGTCCAAGTTTCACAACCATAAAGAACAACCGGTAATATAACTGTTTTATAAACTCTAACTTTCAGACAGCAGACTGGATGATAAAAACTTCTCAACCGAATAATAACAGGCATTTCCCATATTTATTCTGTGTTTAATTTCCTCCCGAGTATCATTTATATTTGTTACTGTTGCTCCAATATATTTGAACTTCTCCACCTCTTCAAAAGATAAATTTCCAATTTTTATATTTCCATTTCGTACAATATTCTGGTCACGAGACATAATCATATACTTAGTCTTTTCGGGATTTACTTCCAAACCTATCTCTTTACTTGCTTCTAGTAAAATTCCCGTGTTTTCCCTAATCGTTTGTGGATTTTCTCCTAACATATTCACGTCATCCGCATAGACAAGAAGCTGATGTAACCCGTTCAATTCCAAACCCTCTCTGTTATCCTGGACTTTCCTAATGGCATATTCTAGAGTCTAGAGCGAAGTTAAAAAGCAAAGGTGATAGTGCATCTCCTTGCTTTAGCCCACTGTGAATTGGACACGCATCTGACAAACTGACCTATACGGACTCTGCTATACGTTTCACTGAGACACATTTTAATTAATCTAACTAGTTGCTTGGGAATATCATAATCATTAAGAATATCTTATCTTAACCCAGTCATATGCTTTTTTGAAATCTATGAATAACTGATGTACTGTACCCTTATACTCCCATTTTTTCTCCATTATCTGTCGAATACAAAATATCTGGCCAATAGTTGATCTTTTACGCCTAAAACCACACTGATGATCCCCAAAAATTTCATCTACATATGGAATTCATCGTCTCAAAAGAATATTGGACAAAATTTTGTACGACGTCAACAAAAGTGATATTCCTCGAAAGTTACTACAGTTAGTCTTGTCCCCTTTCTTAAAGATAGGTACGATTATGGACTCCTTCATTTGTAAATTTGAAAATTTAAATATGTCACACTGAAGGACTTGGAAGAAACGTAAGATTGAAAATTAAAATATGTCACACTGAATAACTTGGAAGAATCGTAAGATTGAAAATTTAAATATGTCACACTGAATAACTTGGAAGAAACGTAATATTGAAAATTAAAATATGTTACACTGAATAACTTGGAAGGAACGTAAGATTGAAAATTAAAATATGTCACACTGAATAACTTGGAAGAATCGTAAGATTGAAAATTTAAATATGTCACACTGAATAACTTGGAAGAAACGTAATATTGAAAATTAAAATATGTTACACTGAATAGCTTGGAAGGAACGTAATATTGAAAATTAAAATATGTCACACTGAATAACTTGGAAGAAACGTAAGATTGAAAATTAAAATATGTTACACTGAATAACTTGGAAGGAACGTAATATTGAAAATTTAAATATGTCACACTGAATAACTTGGAAGAAACGTAAGATTGAAAATTTAAATATGTCACACTGAATAACTTGGAAGAAACGTAAGATTGAAAATTTAAGTATGTCACACTGAATAACTTGGAAGGAACGTAAGATTGAAAATTTAAATATGTCACACTGAATAACTTGGAAGAAACGTAAGATTGAAAATTTAAATATGTCACACTGAATAACTTGGAAGAAACGTAAGATTGAAAATTTAAATATGTCACACTGAATAACTTGGAAGAAACGTAAGATTGAAAATTTAAATATGTCACACTGAATAACTTGGAAGGAACGTAAGATTGAAAATTTAAATATGTTACACTGAATAACTTGGAAGAAACGTAAGATTGAAAATTTAAATATGTCACACTGAATAACTTGGAAGAAACGTAAGATTGAAAATTTAAATATGTCACACTGAATAACTTGGAAGAAACGTAAGATTGAAAATTTAAATATGTCACACTGAATAACTTGGAAGGAACGTAAGATTGAAAATTTAAATATGTTACACTGAATAACTTGGAAGAAACGTAAGATTGAAAATTTAAATATGTCACACTGAATAACTTGGAAGAAACGTAAGATTGAAAATTTAAATATGTTACACTGAATAACTTGGAAGAAACGTAAGATTGAAAATTTAAATATGTCACACTGAATAACTTGGAAGGAACGTAAGATTGAAAATTTAAATATGTTACACTGAATAACTTGGAAGAAACGTAAGATTGAAAATTTAAATATGTCACACTGAATAACTTGGAAGAAACGTAAGATTGAAAATTTAAATATGTCACACTGAATAACTTGGAAGAAACGTAAGATTGAAAATTAAAATATGTCACACTGAATAACTTGGAAGTAACGTAAGATTGAAAATTTAAATATGTCACACTGAATAACTTGGAAGAATCGTAAGATTGAAAATTTAAATATGTCACACTGAATAACTTGGAAGAAACGTAAGATTTAGAATTAAAATATGTCACACTGAATAACTTGAAAGAAACGTAAGATTGAAAATTTAAATATGTCACACTGAATAACTTGGAAGAAACGTAAGATTGAAAATTAAAATATGTCACACTGAATAACTTGGAAGGAACGTAAGATTGAAAATTTAAATATGTCACACTGAATAACTTGGAAGAAACGTAACTTTTACTTATTTTAAAAACACATTTGATACTTTGGAGGACTAGAGTGAGTGTCGTTGTAAGCATACTTCTTATACCGCAGTATGGACTGTGGAAGCTGCAGTCATGGGATCGAATGTCGCGTAGGACATGCTTGTTTGTATGTTGTTAATGCAACGCGCCGTACTGTTTCCAGTGAATGGATTACAGGTGGAGGGATAAACCATGCGTACTTAAGCCACACATACCGGTTAATTACGCTACCTACGTCTGGAATTGAATTTAAACGTAGACGAGAAGTGATCGGAAAATTTTATCAGAGTCTTTTAATTTTGGAACAACAAGCGGAAAATGTATGACACGGGCTTTTCTGTTTTATTCTCCCGCTCAAGGAAGGCATGCCAAGGAGATTTTCACTTGTCTTAAAAATACTATGACATGCCATGGAAACAACTATACCAACGACGACAGCCCTGGCACGTCTTACTGTAGTCTATGTGCTAACTCAGCGTTTCTCAAACTTTTTTCAAGTAGGGACCACTTTTTTAAGTCAGAACAGTTCTGCGGACCACCTTACTCTTATTCCCTCTGAAAGCAAATTCATCATTTTTGTAGTAGGTCTATATTTTAATACCAGTATACTTATATTTTAAAACAGAATTAATTAATTATAATGCTTTTGTAATTATATTTTTTGTAGCCAATCACAAGTAACTTATAACAAATTCTGTGCATAGTTGATTCATCGCTTGCCTGTTAGCAGTTAGTTGTTTGAAATCCTTCTTATGTGGTACACGCTAGTAGTTGTCCACGTCTCTATTATATAGTGTCCGTTATAAATAATGGAAAACTGGCTTTGATCCGGATCTTTGAAAAGAAAGGAACATATGTTGATACGCTTCTTTTAGCCAGTGCTAATAGTTCAGAAGCTGTGTGTGAAGAAATATATTAATTACAGTGTCATTAAAGAAATATCTAGTCCTAGTGGTAGCAGTTCAGAGAAAAAATACTTTCGTAAATATGACAAGAGTTATTTGGAACTTGGATTTGCTTGGTGTGGCAATGAGAGTGAACCGAAACCTCGGTGCTTTCAAACGAGTGTATGAAACCTGTGAAATTGAAACGGCACTTAGAGACGAAACACTCAAGTGTGAAAAGTAAACCTGTTGGATTTTAAAATAGGCGGAGTCTAAAATTACTTATATCGTCATCTGGAAAAACAAATTAAAAAAATTAATGCAGAAACATGCCCGATTTTCAACAAGTAAAGATGCAATCTGGCACGTTCTATTTTATTGATATACGACGTACAGTACGTGCCCATTTCAATGTGCAGACTGAGTGTCGGCAAAACTATTAAGAAAGTCATCAATACATGAAAAGGTTCGGTACTTCGGTCCTCTGTTATGAATTCGAGTGGTCCCTGGCTAGGTTACAGTCTCGGCACCAGATATGCAGGGAAAATATGGCGAGAAACACCACGTTCATAGTGCTTTAAATCCCTCGTTTGTTGTTGAGAGTAGAGTAGGAAGTGGGCAGACGGGTAGGGTAAGAAATTTCATAAAATATTAATACTGGCAGAAAAAGTGAAAGGCGATTGCCATGTGTAATTTCCAAAGTCTGAGATTTTCAGCTATAGTGTGATACGCAATTCGTTTGAATTTTATTTTTTCTTCTGTCTTTTTTGAAGGACCACAAGGACAGAACTCTAGGACCACAGGTGGTCCGCGGACCATAGTTTGAGAAACGCTGTGCTAACTGATATTGTGCTAACCACTCCCTACGGAAGTTTCGAAATGTTCGTGTATTGCGGATAAAGAGAAAAATATAGACTTAATGTAACTTTAAGAGAACAAAAACATAAACTGTCCATCTTTCCCGAGATCCTCTTCCTAATGAAGGGTGTCCGAACAAGAACGCCGGATTTAATAGCGTGAATAAATGCAACACAGACAAATAAGAGAATAGATAATAATGTCGTCAACCCAATGACAACAAAACATTGTTGGGACATTGCGTAACCCTCTTGTTGTTGGGTTGGCGGAACTGTTACCTGTTATTTTATATGTTTTGTTGAATTTATTACATTATTAAATACGGCGTTCTTGTTGGGGCACTCTTTATACAGGAAGTTTCCGAGGTGGTGTTACAAACTTTCAGGGATGATGGCGAAGGGCACATGTATCAATTTGAGATAAGGAACCCTGGTCCGGAAATGACCGAGTCGAAAGTTACAAGCAAAAATAGTTCTGTGGAAATGAAATAATTTTATTCCTCTGCACACCTTATTTATGTGTATTTATCTGTACATATTACACATACTGAATTCATCTGACGTTGTTTACGTTGCCTACTTACAGTATTCCATTCAGTGCGCTGTCTGAGGGGTGGGGACAGGAAACTACACTAAAGCAATGCAGATAGCGTAATGTGTAACGGACATGGTCGGTCCTGATATGCACGTCTGTAGACAGCAGTGTATGTGTACAAGTTGCAGTGTCCAGTCGATCAGTCCTAGTGAAATGGAGGAGTACACGAGAGCGGAATAAGCAGACCTGATTTTCGAATACGGATGAGCCAATGGGAACAGTAGACAAGCTCACAGATTGTATCGGGCAAGTACCCACGTAGGAGACATCCGGCCCATATCATTTTTCCACAACTGTTCCAAAAGTTAAGGGAAAGGAGGGCACGTGGTACCAAATTACAATTCCATTTCCACACAACTATTTTGGTTTATAACTTTCGACTCAGTCATTTTCGGACCATGGTTCCTCATCTCAAATTGATACATGTGCCCTTCGTCATCATCCCTGAGAGTTTCTAACACCACCTCGAAAACACCATGTATACTTTTCCTATAAATAGAAAAAGATGGCGGTATTAATGATAACCTTGTAAATCTCCAGCATTAATAATTCTTGGAAGAGAATACACCTACAGTAATGTGTCAGAGAGATTCGATTTACACTTAACAAATTTTTAATAATTTTCTCTCCACATTTTAAGCAAGATGGTTTATGGGCTCTTAAGACATCAACTTGTTCGTTCTGGCATAAATTTTTGCAGCAGATACTGAAAAAAAAAATCTTTTGCAGTAATATTATTAGAGAAATAACAAATTCTTGTAGGTGACAGTTCTACACAGAGAGGGCGCACCAAAACGTAGTCATTCACACACAATTTATATAGAACGACAGAAATTCCCTGAAGACTGAAAGACGACACAGATAACTAGATATCAAAATATTGATACATTTAATTAACACAACGTTTCCTCGTGTGGCAGGTGAGCATCCCTGGAGGAAAGGAAAGAGAGTCCGAATTGCTATTCTTTTCGGAACCTGTAGACCAATAGGGTGTCTTTAGAGTCTGGACCATCATCTTTCCAGGCGACCAGGTAGATATATGTGACTGAAAATGTGGTCGTCGAAAGGTGACAGCTGAACTGCAAACATTTCCAACAATAGACTGAATACCTACTCATACTTAAATAGTAATATACGTTACAAGAGCGGTATGTTGACGTTTTCATGGTCGAGGAAAAGACTGAAAAAACGAAACGTAGTTGAGCTTTTTTAATTTCCGAGAACATGAAAACAAACATACCGCTCGTGTATCGTACATTATTTTGTGCGAAGATCGTTTATTACATACCTGAAAGACGAATTTCTAATTAGTTGCAATGAAATCTCCATGTTGGTTTCTGTTTAATGACGCCAACTTCGGAACACCAAAATATCTTTCTTCAACATTGTTGCTATAAAATGTTTTCTGTGTTTACTATACTCCAGCAGGCCGTGATATACGTCTGCCTTTTTTTCCCCCAGTCTATAAATGCGAACTTAAAACAAACGGTAAGGTTATGTAATGATTTATTTTTCATTTTAATATTTTAACAATATTATTTATATAACATATTGCAGTAATAACATCGGCATCTGGAATCTCGTTGATTTTTTCACGGCTTCCTTAATGTTACTTGTATCAGGAATGCAATAAGTTTCGTGGAGTAGTAGACTTTACTTAATTTTTGCAAATATTTAAAAACAATAATTAACATTGCAATTTAGGTGAAATTGCAGTGGTAAGTTTCCAATTTATAATTATTACTATGTTAAACATCTCTAAAAATAATATGTTAAAAGCCTAAAGCAGTAAAATGAATGTCGCGCTTAAGCGGTAAGAAGAGGGAAATTGTTATGTGTGTTAGGTTGGGAATACTGAATGTGGTATTTCACACTTACCGCGTATTGGTTCTGTGCGGAAAACAAGCAAATACGCACGATCTCGCACAAAATATTATAAATTGGAATTTTGACGTAGAACTATGTCTTCCTCCTCACTAAGTATGAGCGGGAGGATTTGGGAATTGACCGTTACATAAAAGTGCAAACCCGTCCCTTGTTCTTCTTCTTGTTCTCCTTGCTCTCCGTTTCTTCCTCTTGTTCTCCGTGTACTTCATTCTCCTTACAATCCTCTAGTTTTCCCCTTGTTCTCCTTGTCTTCTAGTCATCCTTGTATTCTCATTGTTCTCATCTTCTCCATGTTTCATTTCTCACACCACCCACATGTAGTTCTACCTGCATAACTTTATGCAGCGTAATAAAGATATGCACTTGTCTAACATTTGCAATCGAGACATAATTATGTAAATACATTATTTCTTGGACACATGACTTCGTATACGTACTGTCCGAGCGGTTTCACATATTACTTTAAGCTATGTAAGAGATTAGATTCTGTTAAAATAGTTGAAGCCGATTTCGTTATTACTGTTTGAATTTAAATGACTATTTCGTTTATATGACGTCATTCCATTTTCTACCAATGAAGTGTAATGAAATTTTGAATTCTAACCAATCACAGTTACACTTCGCGATAATTTTTGCAGCTAGATTTATCGCTATCAATTTATCGCATGGTCGTTCTTTTGTTTAGTCGTTGTCGCCAACTGTTTCCCCGTAAATTGATGATCATGAATACATTAAGATGCAACTACACGGTTAAGCTTTTCTTCCAACTTTAAAGCAATGAATGCAAGATTGATATTTAATATTAATTAATATATTTACGCAGTGAAGACGACGTTCAAAACGGCGCACCATGTAGACACAAAATCTTCATGCATCTTAATTGAACGTACCTTTTATACTTGATTCTTTCAATTTCTTCCCAGATTGCACGCATACGCGATTGGAATATTGAACTGTGTAGATGCAGCTTTAGTTCCATTACACACTACAGCTAGAATGCGTTTGTCGAGCTATAAAAAATGTTTTCGTGTAGCATTGACTTTTAAGTAACGGTCGAAATAAGGCACGGCTGACATTGGTCCTGCTCCCACAGGTAACTTAACCTATAATTGTAGCCTATAAAATTTGTATTTTGTGAATGAAATGAAACAATAATAGAAAGTCAGATGTTCAAATTTATGTAACATCATCGCATATCAAACCCAAAGACCTTGCATAGTAATAATAAGGCCTTTGATGAAACTGCCTTCCGTATGGCGTAATAAAATTCGTGTTTTAATTAGGCCTATATATACAGAGATGGCTTCACTATATAGCAACATGTCTCGCTGTGAATACATAAGCATTGGTATATAGCTGTCCCCACATGTAATTAACATTGTTAAACCTGTATTTCGCTTTTCGCAATTGGCATTACTGAATAATAACATCGAATTTCTTTATTGCAGTAATCGATATTCATCTACGAGTATTTCAACTTCACAATGTCTGAATAGGTTAAGTATTCGTTAATATACAATTATTAATATTTTGTGATAGAATTTTATGGATATATTATTTACATTTTTATTTTATTCACGAAATAGTCATAATAAATGTCACTCGAGGTCTGAGATTTCCCACATAAATCTCAGACCTCTCGTGACATTACTACAGATAAAATCTTATTCTTTTCAGTAAAAGTAATTTCACTTTAAGATGAATTAACTCATACACTCGGAATCTAAACAAAACCCGTCCCATAGTTTAGATGAAATCGCTGAACACAGACAGAAAAAAAGGGTGTAAAACAATAATTTTGGATATTAAGATTGCTGAAAGGTTTTTTTTCTCCCCCCCCCCCATGAAAATCACGACAAACTGTGCCTTTACACTTTGTATAATTGTACAGCCCACTCTGAAACAATATACATATTTTTATCTGTGACCATCTATGCCGTCCACACCTGTGGAGTAACGGTCAGCGCGTCTAGCCGCGAAACCAGGTGGCCCGGGTTCGATTCCCGGTTGGGGCAAGTTACCTGGTTGAGGTTTTTTCCGGGGTTTTCCCTCAACCCAATATGAGCAAATGCTGGATAACTTTCGGTGTTGGACCCCGGACTCATTTCACCGGCATTATCACCTTCATCTCATTCAGACGCTAAATAACCTAAGCTGTTGATAAAGCGTCGTAAAATAACCTACTAAAATAAAATAAAAAAAACATGCCTGTGTTGAATTTTCCCGTGATAAAAAACACCATTGTGACTATTTTACAATATGACTACTTGCCCAATGTGATCAAAACACACAGTGTGACTAAAACAGCGTGTCTATCTATACCTGTGACGAAATTTCCGAGGGCCAAAACCCCTAGACCCAGAAAATAGGTAAACTTAAAAGACAGCGAGTCGTGAGAACTTCTAGAACGCTAGATTGTTGATGACTATGTAGGCCCCGAGTTCAGATACGAAACGCTGGCTAACCTGAACTAAAATAAACGTAATTCTAGTCGCACTACTTTTCTACTAAAATTAATAATTCTGTGGTGTTTGGGTAAAGAGAGGTAAGTCATAAAAATGAGTTTGAAGATAAATGAAAATTAAACTTCGAACCATCATTGCAAATAATTTTCTACACAAATAAAGCACATCAACTGCTTGTATTCTTTGATTTTTGCACACTCATTTGTATAATTTAACTTGTGTGTTCATCTGGGAAACAAAATTCCACCTGCACAAAAAATTACTTATACCCCTTTACCCGAACACCACAGAATTATCCACAGCGCTATGTTAATTTAAAATTCCAAACAACTATGTTAGAGACTGAAGATATTTCTATCGATAACAAAAATGTACCTAACCCTAGCCCTTGCGCAAACAGGGGGGAGGGAGAAGGTTATTTTTCCTGGAACATTTTTAGTTTTCTACAGGCAAATGTACTCCCGGAGTGTTTGATTTCTATTTAAAATAATTTAAAAGCTAGGCAGTATCATCCCAAGTCGGTCTTTACAAAGATATTAGATCCTCATCACTCAAGTAGTGATGAAAGCCATTACGGTTTCAGATAAATGGTTACACTGCCACTTTTATACACTCTGGCAAACGTCTACAATTTGATAATTGTTTTGAAACTTACTCTGATCTTAAGCGGTGCAGTTCGATAGTGCATGGATCCATATACAAAGAAACAACATAAGCCTTATTAGGTACTCTGTTATACGCAGGTAATTGTTCTTTTCAGCAATAATGAAAATGAATTACAGTATTCAATACATCACATGAATCTTACGGCAAAAAAATTAAAATTTGAAAATATTATCAATTAAAACGAAAGTTATTGCCTGTAAGAGTAAACTACCAGTGGGAAGAAAGATTTACATTGGAAATTTCATACTGAAACACGTCAATTCCTTTAAATATTTAGGCTATCACACTAACATCTATACTAATAATAAATCTGTAGCCGAAATTTTTCTGGTAATTTTCGATTTTCCAAAAATAATTGGTCCTAACATATATAATTAACCACCCTGAAACCGAAAATCGCTTTTTTTGAAATTTTTGTTTGTATGTCTGTCTGTATGTTTGTTACCTTTTCACGCGATAATGGCTGAACGAATTTCGATGAAAATTGGAATATAAATTAAGTTCGTTGTAACTTAGATTTTAGGCTATATGGCATTCAAAATACATTATTTAAAAGTGGCGTTATAAGGGGGCCTGAATTAAATAAATAGAAATATCTCGATTATTATTGATTTTTGTGAAAAATGCTACATAACAAAAGTTTCTTGAATAATAATTTGCGATAAGTTTTATTCCTTGAACAATTTTGATAGGACTGATATTAAATGAGATAAATGAGTTTTAAAATTAAAATAACTGCCATCTAAGGCCGTGTAATGAATTAAAAAATAAATGACTTCGTCTATAAGGGGCCTTGGACAGCAACAATCGAAAGTTATGAAAGATAGCCTACAGAGAATGTTTCTGTGTTTGTATGAAGTAATATCGGAAGCTAAATTAACCGATTTGTATAATTAATTATTATTTCACCATTGGAAAGTGTAGTTTCTCTAGATGGACATAATGCTATAATGTTAGAGTAACTTCTGATATAATATAATATAATATAATATAATATAATATAATATAATATAATATAATATAATATAATATAATATAATATTATATTATATAATTTAAGTTATTTAAAGAGTTCAGAACCGTAGTGGGCCAAGCGCCATTTACTGAATACGTAGAAAACAAGGGTTAAAATTAAGTTATTACCATAATTCAATGGAAACCTATAACAAGTAAAATAAAATATACACATTAAATCTAAATGATGTGAATCTTCATTAAGCTATGGTTGCATGTAATAAAAATTAAGAAACATGTTAAAGGAATTGTCATTGCACCAAATGAGTGTCTCTGGACCAAAATGATCGCATTTTAATTGTTTGGATGCAATTTAAATTAAGTAACATATTAAACGATTTATCCTTCTATCAAACACGAATGTTCCCTGGATCAAATGTCCTATTTTAATTATGTAATTACTTTATATTTATTTCTAACGGGTGCAGCGGAGCGCACGGGTATGGCTAGTATAATATAAAAGAGTGTGACAAAATCCAAAAATGTAATGAAGCATTGCAATCAAGTTCTTCCAGTCATTTAAAAGTTCAGAAACATTTAAGGCTCATATTATTCTACAAATGTTTGACTGTAGGAGTGAAGTTTGAACTATTAGACGTCGAGATGAACAATGCTTAACAAATGCAGAAATGAGATTTTTAACAACTGCTGACTATAGTCGTTTGGGTTATAAGAGGAATGATGAATTAGTAAATGCGTTAAAAATAACACATAATGTTCAATATTCACAAGACTACAGGGAACATCTACTTCAACATGTAAAAAGAATGGAACGCTTCAGAATATCTGACAGATTCCTTCTACATACCACGAAGGAAAAGATTCCGTTGGAGGAACTCACAAGAAATGGTTGGAGACCTTAATACGGCAGCAGGTCTATTACTTGAAAGGAAGATGAAGATGAAACTTAGGCCTACTCTTCAATCCATTCTAGTTCACGGCATATAATGTTGCAGCTACTTATAATCCAATTATAAACCATCAATAATTTTAATATCCGTCAATTTTAAATACAGATTTTCATAAAGAGTAAATCAAATAATCTAAGTCATTATAAACATGTTAATATCTACTTTAAGTGAAACTGTGCAAAATTAATTAGGTACATGTACTTCAATAGTTAAATGTATAAAATGATTGTATTACATTAGTACGGGAAAATGTTGAGCTATATAACTTGTTAAAAATACGAAATTATTTTTGTGCGAGATCGTGCGTATTTGCTTGTTTTCCGCACAGAACCAATACGCGGTAAGTGTGAAATACCACATTCAGTATTCCCAACGTAACACACATAACAATTTCTTTCTTCTTACCGCTTAAGCGCGACATTCCTTTTACTGCTTTAGGCTTTGAACATATTATTTTTAGAAACGTTTAACATAGTAATAATTATAAATTGGAAACTTACCACTGCAATTTCACCTAAATTGCAATGTTAATTATTGTTTTTAAATATTTGCAAAAATTAAGTAAAGTCTACTACTCCACGAAACTTATTGCATTCCTGATACAAGTAACATTAAGGAAGCCGTGAAAAAATCAACAAGATTCCAGATGCCGATGTTATTACTGCAATATGTTACATAAATAATATTGTTAAAATATTAAAATGAAAAATAAATCATTACATAACCTTACCGTTTGTTTTAAGTTCGCATTTATAGACTGGGGGGAAAAAAAAGGCAGACGTATATCACGGCCTGCTGGAGTATAGTAAACACAGAAAACATTTTATAGGAACAATGTTGAAGATAGATATATTTGTTTTCCGAAGTTGCCGTCATTAAACAGAAACCAAGATCAAGATTTCATTGCAACTAATTAGAAATTCGTCTTTCAGGTATGTAATAAACGATCTTCGCACAAAATAATGTACGATACACGAGCGGTATGTTTGTTTTCATGTTCTCGGAAATTAAAAAAGCTCAACTACGTTTTGCTTTTTCAATCTTTTCCTCGAACATGAAAACGTCAACATACCGCTCTTGTAACGTATATTAGTATTGTGTCAAAAAAAAAATATATATTTTATTTAAAAGATTTGATTTAGCCAATATATGCCTTTTGTATTACACGAGTAGTTAAAAAAAATGAAGCACGAAGAGAAATGTCATTATAAGATGAAGAAGAACTGAGTTGCTAAGAAACACAAAACCGTATCATGAGAAACTATGTATCATCTTCGTGATATTTTTTTCTTTTAGAATATTCCTGGACTTCACAGTCATTATTCTATAATTATTTTTAAAAGATATCACACAAGATATCCTCATAATTGTGTATCAAAGCTAAAACTTGTCTCTTCCTCGTTTTTCAACGTAATCGCTAAGTGTATTTATCCAAATATCCTAACGCAACGTGACACTAGGTTCAAAATACGAGTTGCAAAAAATTTCGTCCATGTTTATCAGCCAGTTTATTGTCTTTCTTTGCACATCAGATGAAAATAGTTGTCTTAAAAGTATATGCTCACCTTCCTAAACAGGTGGAAATCAGATGGTGCAAGATAGGGATTGTGAGAGAGTTTCTTCAGAATTTCCAGATTCTTTCTTTTTCATAACTTGTCGCATCAGTATGGAGAGTTACATTGTCGTACCTGACGCTCTGGAAGAGCATTCCACCACATCCAAGTTTTAATGTAACGATCAGCATTAATTATTTTATTTATTTATTTTTTTAATGAAATCAACCAATAAGACTCCTTTCTTTTCACACTTACGGACAAAATGTGTCCAAAGCTTTTCGTCTGTAACTTTGAAGTATTGTAGAAAACAAGAGACGGTAACAATCGAACAAATGAAATAATTTTAATTGTTACAAGATTTATGTCCGAAGAAAATGCAAAAAGCAGTACCCCACTTTGATGATAATGTGATCTTTCAGCAAGATGGTGCTCCTTCACAACATGCCAACACTGTTATGGATATTCTTAATGAAAGATTTCCATGGCGCTGGATTGGGAGGGGTGGATGGAAGCAATGGCCTCCACGATCGCCGGACATGACATCTTTGTTTTTTTTTTTTTTTTTTTTTTGTTCTTTGGACTCCGAAAAAATGCTCTTCAGATGGCTTCTATCGTTTCCTTTGTCGATGGTCTTCCAGTACACTTTTTTTTCCCAATAGACTTTCAGTCTCTTTTAACTGTCCAGTCTAACGAGGAATTTTATTCTCGTGTGGTATTTTTCGTTAAATATGCGACGAAATTCACGTCTTACACGAGTCACAGATTCAAATTTTGCCAGTCACAAAACACATTGCACTTTTCTTTGGATATCCATCTTGTATAATTAATTGTAACAATGAAAATTATTCCATTGGTTCGATTGTTACCGTTTTTTGTTTCATTCAGTGCCTCAAACTTACAAACGAAAAACTTTTGAGAATTTTATTTTCATCTGGCACCAATATTACATTTGTATACATATATTCATTCAAAAGATGTAATTCTCTGAAATTCAACGTAACTTTTGGAACTCAGTGTATATGCCAGGAATAATAAAAATAACCTTCGCAAGAAAAGTAACACAAAAAACAATAGTACAATTTCGTAAAATTATTGCAGTTCCAATATCGAAATACAGATCAGACACCTGGACAGTTACCAAGAGAAAAAAAACGGGTTGATGTAGGAGACATGAGATTTCTGAGACATGTAGCAGGATTTATGTTAATCAATAGTAAACGGAAGAAAGAAATACAAGAGCTAAGAGTAGTAAGTTTTAACTCTGCAATAGATTATAAAAAGAGACGTCACGGACATGTACAGTACGTACGGTGTGTGGGGACTACAAGGTACCTCATCAATAATTATTACTTTACAGATCTACAGGCAGAAGAACAGGATGCCTGAGGAAGACATGGCTAGACAACTTTAGACAAAAAAAAAAATCTGTGTAACAGTAACAGGTCGATAATGGTTTCAAGAGGGGTACACAACCCGCAGCCCGTCTGTGTACTTTTTGCGGCCCGTAGTGTCGGACTTTAAATTAAATGTTGGAATCGAAAGATACACATAATAGACATCGCCCTTTCCACTGCTAGGACAGAAAATTTTAATACTCTCGTGCTCACGAAATTAATGAGTTACGAAGTAACTTAATGTCAACAGATATAATACATTATTATTCATTTAACGGATTTTGAAAAATAATGTGCTCACCTCATTCAAAACCTTAGGGATGAATTTAAACAACAGATTCCAGAGTGTTCGAAAATTTGAAAAAAATCACTCAAATTATTTCCACTGCACTTTCATGTTGATGTTGAGATAATTCTCAAATTTTGCAGCTGAAAGTAATTGATATTCAAAGTAACATTGAATTAAAAATTTAATTTGATAGTGTAACATTCCTTGACTTCTGTAAGTTCTACTTACGCAAAAAAGGGAGCACCTCAGTGACCACGCAATGAAAATGGCAATGCCCATTTGTATGAAGTTATTTTGCGGTGATGAAACAAATGAAATGGAAAGGAGAATCCTAACTTACATTTGGAAGCAACATACATACTGCAATATCGGACATTGAACGTAACATTGAGAATTTAGCAAGACGTAAACTGTGCCAAATTTCTCATTAAACTGTGCCATATTATTATTTCACCATTCAAGTTATGTAAATTGCATTTATTATTATTATGATTATTATTATTATTATTATTATTATTATTATTATTATTATTATTATTATTAATGACACTATCAAACCATTAATTTAATTAGTAATGCATTTTTGTAAATTACATTTTTATTATTAAAAAATTATTATAAATGTTGTAAATTACACTATAAAATCATAAATGAATGTATGTACGAGTATGTATGTATGTATGTATGTATGTATGTAGGTAAATATGTTTTATTTAACGACGCTCGCAACTGCAGAGGTTATATCAGCGTCGCCGGATGTGCCGGAATTTTGTCCCGCAGGAGTTATTTTACATGCCAGTAAATCTACTGACATGAGCCTGTCGCATTTAAGCACACTTAAATGCCATCGACCTGGGCCGGGATCGAACCCGCAACCTTGGGCATAGAAGGCCAGCGCTATACAAACTCGCCAATCAGGTCGACTGTATGTACGTATATTATTTATTTATGTATGTATGTATGTATGTATGTATGTATGTATGTATGTATGTATGTATGTATGTATGTATGTATGTATGTATGTATGTATGTATGTATGTAGGCTATGTATGTATTGTTTGAGACATTTCAAACAATGAAGCTTAATAGAATTTTGCTCGTTTTTGCTTCCTTTTTGAGATAAAAATAGTTTTATATGAAATTTTTCATAACGTGTTTTGGGAAAGCCATTGATTTAATTCCCAATATGCCCAGTCAATTTAAGACAGCAGAGTATTATGATAATAAGTGATTGAGAAAATTTTAGTTTTTTTCCCCCTTTAAATGTGCAGAAATTTGATCCGAACAAATGTAGCTTTTCGTTCTGAAAATAATTTTAAAATGTTACCTTTGTTCGAATCAAATTTCTGCACATTTAAAGAACAAAACTGAAATTCGTTCAATTATGAATTGTCATAATACACTGCTCTCTTAAATTGACTAAGCATATTGGAAATGGGGTCCACACCTGTGGAGTAACAGATACAGCGTCTGGCCGCGAAACCAGGTGGCCCGGGTTCGATTCCCGGTTGGGACAAGTTACTTGGTTGAGGTTTTTTTCCGGGGTTTTCCCTCAACCAAATATGAGCAAATGCTGGGTAACTTTAGGTGCTGGACCTTGGACTCATTTCACCGGCATTATCACCATCTCATTCAGACGCTAAATAACCAAACATGTTGATAAAACATCGTAAAATAACCTACTAAAATAAAATAAATATTGGATAATGAAATCAATGGATTTGCCAAAATACGTAATATAATGTTTTAATATAAGGCAATTTTATATGGCAAAGAAAGCAAAAACGAGCAAAACAGTATTAAACTTTTTTTTGTTTCAAATACCTCAGAGAATAACCTCCTAAAATTAATGACATTACTTCCGGTTCACTCTGTATATGCACACACATCAGTCGAAGTTCAAGGATAGGACGCTGCGGTCCTCCGTCAGAATTTTTATAAAAAAATACTGGTCCTCATACTTCATAAGGTTGAATTAAGCACCCCTGGTCTATACCGCTATGATGTTGATAAAGATGAGATATTGTGAAAAAATGATTAAATCAGCTTGAGGATTGATTACGTTGACTATTACACTCTTACTACGTCATACTACTTTTGACCAATAAAACGGTACGAAAGGACGTATTTCAACCAATCATGGCTGCTTATCGCACAATTTTATCCCGTCCCTAGCATTTGTTTAATTTTATCGCGTCCCTAGCATTTGTTTCTTTGTTTGCCAACATTTGAAACTGCGCTGGTCTGGACATCAAAAAAAATATATATATAAAATTATAAACCACTCCAGTCGATGCACAGCAGTTTCAAATATGACTCGCATTGGCATTCAAGAACAAGAATTAATAAAAATCACTGATCATACCTACTCATCTTCTGAAATCCGATTTACAAATAAATGAAGAGTACCATTCGGAAATCCTGAATAAGTTGAATACACCATGTAGGCCTAAATCAACGAGTTCCACTTCTATTACGCACACGTCCAATATAACATCAATTGAACCATCAACCACATTCAAATTTGAAAATTGTACATTCAATAATTATTCCTTTTAAAATTATTCATTCGGAAATTCTGAATAAGTTGAATACACCATGTAGGCCTAAATCAACGAGTTCCACTTCTATTACGCACACGTCCAATATAACATCAATTGAACTACCAACCACATTCAAATTTGAAAATTGTACATTCAATAATTATTCCTTTTAAAATTATTCATTCGGAAATTCTGAATAAGTTGAATACACCATGTAGGCCTAAATCAACGAGTTCCACTTCTATTACGCACACGTCCAATATAACATCAATTGAACCACCAACCACATTCAAATTTGAAAATTGTACATTCAATAATTATTCCTTTTAAAATTATTCATGTTTATTTTTTATGTCATCGTCGTTAATTAAAACTTTTCTAACACTTGTGTATATTAGTTAGGTTATGTTATAGCTTCTGCTATATGATATTATGGATAGTCACGTATCAGAGATTGTTTAATATTAAGATTTATTGAAAATCATCTGTCAAGTGACGTTGATTACTGGGATTCGGATAATTGAAGTGGAATGTTGCATTTTAATAAAAATGAAACTGAATCAACAAAGTCTTCTTGACTAGTAACATTGCCATCGTGTATAATAGATCGAGAACTTCTCGACGAGAAGGCATTGCTCACTACTGCCATCTAGCATGCATCTAGCGTAATATTTGTAATGTTGAGATGGTACAATAATACATCTGAAGACAGTTGTATTTTCGTAAGTCAATTAATATTTTATTGTATTGGAGTACTTCGTTACTTCTAATCTTTATATACTTTCTTCTAATCGTGTAATAGTCAATTAAATCCCACTCGAGTTTTGATTTTCTCTAGACAAATCAAAACGTCTAGTGAGATTACTCTCGTCACTGGAACTCTCTGCCGCCTGAAGTCAAGGGCTGCCGAACATTGAAATCTTTCAAATCCAAGTTAGAAAATTATCTTATGACGAGTTGCCAAACTAACTTACTATTATGACAAGTGTTGTATTGCATGTTTCCACGTATTCACATTTTTTTTTATGTTCTAGTGATATTTAACTTATTTTATATTTTTGTTTTCATATTTTCCGATAATGGTATATCTCTAATGTGATAAGTTGAGCTATATATAAACATAATTTTCCTTACTGTGTGTACTTAAAAATATTGTATTCATTGTATGCTTTGTACTGCACTATTGTATTACTACTATTAGTATTATTATTACTATTAGGCCTGTTATTATTATTTTATTATTATTATTATTATCATTACTATTCTTATTTATTATTATTATTATTATTATTATTATTATTATTATTATTATTATTATCATCAATAATTTTCTTATTTTTTTATACTTTGTAGGCCTCATTTATTTTTGACCTGCTGTTCACATTTTATTATGCTTTTTTCTTTCTTTCTGTAAGTTATATATTATGTCTGATTTCTTCTTACTTGTTGTTTACATTTTATTATTATTATCTTATTCAGTTTTGTGTGTACTTTGTAAATTTGTAGTGTTTCTATAACGCAGTTTTTACTCCTGGTTGAGTGTTAGAGAAGGCCGTATGGCCTTAATTCTGCCAGATTAAATAAATCATTATTATTATTATTATTATTATTATTATTATTATTATTATTACTGTTGATAAATAAGCAAGACATAGCTTATTTTTGGTTCATAATTATAAGAAACAAAGATACACTTTTCACACGTTTTTCATAGTGAGCCTTATGTCAGGAACCTCCTTGGTCGCAATAAGAACTAAATTGCTGAAGTGCATCGCAAAGTGGCGATCCCACGCGCAAGAGTCAATTCATAATCCTTTCTCAGAAGAGCATGAAGTCGCAGACATCACAATATAACGAGATTATTTCTTGGAATGCTGAGTTGCAAAGAAAGTGCTGCAGTACAATAGAAACAAGATATTCCTTGCTGAATATGTCGCAGATTCTTTCCGGAAACTTGGAAGACTTGAGCTGTAATGTTCGACCGGCAAGTTCAACTCCTACGCAGCTTCCCCAGTCAGATGAAGTACACACGGCATGAATCCGATAATTTTGTGCTGGAAGCATTTGCAGTGAATACTAAACATCTGCTGCTTCACGCGGACTTGCTAACGAGTAAATGACAATGGCATCGTCTTAAGAGAAGCGTTACTTTTCTTTCTCATCGTCAGTTTCTGAAATGTTTTCATAAACACAGAAAATTGTACACAAATGAAAAAAGTGACATTCTAGATAAAACTTCCGGTGGGGAATACGTTGAAAAAATAGCTCAACAATATTTGCTGTATCTGTTCTAATAAATCTTCCCAAGAAATTGTGTTTTCTATCTATAAACGGCACCAGGGAAACTCTAGATGAACGAGTCAACACTAACTACCAACACGGTATGGCAGGCACGTCAATTGATGCCCACAGGAGCAAGTGCGCGCTTTAGAGCCCAGGAGAGCCTGAGCGCTTTACAGTGGAAAGGAAAGAGACAGACGAAAGAGGTAGCATATGCCGCTTGGTCGAGCTATATTCAGGGATGGCCAGCACTGATTCAATAGATAAAGGGAAGAGAACTTATTAAAACTGTATCCATGGTAATTTTTAGATTTGCCTGAGAAGTATAAGTGCATTATAAGAATGTAAGTTTTAATTTTAATGCCCATTTTTCACAAGTTTGATTTGTTTATCCAAAAGAAATATTTTCTCAACTTTTCGTACAGAAAAGTGAAATTTTCAGGTATAGGCCTATTTATTTAGTAGCCTTACAGAATGTTTTCGTAAACCTAATATAGGCCTACCGTATATACGTATTACTGAAGATAGTGTACTGAAAATTTTGAAAATATTACCATGGAAATTGTTTGTAAGGAAATGAATTAACAAAGCAACTACTGTTACATCATAAGCAAAAGATACGTGCCCATGTGTTGTAAAAATGTCAGCTCTATAGCTTCAGCACATTTCGAGAAAATAATTTAATATTCTTATGATAGGAAGTTGCTCACAAATATCACCTTGAAAGCTTAATGCAATAAGAGTTTTGTTATGTAATATTAGTTACACTTAAAACAGATACAGTACCTGGGTAACTTTGCTTTGTACTGTAATATTGTTTTGTTTAGTTATTGATTACTTTTGTAAGGCTAAAGATACCATCAATACCAATTCCAACTTATCATGTCATACTCAATCTCTTTCTTTGGAATATCACTTTCTTTATGAATGATGTGTTTCATCCACTTAATACAGTATGATATTATACTACTATGGAATTTAGGTGAATATTCCTTCTTAACTCTCTATTATGTTATTAAGATTTAAAACACAACTGCAATATTAAGAAATCAGTGTTAGTACTTTTGTTTTACAGACAATATAGATAATATCAAACAGAAAGAAGCCATATAAAAATAAAGACATAAAATTTCACGTTCCGTTTGAAGTTTGTGCACCACTGTTTTCTTAATCCAACAGGTTGCTTATTCATATACACAACCCTTCCTCTTTCCATACTTAGCGCTTAATGCCCGCGCACGACGTCAAGGTCAGAAAAATGCGCTTGCTTTGACATCACTGCGGTATGGGATGTTTGTGTTAGACTGAAACATCCTTGCGACGGCTTTCACAAGAGACAGGATAATCTAACTTTGTCCTTCACGTGAACATTTAATTTTTCCCTTGCTCAGCCTGTATTGCTCTAACCAACTAAAATGATGTGTATGAGGGGAGGAACTACCTTGCCAGCTGCTTTGTAAGCACTGTATTATTCTGTGTGTACTTACCTTCAGAGTAAATGTGCCTCAACTTCGAAATCTACTAATAAGCTAACATTTTTATTCAAAGGTGAAGTGTTAGAAAACATAAGGGTCCTAAATTTCTCTGCAGCAATACGCCACTGATAATTCTAGCTAAAGAATTGCTCACTTGACTTACTGCTTTGAAAAACATCAATAACGCTATTATGATTTTATGAAGCAGAGCACTTGATAGTCCTCTTTGTGGAGGAGTGCAGATTGAGGAGTGGGTGTGTGACCCTTGTTATTTTCCCGTTATAGATAGTATGAAGAAACCATTTTGTAATGATGCACATTTTATTTCAATTTTTCTTTGCTGCAAATACACGTTTCCAACTTCCGACACCGAAAGACTAGTTTCTGGCGTGACGCCTGTCTGCGTACATGTCCATCCACTGGTGCACAATTTTCCATTTAAGACAGTTGTACTTTAACAGCAAAAAATGGAAATTTATCTTTTGAAGAGGTGAAGAAGTTCAAATATCTTGGAGCAACAGTAATAAACATAAATGATACTCGGGAGAAAATTAAACGCAGAATAAATATGGGAAATGCCTGTTATTATTCGGTTGAGAAGCTTTTATCATCCAGTCTGCTGTCAAAAAAATCTGAAAGTTAGAATTTATAAAACAGTTATATTACCGGTTGTTCTTTATGGTTGTGAAACTTGGACTCTCACTTTGAGAGAGGAACATAGGTTAAGGGTGTTTGAGAATAAGGTGCTTAGGAAACTATTTGGGGCTAAGAGGGATGAAGTTACAGGAGAATGGAGAAAGTTACACAACACAGAACTGCACGCATTGTATTCTTCACCTGACATAATTAGGAACATTAAATCCAGACGTTTGAGATGGGATGTAGCACGTATGGGCGAATCCAGAAATGCATATAGAGTGTTACTTGGGAGGTCGGAGGGAAAGAGACCTTTAGGGAGGCCAAGACGTAGATGGGAGGATAATATTAAAATGGATTCGAGGGAGGTGGGATATGATGATAGAGAATGGATTAATCTTGCTCAGGATAGGGACCAATGGCGGGCTTATGTGAGGGCGGCAATGAACCTCCGGGTTCCTTAAAAGCAAGTAAGTAAGTAAGTATTTTAACAGCAACGTTTCATTAACTTTTGGATAGCAACAGGTCTGTGTGGTATAATTTGAGCGCTACTTTCATTGAAACAAAGACGTGAGATCTGCTACTATTAGGGCTAGGATTTTGATGAAATTGCATCTTTTTTCTAGTAAGCCAGAAACATTGCTGCTTTAGTATTTATATGTTATGTGATAAACTGAGTGTTTTCAGACATATTTATTAGGGCATTTTTTTGCATTTTTTTGCGTGTTTCAACTCATAAGAGCATCTTTTGTTTTATTCGGTCATTTTTTAGGAATTTTCATTTAATTTTGGCCATAAATCCCCATTATTAATGTAAAATAATGTTCATTTCCTTTGATATTTTCTTTACATATTCTGTTCATTAATACACATTATTTTGTATAATATTTTAATCGTTTTTCTACACAAATATTGCCCTTTTAACGTAGTACACCCCATGTAATGCAACAGTCCAACCACCCCTTCTATATAGACTCCTCTATACCTGCTAATTCCGGATAAGAGTGGAATTGTGGTAGACTACATGAAAACTAAAAGTAAAGTAAATCAATAGCGCTACAGCCCATGAAGGGCCAAGACCGACCAGCCGACTGCTGACCTCACGTCCACATGCCGAAGCAGAGGTGAACGATCATACATGGAAACTACATCAAGTAAAATAATTAAAGTGTACTACTTAGAAAAAAATTATGTAAAATATAATTTAATTACTAGTCTAATTATTAAGTAGTACAAAACCTCTTTTCCTACGAAGCCAATTATGTAAGATCAATTTTTAGGGCATTTTAAGAGCATTTTTTAAAGATTTTTAGGTCATAAATGCATTATTTTTAGAACATTTTTTTCATGACTTATAGGTCATCAAAATCCTAGCCCTAGCTATTATTGTTCGAAGCCAAAAGAGTGCGGAGGGAAAAGAGTTTGGGATTGTATTGTATTGTATTTATTAACATTCCATGGTATTCATACATGCTTACAGCTAGAATATGGAACAAGTCAAAAAACTTAATATTATTATAAAGTCTTAATTTATAGTCATAGTCTAGATGAAATATATACAGACGAGATTTACAATATAGTCTACTAGTACAACACAAAGTTTTAGTATCAATTTCATGAAGTGTTATTGAATGTCATGAATTCACCTACAGAATAGAAGGCGCGAGAAATTAGGTACTTCTTTAATTTGGCCCTAAATAGTTTTATGTTTTGAGTTTCATTTTTTGTATCGATAGGGAGGCTATTAAAATTTTTACTGCCATATAACGCACTCCTTTTTGATAGCATGATAGACTTGCCGATGGAGTATGAAAGTCATTTTTTGACGTGTATTTATGCTATGAACTGTTGAATTAGTTACAAAGTTTTCACGATTACATACGAGGAAGATTATTAATGAAAAGATATACTGACAAGCCATGGGCATTATTTGTAGTTTTTTGAAAATAGCCCTACGCGATTCCCTAGATTTGGCACCTATTATTATTGTAATTACTCTTTTTTGTAATAGAAATATATTGTTACTATCTGTGGAATTTCCCCAGAATATTATTCCAAAACTCATTATGGAGTGGAAGTATGCAAAGTATATTGTTTTTAAGGTATTGATATTTACTATCTTTTGCATAGATCTAATAGCAAAACAAGCTGAATTTAGTTTGGGGGTAATTTCTTTAATAAGATTTTTCCAATTTAACACATTATCGATTTTTAAGCCAAGAAATTTGGTTGTTGTTGTTTCTAATAGGGATCTATTGTTAATTATTGCGCTAGAAATTTGCGACGTTGAATTTGGACAGGATTTAAATTGAATTATGTTAATTTTGTTACAATTTAATACTAATTTATTGACTGAGAACCAGTCACATATTTTGAAGAGAATTTCCTCTGTTGAAGATTGGAATGTGTTGGAGTTATTGGATGTAATTACTATACTTGTGTCATCTGCAAATAATATGGGATGACCTACAACTTTTATTAGAGGGTCAAGATCATTTATAAACACTAGAAAAAGTAGGGGACCTAATATTGATCCTTGAGGAATTCCATTATTAATAGTTCCCCATGTCGATGCAGATTTCATAGTTGTATTGATTTCAACTTTCTGTTTCCTATCTATGAGATATGAGTGAAACCATTGGTGTGCAACACCTTTAATTCCATAATAATCTAATTTATCTAGCAGCATTTTATGATTTATACAGTCAAATGCTTTGGGATATGGCCTACCAAACCACTGAGTTGTCAGGAAACACGATACCGCTCTGCTAGGCAATGGCTAATGTACTTCCGCTTTGTTCTCTCAGATATTAACCTTGGTTGATGACTGTATTTCTATATAAAACGAAGGCATCATTCCGTTCGACGGTGCTGGATATGCTCCAAGACAGGTGCGTAATGAGCCCCTAGAGCCGCCAAGAATTCATCGGGTCATCGTTACTAGTACAGTGAAGGCTATGACCCTTCCCAACACAGAAATGTGCTACAAAGGAGAACAATCAATTTGTGCAGTTCTGCGTTGAGTAACTTTCTCCATCCTCCTGTACCTTCATCTCTCTTAGCCCCAAATATAGTGTAGGCCTATTGATATTTAATTAATTTTTTCTTCCTTCTGAAAAATTATGATCTGTGCTATCACACAGGAGGTTTCATAAAATCATCGACAATGTGTAACTTTTGATCATTGTAGTCGGTGTAATTTCATAAATTACAACTTCTTTGTAACTAATTCAACAGTTCATAGCATAAATACACGTCAAAAAATGACTTTCATACTCCATCGGTAAGTCTATCGTGCTATCAAAAAGGAGTGCGTTATATGACAGTATAGTACATTATGCAACGAGCCTATAATGGTAGTAATTAAAACGCGAGTATGTTTATGAAGCGACCGCAAGCGAGTTTCATAATTTTCATACGAGCGACTTAATTACCATTATAGGCAAGTTTCATACGACTTTTTATGCTCGACCATATTTCTAACTTGAAATTATTCATAAGTATTCATGTTATTCTTATCTGACTGGGGAGGGGAACTGACCTTGTGCAATATCTCGTAAATTGTGAGATGTGCGCAGACGCAAAAGTATTGATTTTTTCCGAGAAACAAATGTCATTGACCTTGATATAATCTAGGGAGTAAAATAAATATTAATCTTGATATAACCTTGAAATTGATTTAGACATTGAAAAGCGAGATGACAAATTGAATTTATTTGAATATTATTTACAATTAACGCTAATTATTATAGTAACAGAACATAATCTTCTGCGACAGTATTGGATTTCCAGCCTCCGTGACGTTTCGCTAGCTGTCTTTCGATTACATATGCGAGAATAATCGATACTTACGCTTTCATATTGCTACAATGATGTTTTCTGATTGGTGGAACATCTGAACTTTAATGAGGTCCATTAAAGGGCTGCTACCAGGTGTATAATTACTACATTTCGGCATGGTCGAGCATAAAAAATTTTTAATAACCTCCCCATCGATATAAAAAATGAAACTCAAAACATAAGATTATTTAGGGCGAAATTAAAGAAGTACCTAATTTCTCACGCCTTCTATTCTGTAGGTGAATTCATGACATTCAATAACACTTCATGAAATTGATACAAAAACTTTGTGTTGTACTAGTAGACTATATTGTAAATCTCGTCTGTATATATTTCATCTAGACTGTGACTATAAATTAAGACTTTATAATAGTATTAAGTTTTTTGACTTGTTCCATATTCTAGCTGTAAGCATGTATGAATACCATGGAATGTTAAGAAATACAATGCAATACAATACAATACAATACAATACAATACAATACAATACAATACAAACTTCTGCCAGTGTGGTAGGGTGATAGGCATTTAAATCTCGTTTTATTTAATTTAAATTACCGTCTAAGCAAATCATTGGTTTATTTTCGGCTTAAGAGTCATTAACAAAACTCACACCCTTCGTATGGTAAAAAAACAATTGATTTGGTATCTGTACGCTGAAGCATGTTTTGAGGAAAACAAAAATGTAGCTTCGGAGAGTCACTGAAAGTTGAAATTACATTTTATAACTTCTGAACTTATAAACGAATTTAAAAGTATGGAATAAAGATGAATATCAATCGAATCTGAACTTTCTTCTTTTGGATAAGTTGTCTGATGTAGAAAATTCCGATAATGTATTTGATCTGATGTCCTCAGAATAGCAGATTTAAGAACGTCAACCCCATAATTGCATATCATGCCTAGTTTATAAGGATATGCTTTATTGGAAGAGTCAATGTTTAGGGAACGAGTGAAGCCAGTTTTCTGATTTTCTTGAAATAACTGTGTAACATTCCAAACGTGTTTCATACGTTATTGTTTGTACACCAGCATTATACAACAATAAATAATAAATCTGTAGCCGAAATTTTTCTGGTAATTTTCGATTTTCCAAAAATAATTGGTCCTAACATATATAATTAACCACCCTGAAACCGAAAATCGCTTTTTTTGAAATTTTTGTTTGTATGTCTGTCTGTCTGTCTATCTGTCTGTCTATCTGTATGTATGTTTGTTTGTTACCTTTTCACGCGATAATGGCTGAACCGATTTGGATGAAAATTGAAATATAAATTAAGTTCGTTGTAACTTAGATTTTAGGCTATATGGCATTCAAAATACATTATTTAAAAGGGGGGTTATAAGGGGGTCTGAATTAAATAAATCGAAATATCTCGCTTATTATTGATTTTTGTGAAACATGTTACATAACAAAAGTTTCTTTGAAAATTATTTCCGATAAGTTTTATTCTTTGAAAAATTTTGATAGGACTGATATTTAATGAGATAAATGAGTTTTAAAGTTAAAATAACTGCCATCTAAGGCGGTGTATTAAAATAAAAAACAAATGACTTCGTCTAAAAAGGACCTTGGACACAACAATCGAAAACTATGAAACATAGCCTACAGACAATGTTTCTGTGTTTGTATGAAGTAATATCGGAAGATAAATTAACCGATTTGTATAATTAATTATTATTTCATCATTGGAAAGTGTAGTTTCTCTAGATGGACATATGCTATAATGTTATTACAGTAACTTGTGAGTGAATTGAGGACAGGTAAGATTAAAATAGCTTCTTATGCACAGAAAACTTGATAGGTTATTCTGTATATTCATTTCCTGTATTTCTGAAAATAATGTTTATGAACATATTCATTTTTATCTCAGAGAATTAACGAACAACGAGAGTGTATTGATTTCGTATGCAGTAATAGTACGTTAGCTTAGTAATCCATTATTGTATAATTCAAATTTTAACTATGCTCAATTGAATCGTGTTAAAATACATAAAATACATATGCAATAAATGCAATGCAAAAAAATTGGGTAATGAGCCAAGCAGATTATGTCGCGCTGTTGTAAAAGCTGTACCTCCTGAGATTCAAGAGCTCCCACAACAAATTAAAAACTTTCTAATTCGAGTACATCCGTTATCAACACACTTTTTACATAATATAATATACTATAATATAATATAATATAATATAATATAATATAATATAATAATAAATCTGTAGCCAAAATTTTTTTGTTAATTTTCGCTTTTCCAAAAATAATTGGTAATAACAATTAAGAAACATGTTAAAGGAATTGTCATTGCACCTAATGAGTGGTCTCTGGACCAAAATGATCGCATTTTAATATTTTAAATACAATTTAAATTAAGTAACATATTAAACGATTTATCCTTCTATCAAACACGAATGTTCCCTGGATCACATGTCCTATTTTAATTATGTAATTACTTTATATTTAATTCTAACGTGTGCAGCGGAGCGCACGGGTACGGCTAGTATAACAATAAATAATCTATCAAATTTGTAATGGTGGGTAGTTTTATATTATGGTATATGCATAAATTGGTTGCTATGACAACAGTGATGTATGCAATATAATTGCAAGACATAAAAGAAATGCTTTTCCTCCCGGCTGATATTCCAAATAGCATGCTGTACGCTAGTAAAAAGTTTAAAGGACTTCAGTTAATACGCGCTTCGTGGGAAGCTTTTCTTCAACATTGTAACATCTGTCTATCATTAATCAGAGCAGATAATCCGCATGTTAACATGATGAGACAGATGTCGAACTCAAATCGTCGTGTGATTCCCTCTGCCTTTCTTTTCCCGAAGTCTTTACTAAAGCTACAATTCGAAATTTTCGAGAAGAATTGCGAGGTCGTGAATATGAATCATGGAAAACCCTTTCAGGACGGGGAAAAGGTGTTGAGATGTATAGCGAAGTAACAGCCGCCAACAGTTGGATTGCAAACGAGAAAGGACTTTCGACTAGTGAATGGATATCTAGCCTGAAAATGACAGCAAATTTAGCAGCTGTTCGTTCCGTTCCCGGCAGATCTCTCGACGGCACCCGGTGCAGACATGGCTGCCCGGAGATTGAAACTTTAGCACACGTCTTGGGATTCTGTGAACAGGGATTGCTCTTGAGGAACTCTAGACATCATCTTGTAAGATCCAAAATTGCTGCCGCAGTAAGAAATAAGGGCTGGATAGTAGAAGAAGAAATCTCCTGTCTAGCTGAAAATGGGTCAATGAGACGAGTAGATATTTTAGCGTACAATGATGACACTAAACAGGGCATCATTGTGGACCCCACGATACGTTTTGAAGTAGAATGTCATCAGTCAGCCGAGTTCCACCTTGAGAAGAAGTCGATCTATGAGCCTACAGTCAACTATTTCAAGCTGAAATAGGCCTTAATTCACGTTGAGGTATTCGGCTTGCCCATAGGTGCTCGAGGGACTATACCAGCTTTTTTTTTTTTTTTTTTTTTAAGAATTTCGACGGCAGTTTGCTCTACCAACATCTCTGAGGGATGACATTGTGATAATTATGTTAAAAAAATCCTGCCAAATCCTAATTAATCACATGGTGCCACATTAATAGCAATTGTAATTTTTCACGCCCTTTTCTTTGTTTCCCTTTTTTTAAATTTACTATCTATGTTTACATATGTATAATATTTTTTTTGAGGATATACTGAGTCCGTAAGGACTACCCTTAATGGGGGACAGTTTATTATTATTTATTACTAGCCGTACCCATGCACTCCGCTGCACCCGTGAGAAATAAATATAATGTAATTACATATTAAAATAGGAAGTTTGATCCAGGGAACATTCGTGTTTGATAGAAGGATAAATCGTTTAATATGTTACTTAATTTAAATTGCATCCAAATAATTAAAATGCGATCATTTTGGTCCAGAGACACTCATTTGGTGCAATGACAATTCCTTTAACCTGTTTCTTAATTTTTATTACATGCAACCATAGTTTAATGAAGATTGACATCATTTAGATTTAATGTTTTCTTTTTATTTTACTTGTTACAGGTTTCCATTGAATTATGGTAATAACTTAATTTTAACCCTTGTTTTCTACGTATTCAGTAAATGGCGCTTGGCTCACTATGGTTGTGAACCCTTGAAATAACTTGAATTATATTATATAATATTACATATATTATATTATATTATATCAGAAGTTACTGTAATAACATTATAGCATTATGTCCATCTAGAGAAACTACACTTTCCAATGGTGAAATAATAATTAATTATACAAATCGGTTAATTTAGCTTCCGATATTACTTCATACAAACACAGAAACATTCTCGGTAGGCTATCTTTCATAGTTTTCGATTGTTGCTATCCAAGACTCCTTATAGACGAAGTCATTTGTTTTTTAATTCATTACACGGCCTTAGATGGCAGTTATTTTAATTTTAAAACTCATTTATCTCATTAAATATCAGTCCTATCAAAATTTTTCAAGGAACAAAACTTATCGAAAATAATGTTTAAAGAAACTGTTGTTATGTAACATTTTTCACAAAAATCAATAATAAGCGAGATATTTCGATTTAATTCAGGCCCCCTTATAATCCCCCTTTTAAATAATGTATTTTGAATGCCATATAGCCTAAAATCTAAGTTACAACGAACTTAATTTATATTCCAATTTTCATCGAAATCCGTTCAACCATTATCGCGTGAAAAGGTAACAAACATACAGAGAGACAGACAGACATACAACAAAAATGTCAAAAAAGCGATTTTCGGTTTCAGGGTGATTAATTATATATGTTAGGACCAATTATTTTTGGAAAATCGAAAATTACCAAAAAAATGTCGGCTACAGATTTATTATTAGTATAGATTTGGTAATATTTTACGGGTCTAGTACAATATGTGCATAATTTATACACAACTTTCACTAACTATAAAGACTGTTTATAATGCTGGGGTAGGAGTGTACTTATTTACGCGGTTAGCTATCGCGTAAGAAAGAGCGAGTAGTTTAGTTTTAATTCTCAGCCTAAGGAGTACATCGAAGTTGTGTACATTTTAAAGAAAGTGATGTCGCATAGCAACATGAAAATTGTAGACCTTCTACTGAGCTCACTTGGCAGCAAAGCATCATCAATATTGAAAGAGTGCTTTCTAGCATAAATTACATATGATTTGAAGAGAGGTATCGATTTAATGTGGAAATATACAAACCATGTTAGCAGTGGAAACAAATACCGATACTGATTTGTCATACAATATTTAACGAATAACTCTGCTTCAAATCCTGAAGTACCAGTACTGAAGGTGGTCTTCACATAAATATCATGTTGTGCCAATCACAAAGGCACTCCTCAAAATAAAGGTACTGTCGAACTGTTAAAATAATTTATTATTTTAATGCAACGTTCATATCGTAGTGTTACAATATTATATTATATTATATTATATTATATTATATTATATCATATTATATTCCCTTCGGTATTGGCTCGAAAGAGCGCAAAAATTACAGTTCATAAGGAAAGACCAAAAAATAAAAAGCCTACAAAATTATGTAGTCTCCCGATCATTTCAGCAAGATCTCTAAACAGGACTATTACACTCTTACTACGTCATACTACTTTTTACCAATAAAACGGTACGAAAGGACGTATTTCGACCAATCATGGCTGCTTATCGCACAATTTTATCGCGTCCCTAGCATTTGTTTAATTTTATCGCGTCCCTAGCATTTGTTTCATTTTATCGCGTCCCTAGCATTTGTTTCTTTGTTTGCCAACATTTGAAACTGCGCTGGTCTGGACGTCAAAAAAAAATATATATATATACATATAAAATTACAAACCACTCCAGTCGATGCACAGCAGTTTCAAATATGACTCGCATTGGCATTCAAGAACAAGAATTAATAAAAATCACTGATCATACCTATGCATCTTCTGAAATCCGATTTACAAATAAATGAAGAGCACCATTAGGAAATCCTGAATAAATTGAATACACCATGTAGGCCTAAATCAACGAGTTCCACTTCTATTACGCACACGTCCAATATAATATCAACTGAACCACCAACCACATTCAAATTTGAAAATTGTACATTCAATAATTATTCCTTTTAAAATTATTCATGTTTATTTTTTATGTCGTCGTCGTTAATTAAAACTTTTCTAACACTTGTGTATATTAGTTAGGTTATGTTATAGCTTCTGATATATGATATTATGGTTAGTCACGTATCAGAGATTGTTTAATATTAAGATTTATTGAAAATCATCTGTCAAGTGACGTTGATTACTGGGATTCGGATAATTGAAGTGGAATGCAACTGTCTTAATAAAAATGAAACTGAATCAACAAAGCTTTCTTGACTAGTAACCGTCTACAGAGTTCAATGAAGATTCCATAGTTGGCACAACTGCCATCTAGCGTAATGGTGCAATAATACATTTGAAGACAGGTTTATTTTCGTAAGTCAATTAATATTTTATTGTATTGGAGTACTTTGTTACTTATAATCTTCATATACTTTCTTCTAATCGTGTAATAGTCAATTAAATCCCACTCGAGTTTTGATTTTCTCTAGATAAATCAAAACTTCTAGTGAGATTACTGTTGATAAAATGATTTTACCCTTTACATTTCAAGCTCTACATGTAGCAGCTATACCAACATGCTATGTCTATTGTTCGAAAGCATAGCAAACCTGACTTTTTTAAACTTTCACCTAGAATCCACAATGACCTGAAATAGCTCTTGCTTTACTCCGACATGAAAAACCCACTGATCGTCCTAACATTGTTACTTGCGTTTTCGCGTTGAACCTCAAAAACTGAAGGTGGATAAGTTCAAGAAAAAGTATTCGGCATAAAAAGCCATTCAGAGGGAGTATGTTTCATTATAATGGAAGCAAATAACTTTCAAAATATCTGGTATTCTTCATCTATACTAATAATAAATCTGTAACCGAAATTTTTCTGGTAATTTTTGATTTTCCAAAAATAATTGGTCCTAACAAATATAAATAACCATCCTGAAACCGAAAATCGCTTTTTTGAAATTTTTGTTTGTATGTCTGTCTGGATGTTTGTTACCTTTTCACGCGATAATGGCTGAACCGATTTATATGAAAATTGGAATATAAATTAAGTTCGTTGTAACTTAGATTTTAGGCTATATGGCATTCAAAATACTTTATTTAACAGGGGGATTATAAGGGGGCCTGAATTAAATAAATCGAAATATCTCGCTTATTAGTGATTTTTTGTAAAAAAAAATGTTACATAACAAAAGTTTCTTTAAAAATGATTTCCGATAAGTTTTATTCAATGCAAAATTTTGATAGGACTGATATTTAAGGATATATAAGACTTTTAAAATAACAATACAATACATTTTCACTGCCGCCTCAGATTGTAGCGTTGTTGTTCCTGCAGTAATTCCTATGTGCAAAATATAAAATTTTTGAGTAGGAAGAAAAAACACATTTATTCATTCCATGGCAATGGTACATAGGAGATCGTGAATTCTTACATTTTCGAAAGAAATAATAATATAATTACATATCACTGTTTATGCTGTATCACTATTTAACTTATTTGAAGGGTTTAGAACCATAGTGGCCCAAGCGCCATTTACTGAAGACGTAGAAAACAATGATTAAAATTAAGTTATTACCATAATTCAATGGAAACCTATAACAAGTAAAATAAAGTATACACATTAAAACTAAATGATATGTCAATCTTCATTAAACTATGGTTGCATGTAATAACAATTAAGAAACATGTTAAAGGAATTGTCATTGCACCAAATGAGTGTCTCTGGACCAAAATGATCGCATTTTAATTATTTAAATACAATTTCAATTAAGTAACATATTAAACGATTTATCCTTCTATCAAACACGAATTTTCCCTGAATCAAACGTCCTATTTTAATTATGTAATTACTTTATATTTATTTCTAACAGGTGCAGCGGAGCGCACGGGTACGGCTAGTAGAAAATAAATCTGAAAAATTTTATATTTGAACGTCTAATGAACTTAGTTTGCAGCATTTGCTGCACAAGCCACTAGTGCATATCCATTTGTATAGAAACTGTACAACATACTTCTACGTTGATCTTGATCAAATACAGCCTACATAGTGTGAATACTGGTTGTATAGAAACTGTACAACATACTTCTACGTTGATCTTGATCAAATACAGCCTACATAGTGTGAATACTGGTTGTATAGAAACTGTACAACATACTTCTACGTTGATCTTGATCAAATACAGCCTACATAGTGTGAATACTGGTTGTATAGAAACTGTACAACATACTTCTACGTTGATCTTGATCAAATACAGCCTACATAGTGTGAATACTGGTTGTATAGAAATTGTACAACATACTTCTACGTTGATCTTGATCAAATACAGCCTACATAGTGTGAATACTGGTTGTATAGAAACTGTACAACATACTTCTACGTTGATCTTGATCAAATACAGCCTACATAGTGTGAATACTGGTTGTATAGAAACTGTACAACATACTTCTACGTTGATCTTGATCAAATACAGCCTACATAGTGTGAATACTGGTTGTATAGAAACTGTACAACATACTTCTACGTTGATCTTGATCAAATACAGCCTACATAGTGTGAATACTGGTTGTATAGAAACTGTACAACATACTTCTACGTTGATCTTGATCAAATACAGCCTACATAGTGTGAATACTGGTTGTATAGAAACTGTACAACATACTTCTACGTTGATCTTGATCAAATACAGCCTACATAGTGTGAATACTGGTTGTATAGAAACTGTACAACATACTTCTACGTTGATCTTGATCAAATACAGCCTACATAGTGTGAATACTGGTTGTATAGAAACTGTACAACATACTTCTACGTTGATCTTGATCAAATACAGCCTACATAGTGTGAATACTGGTTGTATAGAAACTGTACAACATACTTCTACGTTGATCTTGATCAAATACAGCCTACATAGTGTGAATACTGGTTGTATAGAAATTGTACAACATACTTCTACGTTGATCTTGAACAAATACAGCCTACACAGTGTGAATACTGGTTGTATAGAAACTGTACAACATACGTCTACGTTGATCTTGATTAAATACAGCCTACATAGTGTGAATACTGGTTGTATAGAAATTGTACAACATACTTCTACGTTGATCTTGATCAAATACAGCCTACATAGTGTGAATACTGGTTGTATAGAAACTGTACAACATACTTCTACGTTGATCTTGATCAAATACAGCCTACATAGTGTGAATACTGGTTGTATAGAAACTGTACAACATACTTCTACGTTGATCTTGATCAAATACAGCCTACATAGTGTGAATACTGGTTGTATAGAAACTGTACAACATACTTCTACGTTGATCTTGATCAAATACAGCCTACATAGTGTGAATACTGGTTGTATAGAAACTGTACAACATACTTCTACGTTGATCTTGATCAAATACAGCCTACATAGTGTGAATACTGGTTGTATAGAAACTGTACAACATACTTCTACGTTGATCTTCATCAAATACAGCCTACATAGTGTGAATACTGGTTGTATAGAAACTGTACAACATACTTCTACGTTGATCTTGATTAAATACAGCCTACATAGTGTGAATACTGGTTGTATAGAAATTGTACAACATACTTCTACGTTGATCTTGATCAAATACAGCCTACATAGTGTGAATACTGGTTGTATAGAAATTGTACAACATACTTCTATGTTGATCTTGATCAAATACAGCCTACATAGTGTGAATACTGGTTGTATAGAAACTGTACAACATACTTCTACGTTGATCTTGATCAAATACAGCCTACATAGTGTGAATACTGGTTGTATAGAAATTGTACAACATACTTCTACGTTGATCTTGAACAAATACAGCCTACATAGTGTGAATACTGGTTGTATAGAAACTGTACAACATACTTCTACGTTGATCTTGATCAAATACAGCCTACATAGTGTGAATACTGGTTGTATAGAAATTGTACAACATACTTCTACGTTGATCTTGAACAAATACAGCCTACACAGTGTGAATACTGGTTGTATAGAAACTGTACAACATACTTCTACGTTGATCTTGATTAAATACAGCCTACATAGTGTGAATACTGGTTGTATAGAAATTGTACAACATACTTCTACGTTGATCTTGATCAAATACAGCCTACATAGTGTGAATACTGGTTGTATAGAAATTGTACAACATACTTCTATGTTGATCTTGATCAAATACAGCCTACATAGTGTGAATACTGGTTGTATAGAAATTGTACAACATACTTCTACGTTGATCTTGACCAAATACAGCCTACATAGTGTGAATACTGGTTGTATAGAAACTGTACAACATACTTCTACGTTGATCTTGATCAAATATAGCCTACGTAGTGTGAATACTGGTTGTATAGAAATTGTACAACATACTTCTACGTTGATCTTGATCAAATACAGCCTACATAGTGTGAATACTGGTTGTATAGAAATTGTACAACATACTTCTACGTTGATCTTGATCAAATACAGCCTACATAGTGTGAATACTGGTTGTATAGAAACTGTACAACATACTTCTACGTTGATCTTGATCAAATACAGCCTACGTAGTGTGAATACTGGTTGTATAGAAACTGTACAACATACTTCTACGTTGATCTTGATCAAATACAGCCTACGTAGTGTGAATACTGGTTGTATAGAAATTGTACAACATACTTCTACGTTGATCTTGATCAAATACAGCCTACATAGTGTGAATACTGGTTGTATAGAAATTGTACAACATACTTCTACGTTGATCTTGATCAAATACAGCCTACGTAGTGTGAATACTGGTTGTATAGAAACTGTACAACATACTTCTACGTTGATCTTGATCAAATACAGCCTACGTAGTGTGAATACTGGTTGTATAGAAATTGTACAACATACTTCTACGTTGATCTTGATCAAATACAGCCTACATAGTGTGAATACTGGTTGTATAGAAATTGTACAACATACTTCTACGTTGATCTTGATCAAATACAGCCTACATAGTGTGAATACTGGTTGTATAGAAACTGTACAACATACTTCTACGTTGATCTTGATCAAATACAGCCTACATAGTGTGAATACTGGTTGTATAGAAACTGTACAACATACTTCTACGTTGATCTTGATCAAATACAGCCTACATAGTGTGAATACTGGTTGTATAGAAACTGTACAACATACTTCTACGTTGATCTTGATCAAATACAGCCTACATAGTGTGAATACTGGTTGTATAGAAATTGTACAACATACTTCTACGTTGATCTTGATCAAATACAGCCTACATAGTGTGAATACTGGTTGTATAGAAACTGTACAACATACTTCTACGTTGATCTTGATCAAATACAGCCTACATAGTGTGAATACTGGTTGTATAGAAACTGTACAACATACTTCTACGTTGATCTTGATCAAATACAGCCTACATAGTGTGAATACTGGTTGTATAGAAACTGTACAACATACTTCTACGTTGATCTTGATCAAATACAGCCTACATAGTGTGAATACTGGTTGTATAGAAACTGTACAACATACTTCTACGTTGATCTTGATCAAATACAGCCTACATAGTGTGAATACTGGTTGTATAGAAACTGTACAACATACTTCTACGTTGATCTTGATCAAATACAGCCTACATAGTGTGAATACTGGTTGTATAGAAACTGTACAACATACTTCTACGTTGATCTTGATCAAATACAGCCTACATAGTGTGAATACTGGTTGTATAGAAACTGTACAACATACTTCTACGTTGATCTTGATCAAATACAGCCTACATAGTGTGAATACTGGTTGTATAGAAACTGTACAACATACTTCTACGTTGATCTTGATCAAATACAGCCTACATAGTGTGAATACTGGTTGTATAGAAATTGTACAACATACTTCTACGTTGATCTTGAACAAATACAGCCTACACAGTGTGAATACTGGTTGTATAGAAACTGTACAACATACGTCTACGTTGATCTTGATTAAATACAGCCTACATAGTGTGAATACTGGTTGTATAGAAATTGTACAACATACTTCTACGTTGATCTTGATCAAATACAGCCTACATAGTGTGAATACTGGTTGTATAGAAACTGTACAACATACTTCTACGTTGATCTTGATCAAATACAGCCTACATAGTGTGAATACTGGTTGTATAGAAACTGTACAACATACTTCTACGTTGATCTTGATCAAATACAGCCTACATAGTGTGAATACTGGTTGTATAGAAACTGTACAACATACTTCTACGTTGATCTTGATCAAATACAGCCTACATAGTGTGAATACTGGTTGTATAGAAACTGTACAACATACTTCTACGTTGATCTTGATCAAATACAGCCTACATAGTGTGAATACTGGTTGTATAGAAACTGTACAACATACTTCTACGTTGATCTTGATCAAATACAGCCTACATAGTGTGAATACTGGTTGTATAGAAACTGTACAACATACTTCTACGTTGATCTTGATTAAATACAGCCTACATAGTGTGAATACTGGTTGTATAGAAATTGTACAACATACTTCTACGTTGATCTTGATCAAATACAGCCTACATAGTGTGAATACTGGTTGTATAGAAATTGTACAACATACTTCTATGTTGATCTTGATCAAATACAGCCTACATAGTGTGAATACTGGTTGTATAGAAACTGTACAACATACTTCTACGTTGATCTTGATCAAATACAGCCTACATAGTGTGAATACTGGTTGTATAGAAATTGTACAACATACTTCTACGTTGATCTTGAACAAATACAGCCTACATAGTGTGAATACTGGTTGTATAGAAACTTTACAACATACTTCTACGTTGATCTTGATCAAATACAGCCTACATAGTGTGAATACTGGTTGTATAGAAATTGTACAACATACTTCTACGTTGATCTTGAACAAATACAGCCTACACAGTGTGAATACTGGTTGTATAGAAACTGTACAACATACTTCTACGTTGATCTTGATTAAATACAGCCTACATAGTGTGAATACTGGTTGTATAGAAATTGTACAACATACTTCTACGTTGATCTTGATCAAATACAGCCTACATAGTGTGAATACTGGTTGTATAGAAATTGTACAACATACTTCTATGTTGATCTTGATCAAATACAGCCTACATAGTGTGAATACTGGTTGTATAGAAATTGTACAACATACTTCTACGTTGATCTTGACCAAATACAGCCTACATAGTGTGAATACTGGTTGTATAGAAACTGTACAACATACTTCTACGTTGATCTTGATCAAATATAGCCTACGTAGTGTGAATACTGGTTGTATAGAAATTGTACAACATACTTCTACGTTGATCTTGATCAAATACAGCCTACATAGTGTGAATACTGGTTGTATAGAAATTGTACAACATACTTCTACGTTGATCTTGATCAAATACAGCCTACATAGTGTGAATACTGGTTGTATAGAAACTGTACAACATACTTCTACGTTGATCTTGATCAAATACAGCCTACGTAGTGTGAATACTGGTTGTATAGAAACTGTACAACATACTTCTACGTTGATCTTGATCAAATACAGCCTACGTAGTGTGAATACTGGTTGTATAGAAATTGTACAACATACTTCTACGTTGATCTTGATCAAATACAGCCTACATAGTGTGAATACTGGTTGTATAGAAATTGTACAACATACTTCTACGTTGATCTTGATCAAATACAGCCTACATAGTGTGAATACTGGTTGTATAGAAACTGTACAACATACTTCTACGTTGATCTTGATCAAATACAGCCTACATAGTGTGAATACTGGTTGTATAGAAACTGTACAACATACTTCTACGTTGATCTTGATCAAATACAGCCTACATAGTGTGAATACTGGTTGTATAGAAACTGTACAACATACTTCTACGTTGATCTTGATCAAATACAGCCTACATAGTGTGAATACTGGTTGTATAGAAACTGTACAACATACTTCTACGTTGATCTTGATCAAATACAGCCTACATAGTGTGAATACTGGTTGTATAGAAACTGTACAACATACTTCTACGTTGATCTTGATCAAATACAGCCTACATAGTGTGAATACTGGTTGTATAGAAACTGTACAACATACTTCTACGTTGATCTTGATCAAATACAGCCTACATAGTGTGAATACTGGTTGTATAGAAACTGTACAACATACTTCTACGTTGATCTTGATCAAATACAGCCTACATAGTGTGAATACTGGTTGTATAGAAACTGTACAACATACTTCTACGTTGATCTTGATCAAATACAGCCTACATAGTGTGAATACTGGTTGTATAGAAATTGTACAACATACTTCTACGTTGATCTTGAACAAATACAGCCTACACAGTGTGAATACTGGTTGTATAGAAACTGTACAACATACGTCTACGTTGATCTTGATTAAATACAGCCTACATAGTGTGAATACTGGTTGTATAGAAATTGTACAACATACTTCTACGTTGATCTTGATCAAATACAGCCTACATAGTGTGAATACTGGTTGTATAGAAACTGTACAACATACTTCTACGTTGATCTTGATCAAATACAGCCTACATAGTGTGAATACTGGTTGTATAGAAACTGTACAACATACTTCTACGTTGATCTTGATCAAATACAGCCTACATAGTGTGAATACTGGTTGTATAGAAACTGTACAACATACTTCTACGTTGATCTTGATCAAATACAGCCTACATAGTGTGAATACTGGTTGTATAGAAACTGTACAACATACTTCTACGTTGATCTTGATCAAATACAGCCTACATAGTGTGAATACTGGTTGTATAGAAACTGTACAACATACTTCTACGTTGATCTTGATCAAATACAGCCTACATAGTGTGAATACTGGTTGTATAGAAACTGTACAACATACTTCTACGTTGATCTTGATTAAATACAGCCTACATAGTGTGAATACTGGTTGTATAGAAATTGTACAACATACTTCTACGTTGATCTTGATCAAATACAGCCTACATAGTGTGAATACTGGTTGTATAGAAATTGTACAACATACTTCTATGTTGATCTTGATCAAATACAGCCTACATAGTGTGAATACTGGTTGTATAGAAATTGTACAACATACTTCTACGTTGATCTTGATCAAATACAGCCTACATAGTGTGAATACTGGTTGTATAGAAATTGTACAACATACTTCTACGTTGATCTTGAACAAATACAGCCTACATAGTGTGAATACTGGTTGTATAGAAACTGTACAACATACTTCTACGTTGATCTTGATCAAATACAGCCTACATAGTGTGAATACTGGTTGTATAGAAATTGTACAACATACTTCTACGTTGATCTTGAACAAATACAGCCTACATAGTGTGAATACTGGTTGTATAGAAACTGTACAACATACTTCTACGTTGATCTTGATCAAATAGAGCCTACATAGTGTGAATACTGGTTGTATAGAAACTGTACAACATACTTCTACGTTGATCTTGATCAAATACAGCCTACATAGTGTGAATACTGGTTGTATAGAAATTGTACAACATACGTCTACGTTGATCTTGAACAAATACAGCCTACACAGTGTGAATACTGGTTGTATAGAAACTGTACAACATACTTCTACGTTGATCTTGATTAAATACAGCCTACATAGTGTGAATACTGGTTGTATAGAAATTGTACAACATACTTCTACGTTGATCTTGATCAAATACAGCCTACATAGTGTGAATACTGGTTGTATAGAAATTGTACAACATACTTCTATGTTGATCTTGATCAAATACAGCCTACATAGTGTGAATACTGGTTGTATAGAAATTGTACAACATACTTCTACGTTGATCTTGACCAAATACAGCCTACATAGTGTGAATACTGGTTGTATAGAAACTGTACAACATACTTCTACGTTGATCTTGATCAAATATAGCCTACGTAGTGTGAATACTGGTTGTATAGAAATTGTACAACATACTTCTACGTTGATCTTGATCAAATACAGCCTACATAGTGTGAATACTGGTTGTATAGAAATTGTACAACATACTTCTACATTGATCTTGATCAAATACAGCCTACATAGTGTGAATACTGGTTGTATAGAAACTGTACAACATACTTCTACGTTGATCTTGATCAAATACAGCCTACGTAGTGTGAATACTGGTTGTATAGAAACTGTACAACATACTTCTACGTTGATCTTGATCAAATACAGCCTACGTAGTGTGAATACTGGTTGTATAGAAATTGTACAACATACTTCTACGTTGATCTTGATCAAATACAGCCTACATAGTGTGAATACTGGTTGTATAGAAACTGTACAACATACTTCTACGTTGATCTTGATCAAATACAGCCTACATAGTGTGAATACTGGTTGTATAGAAATTGTACAACATACTTCTACGTTGATCTTGATCAAATACAGCCTACGTAGTGTGAATACTGGTTGTATAGAAACTGTACAACATACTTCTACGTTGATCTTGATCAAATATAGCCTACGTAGTGTGAATACTGGTTGTATAGAAATTGTACAACATACTTCTACGTTGATCTTGATCAAATATAGCCTACGTAGTGTGAATACTGGTTGCATAGAAACTGTACAACATACTTCTACGTTGATCTTGATCAAATACAGCCTACATAATGTGAATACTGGTTGTATAGAAATTGTACAACATACTTCTACGTTGATCTTGATCAAATATAGCCTACGTAGTGTGAATACTGAATTAGGCAGTATGAACTATGGTACTGTATTTCTGTGTGAACTAATCAATTCTGTCTAGGGACGGACTTTGAGGAGTTATATTTGGAACTGTTAAGTATTTCATCACTCGCAAGGAAACTTGGCCGCAGGTGACCCCAGAATTCGACCGTCGGCGCGACAGACAAACGTAAAAAAGCACAGCGTCGGGATATTAAATATTTCACCCGTCAGAATTGATCCCCGGCCCTGAATAGCAGCAGACGGGCTGCTCCACTATTCACGAGGGCCGACACAATCTTAACCGTGGCCTTAAAAATGCCTTGCGATGAGGTTGACCTCTTTTATTCATTACCTGGGCCGGGGGCCGCGGTTTGGCAAGCGTCCCTGCTGAGCAGAAGATGAAGGCCGCGGGGGTGGGGCTCATCACTAGACCGAACTTGTAAAATGTCACGTGGGAGCAAGGGAATAGATTCACCACGTGTATCCACGTCGGTGGTTGCTTTAAGAATATCGTGTGACCCCCGCCTCGGATCGGCCAGCTCTCCTACTCTCTCTCTCTCCCCGAGTTCGGTGCCCCAGATGATCGATATTCGAGGCGCCACGTTGCCAAATTCCGTTGCCAGGCGCGGGAGGAGAAGGGACAGCTCAGCTAAGGAAGGAACTCGGATAGGGTGGCCTATCTCATCTCCACAATCCTTCACGAAGTTCCCGGGTGTCGAAGTCCGAGCCATCGCAGAGGCAGGAGCTGACGAGCCGGGCGAGTTGTCCCGATCATTAAGATTGCTGCTCCTGATACCGAAGCGCACATATTACACAGATATAATCTAAACAGAGTTTTTATTGTCATGTTGAACGCAGCTGTGCTACATCTGGGAAAGATTTTCCATTCGCTGCTCACCAGATAAAAAGTTCACTTCTAATGTGCACTTCTTCTTTGCGTGTGCGTAAATGTGTTATAAGTAGGGCTAGGATTTTGATGACCTATAAATCATTAAAAAAATGTCCTAAAAACAATGCATTTATGACCAAAAATCTTTCAAAAATGCCCTTAAAATGCCTTAAAAATTGTATTGCTTAGGCCTAATATTTAGATTAGTAATTAAATTAAATTTTACATAAATATAAAAATTAGAGATTTATCCTTCGAAGGGGTGGAAAAATTCAAATATCTTGGAGCAACAGTATCAAATATAAATGACACTCGGCAGGAAATTAAACACAGAATAAATATGGGAAATGCCTGTTATTATTCGGTTGAGAAGCTTTTATCATCCAGTCTGCTGTTCAAAAATCTGAAAGTTAGAATTTATAAAACAGTTATATTACCGGTTGTTCTGTATGGTTGTGAAACTTGGACTCTCACTTTGAGAGAGGAACATAGATTAAGGGTGTTTGAGAATAAGGTGCTTAGGAAAATATTTGGTGCTAAGCGGGATGAAGTTACAGGAGAATGGAGAAAGTTACACAACGCAGAACTGCACGCATTGTATTCTTCACCTGACATAATTAGGAACATTAAATCCAGACGTTTGAGATGGGCAGGGCATGTAGCACGTATGGGCGAATCCAGAAATGCATATAGAGTGTTAGTTGGGAGACCGGAGGGAAAAAGACCTTTGGGGAGGCCGAGACGTAGATGGGAGGATAATATTAAAATGAATTTGAGGGAGGTGGGATATGATAGAGACTGGATTAATCTTACTCAGGATAGGGACCGATGGCGGGCTTATGTGAGGGCGGCAATGAACTTCGGGTTCCTTAAAAGCCATTTGTAAGTAAGTATTAAATTTTACATAATTTTTTCTAAGTAGTACACTTTAATTATTTTACTTGATGTCGTTTCCATGTATGATCGTTCACCTCTGCGTCGGCATGTGGACCTGAGGTCGGCAGTCGGCTGGTCGGTCTTGGCCCTTCATGGGCTGTAGCGCCATGGATTTACTTTACTTTTAGTTTCCATGTAGACTACCACAAGACCACTCTTATCCGGAACTAGCAGGTATAGACACAGTCTAGTATATACAGTCGCGAAGCTCAATACGTAGTAAATATGCAAACATTAGGTAGTTGCTCACCACTAGGATCGCTAATATCGCCTCATTACAGGCAATGCAAAATAGAACCGTCACAGTCTATTGTTTCTAGCACCCTCAAAAACTCAAGCTTCGTGACTGTATATACTAGACTGTGGTATAGAGGAGTCTATATTGAAGGGGGTTGGACTGATCCATTACATGGAGTGTACTACGTTAAAACGGCAATATTTGTGTAGAAAAACGATTAAAATATAATACAAAATAATGGGTAGGCTATTAATGGACAAAATATGTAAAGAAAATATCAAAGGAAAGGAACATTATTTTACATTAATAATGGGGATTTATGGCCAAAATTAAATGAAAATGCCTAAAAAATGACCGAATAAAACATAAGATACTCTTATGAGTTGAAACAGGCAAAAAATGCAAAAAAATTAGCTAACAAATATGTCTTAAAACACTCAGTTTATCACATAACATATAAATATTAAAGCAGCTATGTTTCTGGCTTACTAGAAAAAAGATGCAATTTCATCAAAATCCTAGCCCTAGTTATAACTAATGAGTCCGGAAAACGGTCACCCGGCGTCTAAAATAAGTTTAGTTAGTTCTTATGCATTTCAGAATCTCAAACTAAACACGTAGCATATATGAAACTAATTTACATAATAAAGGAGACTGGAAAGAACAAAATGAAAATACCGGAAATAAAGGAAACGTACCAATACACAAATGTTTAAATAAATGGCCCAACATAGATAGCAAAAGATTAAATGATATTTGTAGAGCGATGATTGAATCAAAGATATTAAATAATATTGAGATATGGGGAGATTATTTATCAGAAGTACACATACCTAGAATAAGATATAAATTTTATAAAATAATATTTAGGAATTCCATGGAATGCCTCACGTATAGCAGCCAGATTGGAAATGGGGGTAGTACGGGAACAATATTAGTTAGAAAAATTACATTTTTGAGTTATATTGTAGAGCAGCGCTTCTAATGAATCCGGAAAACGGTCACCCGGTCACGAAAATCACAAGTATCGATATCAATAACAGAACAAATCCTTTCAAAATTAATTTTTAACCCTTTCTGATCTGAATTTTTTTCATAGGCATCATGAAAAAACAAAATAGCAAAGCAATCCTCTTCTTAATAACAGCTGGCTAAGGAACTGGCGGGTACTGCACTCTATCGGTAAAGAACGATACTACTTCTGAGGACACCAAATGGAATCATCAGGAAAATCATACGAATCAGAGATAACAGAAATATTAGTGATTCCAAATGGACCCATTCGACTGGAAAGGGTTAAATAAGAACACTCTTAAGGGGCAATCTAATTCTTAAAAAGGTGAGTTAAAATATGAACTGAATGCAGAGAAAGTTACATGATGGTCTGTTGTCTGTTGCTAAGTCAAGGGCTTATTTCCTAACTAGAATGACATCCAATGCTGAGTAGCTCTAAGTTTTACAATTTTTGTAAGTATAATATTATTTCTATTTATGACATAGTATATTTTGGTAATAACAGAGCAATATTAGGATTTTTTACCTTTAATATTTCTTTACTTAAAAATAAGGTCTAGGAAAAAAATCCTAGGTTAACTACGATTAAATTGTTATTTTTATTAGTTTTCTTTTAAGATTAACGTATACAATAATACAACTATTCCATACAAAATATATAGAAAATTAATATCGTATTTATCTGATAAATTAGTTGATGACTCTCAGAAATCATCAATACTTGCTCAATAGAATTAATGACAAACAGACAAGTATAGGTAAGCATAAACAGCCAGATAAGATTAGGATAGACAACACAGATTATATTAGACAACACAAGATTAGGATAGACAACACAATATTAGATTAAACAACACAAGATTAGGACAGACAACACAAGATTAGGATAGACAACACAAGATTAGGATAGACAACACAAGATTAGGACAGAAAACAAGATTAGTATAGACAACACAAGATTAGGACAGACAAAACAAGATTAAATTAGACAACACAAGATTAGGATAGACAACACAAGATTAGGGTAGACAACACAAGATTAGGATAGACAACACAAGATTAGGACAGACAACACAAGATTAGGACAGACAAAACAAGATTAGGATAGACAACACAAAATTAGAATACACAACACAAGATTAAATTAAACACAAGATTAGGACAGACAACACAAGATTAGGATAGACAATACAAGATTAGGATAGACAACACAAGATTAGGATAGACAACACAAGATTAAATTAGACAACACAAGATTAGGACAGACAACACAAGATTAGGACAGACAACACAAGATTAGGACAGAAAACACAAGATTAGGACAGACAACACAAGATTAGGACAGACAACACCAGATTAGGACAGACAACACCAGATTAGGACAGACAACACAAGATTAGGACAGACAACACCAGATTAGGATAGACAACACAAGATTAGGATAGACAACACAAGATTAGGATAGACAACACAAGATTAAATTAGACAACACAAGATTAGGATAGACAACACAAGATTAAATTAGACAACACAAGATTAGGATAGACAACACAAGATTAGGACAGACAACACAAGATTAGGACAGACAACACAAGATTAAATTATACAATACAAGATTAGGATAGACACCACAAGATTAGGATAGACAACACAAGATTAAGATAGACAACACAAGATTAAATTATAAACACAAGATTAGGACAGACAACACAAGATTAGGACAGACAACACAAGATTAGGATAGACAACACAAGATTAAATTAGACAACACAAGATTAGGACAGACAACACAAGATTAGGATAGACAACACAAGATTAAATTAGACAACACAAGATTAGGACAGACAAGATTAGGACAGACAACACAAGATTAGGATAGACAACACAAGATTAAATTAGACAACACAAGATTAGGACAGACAACGCAAGATTAGGATAGACAACACAGATTATATTAGACAACATAAGATTAGGTTCGACAACACAAGATGGAGAAGAAAACAAAAGATTTGGGAAGTCAACACAAGATTAGGAAAGGTAACATAAGATCAGGATAGACAAAGTAAGATCGGGATAGACAACATAAGATAAACATAGACAACTTACGACTAGGATAGACAGCATAAGACCTAGATTGTAAGAGATTAGGATAGACAGTAGACAGGCACACAGACAGTCAGATAGATAGGATAGATAGAAGGAGGCAAAACTGATAGATCGGTAGACATGCAAACACCGTGCACTTATATAAAAACCTCAGAACCGACTTTCACATCATTGAACACTATTAAATTTCGTAGAAATTTTCGATAGTCCAACATTAATAAAATTAATGTGAACTTTAAAGCTGTTAAATGCGTGTCGGAATGCAAAATACTCAGTAACGCCATTACCTTCTTACGTCACCATGAAAGTGGGAGAACCTATAAACTTAAAATTATTTAAATAAAATTCATAAAGCTTGTAAACGCTTGTTGCACGAGCCACGAGCTTAATGCCTGCTGCCGCCAGACGGCAACTTTTATTGCCTCTTATAATTTCAGTTTTTCGTGTTAATCCTGCGAAATATGGTCACAAATCGGCTACTGTTACACGTTTTATGTGCGACCTTTAGGCTAGTTTAAATGTTGCAAGTTCAAAGTGTGGTCATGTTAGGTCATACGAGGCATGTTTAACCTTTCGCCGTAATATCTATTAGTGTGTGTGTCTAGGATTCCACGCCTCTTCTCAATCGCTGGCAAGCTTGCACACTAAGAGTTAGTATACAGTAATTAAAACACATATGTAGATATCATAAAATGAAAATAGTGGGTTAAATACTGGATATTAAGTGTACAGGTCGGGTATTCGATTCCGTACACTGGCCAGGACAACACAACTGAGTTCTTCGTCGTTTTGCTAGATAAAATTACAGACAGTGAAGAAAGAAGGGAGGAGAAAGAACAGAATGGAGAAGGGAGGAGGTTAGGGGAGGACAGGAGAAAAATTGGAGGTGAGGACAGGACAAGGAAGAAGAGAAGAGAAGAGAAGAGAAGAGAAGAGAAGAGAAGAGAAGAGAAGAGAAGAGAAGAGAAGAGAAGAGAAGAGAAGAGAAGAGAAGAGAAGAGAAGTTCGTATCGTTTCATACATTTTATTCGTGAAGAATAGCATAGCAAACAAACGACCTAATAAGATATGCTCCTCCATCTACGAGTTTTTGTAAAATATTTCTCCACAGTTTACTGAATTGCAATTATATTCTGATAACTGTGGGAGAGAAAATAAAAATAATTTTGTAGCAAGACTTTTGTTAGCACCGACTGATACCATTCGATTAAAAAAAAAAAGAATTGAACGCTACTTCCTTACGAGAAGAATTCGTTTCTCCCATGTAATAGGGTTTTCAGTATAATAAAAAGAGAAATAAAAAATCGTGACAGATTCTACAGAGCCAATCACAAACTCTAGTACAACTCATATAAATTGAGGGAAAGAAGACAGAGGACGGACACTGGAAAGTTTTCTTTTCTCAATCGTACTATCAGGGACTGGAATTCTTTACCTGCAGACTTACTAAAGGCTTTACCAACAACCAAAAATGTATTTCAAAATAGGCCTAAGGACCTTACTAATAGACGGTAATTATACACAGTAGTTAAAGGGTGTAAATGATATGTTGTTATTGAAGTGTTGTATCAGTGAAGAATTATGTTGTGTCAGTGAAGTGTGTTGTATCAGTGAAGAAGTATGTCGTGTCAGTGAAGTGTGTTGTATCAGTGAAGAAGTATGTCGTGTCAGTGAAGTGTGCTGTGTAAGTGAAACGTGTTCCTGTCGGTGAAGCTTTATAGTTTATAGTGGCAGTGCATAGTATTTGAACAGTGAAATGTTTTTGAAGTGTTACTGAAATCAGGATAGAATCAGTGAAATGTGTCGTAGTTCTATTGCATTGAGTTGACAGCGAAATGAGTGTAATGTTGAAAGGTACTTGTGCAGATATGAACATATCATACTCGTGGGTTTTAGTTCGATCTTAGTTTTAAGATACAAATTAGATTTATTTTAAATGTTATTTTAAGTGATCGTTTCATTTAATTTAGTATATTCCCTGTTGTTGTTTTTGTTGTTATTATTATTATTATTATTATTATTATTAATTATTGTTAGTATTAATTATTAGTATTATTATTAATTGTATTTTTAATTAATAAGTTTATTATTGTCATTATTCAGTGTAATTAGTTACCATTGCCACCGGGTATATACCCATTGCAGTGTGAATAAATACATACATACATACATACATACAACTCTAAAGTTCACTATGTAGGAAAGAGGCACTGCAGACTTATTGGACTTCAAAACCTGGTGGCAACAATTTTCCAAAAAGCTCTCTATTTCAGAAGAAACATCCAACAGAAATGTTCCAGGAGAAAAAAAGTTCAGTTTGTAATAAGTAATTTCTTGCATTTTACCCACAATATATATATATCATCCAGGATACATCGTAGCACGGAAAGGAACTGATTCCATTGTGACTCATATTTCGCCTTGATCTCCCTGGAATACCTTAAGTGACTTTGCTGCGAAAGAATCCAATTCAGCAGGAAAATTGACATTGAAAGTGAACTCGTTATCTCTTCATAAGTTATCCCACTGATCCGCCTACCAATCTGTAAAGGTAAAGTTAGCCCCTATATATGCAGTGAAGATGCATGGGTGGCGTGGAGACACAGCTCCATGCTTCAATGAATGGAATTAGAATGAGATGATATTGCCGGCACCAAACTCCGACCGATTTTTACTTCAGGGAACGGCCCGGAATTCAATTTGATAGGAGGCTGAAAATTCTGGTAACGAAAATTTACATCACCAACCAGGATTAAACCCAAAACCTTCTAGTCCGTAGCAGTTGCTCTATCAACTGAGCTATCACACTTTCCATCTGTAATCTTAACCTTTTATGGTGTTTATTGGTTTCATTTTTGTTATATGATCTAGCCAGCTGTTTGGATAATTATTATCTGTGCATATTGACTTAGTCTATTTGTATATTTTTGTTTAGCATAACTGATGAATTGTATGTGCTGTAAATTGAATTAATCTACTTCATATGAATTGTACAATTTTGTATAGCTTAACGAAAATAAGATTGTAAATTGAACTAATTTGATTGTATATGTTTGTATAGTTTGGCTGATGAATTGTATATGCTTTTAAAATGAATACTAGTCTGTGTAGCTCTACTGATGAATTGTATATAGGCCTACTGTAAATTGAATGGTAGTCTGTATAGCTCAATTGATGAATTGTATATGCTGTAAATTGTATAGTAGTCTGTATAGCTCAACTGATGAATTGTTTATGATTATAAACTGAATTAATCTACTTGATAATAATTGCACAAATTTGTATAGCTTAATAAAAGTATCCTTGTAAATTCAATTAATCTGCTTACTTTGTATTGTATATATTTGTATAGTTATGGCCATGAATTGTATATGCTTTAAATTGAATAGTAATCTGTATAGCTCTATTGATAAATTGTGTGTTTGTAATTTGAAGTAGTTTGCATGATATGCATTATCAATTTCTGTATATCACAACTGATCGAATTGTTTATACCTTAAATTTAATTAACTCACTTGTTTTGTATTATACATGTAGCTCAACTGATGAATGATCGTTTGCGTTTGTAAATTTAATAATCTGATTGGCTATGTATTGTATACTTTTAGTAGAGCCATCGATGTAGCTCAGTCGGCAGACTCGCTGGACTGCTGATCCGGAGCTGCGTTCGGGCTTGGGTTGGATCCCTCTTTGGTGGTTTCTTCCGAGGTTTTCCCCAGCCGTGGGACTCAAGCCGGATGGTCTATGGCGAGTCCTCGGCATCAACCCCCTTTGATTTGATTACCTGGTTGGGTTTTTCCGAGGTTTTCCCCAACCAAAAGGCAAATGCCGGGTAATCTTTTGGCGAATCCTCGGACCTCACCTCATCTCACTACATCTCACCAAAATATTGTAAAAAATTGCACAAATTTGTAAAAATTGTACAAAATTATTAAATTGTAAAACTGTAAAAATTGTAATTGTAATATTGTAAAATTTTGACTTGTTCCACATCTTAAAGCTTCATTGCTCATGTAAGATCTATGGAATAGAGTGAATGAATGAATGAATGAATGAATGAATGAATTTCGAACTGGCGGATCAAAGTCACATAGCTACAAATGTACAAACCACGCACGAGTCACTGAACTGAAAACTGTGAACTGAAGCACTGGTAATTCAGGCTGTCCCAGCTGACATTAGTTGAGGAGAATGGTCCAGGTTTGGGATAAGCACACGTGGCAAATGCAGTCCATTACTTGACCTTGAGGCGCCATTTCGAAATGCACAGATAGTAGTACTTATTTTAGTTGTAATAGTATCAATTTTAACACCTCTTTTCTTTAATTAGGTTCATGTCACGTAGTGTAGCCTATATCCTGCGAGAGGTAGGTGTCAAGAATTTCATATCTGCCAAGTCGATGCGTTTTTCTTGTTAGGTTGTCAGTATCCATATTTCAGAGCTATTAACTTACAGAGTTAAGAGCGCCACGTCTCTATGAAATTTTAAACTTTCATACTCTCCTTAACAAGGTTTGCTCCATCCTACCTATAAGTTGCTTATATTTATGCACCTTACTTTCAAATCGCTGGTCCCAATGCAACAATACATCGCAGGATGAATATCTATATATATAATTTGAACTGGTAATGGAAATTACGGGAAAACGGCTGAAAGAATTTTAATAAATGATGCCTCATTTTGAAGCATGGAACTCAAATTTTTTCATAAAAATAGTAGTTTTTAGTGAAATGTCAATTTTTCAACATAATTTTCCTATTTTCCAAAATCCATCTGTCGTCAGTTTTGAGAACTAGCTAATTGCATTTCAGAATAAAACAAAACACACACTACAGTAAACAATATTATACGAAGGCCATGATCTCCAAGAATGCTGACATATTTAGAGCTCAAATTAAATTGGTTATTAAAAACTTAACTTACTAAAAATAATTTACTGGTCCGATTCTGTGGTGTGTAATTTTCTGGGTACAGCTGTGTATTGGATATTAAAAACTACAAAACTTGAGGTGGTTTGATGACATTATTACCATTAGAACTGAAATATTATTGTAGTTAATGCCATGATGTGACTATTTTTCATTAATTATACATATTAATGCTATATTGATGATATGAAAGTGAAACATTTTGGGGTTATATAAGTAGATGTAGAGAATAACTTAAATTAGATTTTGATTTCTATGTTTTACTGAGTGGCGGCTATATAGTATATATAATATATTATGTTACTGAAAGCTATAAAACTTACGTAAGATAATAATATTATTAAAAGTCAAATATTTTTATAGTTATTAATCAAGTGGGGTTGGTTCTTTTTCATATATTTAATGGCGGTGTGGTGTAGATATTTATATGCGTGGTTCTCTTCAGTATTGGCTCGAGAGAGAGTATCTTTCATTATTATGGAAGCAAATAACTTTCAGAATGTCTGGTATTCTTCATTGAAAATAAATCTGAAAAATGTTTATTTGAATGTCTAATGAACTTAGTTTGCAGCATTTGCTGCACAAGCCACTAGTCTTATTCTATTAATAAGGCATACAGTAACGAACCCTAATAGATCAAGGCCACAATTTAAGGTAATGAAACAAATGCAAGAAGAAGTATAAAACCTAAATCTATAAGAAAAATGCAGTTTGCATCTATTTCCATGGTCCAAGCAATTTCCCTAGCATAAACTATACAATGTCTCTGTATTAAACGATAAAGTAAGATTTTAAAAAGGCTTTTCAGACAGCGCGGCGTAGCCAGAAAAGTTGTGAGTACCACAGATTTAGAGGATAATGGAAGGTGGAAGGTGGCAACTCTAACACATGCGGAGTGTCCCTGAATCGAAAAACAAATTTCGCTGCGTTAACTCGAGGCCTGACTGTGACAGGATCCCTCCCACTCTTCTCGGACCCTAGGGACCGTCGAATTCACTACTCTACCCGATTTGTGTTGGCGGATTCGCTTCCCACATGATCTCGAACAAAACACCCTTTCCCTTGTTATTAACCCTTTGTGCTTTGACATTTTAATTTAGTTTGGTGTTTGAGGCTAGTGGTTCACAACACGAGAGACCATGCTAGGGGTGATCAAATTCATAATCAGACGCAAAGTTGATTCTATTGTTTTGTGCACAAATATCTATACACCGATGCATCATGGAGTGAAATCAAACAGGGAAGAGATATCAATATTGATCGTGTAACCAATATGTTAAGTTTTTCTGACGTGTACAGTCCGGAAACAAAACAAGATTCTTCCAACCACGAACGAGGGTGACAACTTGTCTTAGGACCACCACCACCACCACCACAGCTTCCCTCCATTTATAATTTTCCTGCTTTGATTCAATTTGTTTGTAATATTTCAATTGCAAATCTAGTCTTTCAGGTGAAGCTCCCTGTAAAGCAGATTTGAATAATTTCAAGGGAAAAATTGTTCCGGGGCCGGGTATCGATCCCGGGACCTCTGGTTGAACGTACCAGCGCTCTGCCACTGAGCTACCCGGGAACTCCACCCGACACCGTCTCAACTTTTCCCTTTATATCCCTTATACGTCACTGTGTACGTTAACAGAAAACCACAATTCCAAGTCACACAGAGATTGTGTGCACTCGTTGTGGGTCTCTGGCGTTTCGTCAGCCCACGCGAGTTGTGTGGATATAAAGGGAAAAGTTGAGACGGTGTCGGGTGGAGTTCCCGGGTAGCTCAGTGGCAGAGCGCTGGTACGTTCAACCAGAGGTCCCGGGATCGATACCCGGCCCCGGAACAATTTTTTCCTTGAAATTATTCAATATTTCAATTGTTCGTTCTATGTTCTTTCCATAATCTTTCATATCCTTCTGAGTCCTGACACAACTGTTGTTTTATTTTTAAAGTTCAATATAATTCTGTACTTCAAAATAGTCAAACATGAGAGAAAATGTTGAAAACAATTTGCAGGTTACAGTTAGGGCATAAATGCAGGTATATTATACTATACTACGGGTCTCTGCACATACATCTTATTTCATAATCATGTATGCAGTAGGTATAGTACACTATAGTCTCAGGACTCAGGATTCACGAATCTAAATACTGATCTTGTCCATAGACTACAGCGTGTTCACAATATCTCCGTTCGTTTCGTTTGTAACATTAGAAAATTCGATCATGTAACACCGTCACTAGAATTGTTGTCTTGGAGTCCACTTAAAGAAAGAAGATTCTTCAACTCTCTCTTATTACTATTTAAAATAATCCACACCTCCACACCCTCTTACCTAGCATCTCTTTTCGTTTACCTTTCACTACCTCGAACCCGGAACATGTACCTTCTCTCTATTCCTCTGCACAGAACATCCTTCTACTCATCATCTTTCAGCATATATATTCCACGCCTCTGGAACTCTCTCGCTGACCATGTCAGAGACTGTCGGACAATATCAAAATTGAAATTTAATTTAAAAATCACATTCTAGTTCGTGGAATTTCTTGTTGAACACCTGTCAGGTTGCGCAACTTCACCTTAACCCATGACATATAGTAAATATTGTAACTATGCTGTTGTAAAATTGACAATTAATATGTAATGTATTTACTATTATTATTATTATTATTATTATTATTATTAGTTATCAGTATCATCATTGCTATCTCTGTTTATCTTTATTTTTTTTTCTTGTATTAGCTCGATGAAAGCTCTATACTGTCCTTTTGACCCTGTTGACCCTCTATAGGGCTTTAATTTAATTTGTATTATTTTCACCAGCATCTGTATTTCTTTTTTGTATTTATATGTGCTATCTGGTAGGACGGAAGAGAAGGCATTATGGCCTTAATCCTGTCAGATTAAATAAATAAATAATAAATAATGCACTCTTTTACAACTAAATAACGCTCGTATGCGGTTACTACGGAAACCAACTATAATGGCTAGGGAGATCATCTTGCTAACCATTGGATCATTGGATGATCGTTCCCCTCTGCTCAGCATGTGTACGTGAGACCAGCAGACGGCTGGTCGACCTTGCCCCTTCATGGGCTGTCGCGCACGGATTTAATTTAATAATTCTACACAACCGCTATCTTGTGATGATCACAGCAAAGCATGTTCACAAGTTTGCTCCGTTGTAAAACAATTCACAGTTTTAATTTTAGAGTAACAAAGGAATCCATTCCCTTAGAGGGTTTCAAAAAGAATTTTCCTAATTACACAACTTTAAAGTCTCGGCTTTAGTCCTTAAATGATATCGACAAAACTTTGTATCTCCATTACTTATTATGAAGTTTTTGAACTGAGACACTCTTTCCCTAAATCAATACAGATTGTTGAGCCCTGAAACTGTTGTTGGTTGTTTGACATAAGAAGCATTATTAGTTACATAATAATCATTGTTTCCAACTTTTCTTATTTTTTGTGATTCTGGAGTTCATGTCTTCATTATCAGACTTCAAATATCTTAATAAAAAAAAAAAGAACAAGACTACCGTGGTAAAATTTTCTATATCAACCGTACCTGTGAAGGAAACCAAGTTCTACGATACTTTGTGACTTATTTCGGACTATTCTAAATCACTATACAGTGAAACCTCTCCTAACGGACACCTCCAAGATGCGGAAACTCCTCATTTACGGACAGATTTTTAAGTCCCAACTGAAATAATATAGAAATAATGACACTCTCAGACACGGACAGTTGTTTCACAGTCCTAAAGCTTGCTTTACCTCCTGACCCCGGACACAACTTGGATTTCAAGACCTAATGTGTTACAAAAATGGGAAATTTAGTACAGAAATTCCTTAACATGAAACATAACATAAGAGTCTCGTAGGATACCACTAGCCCAGCCGGCTATCCCTTGTTAGCTGGAAGCGGGTGGATAAACAAAGTCATAAAATTTAGGCCCAATTGTATAAAACTCCCTGACTAAAGATCAACTTTGATCGAAGATCGAAAAGTGGACCGAGTTCAGACACTTCTTCTATTGTATAAAACTTTTCTGCGATCAAATTACCTTGGTTCAAATGCAATCTAAGTTCACGTGAAAAGGATTTGGCAACATCGCATAAACAGGTGAAATACGTGATGCGCGGAGTGTTGCCAATCTAGCGACTTTAACTCTTTTTCAACAACAATCTCTTTTAACTTTTATATTGCTTAAATAGGGATTTAGTGACCTTTTTAGCACCCCATAGTGACAAAATTTAATCTTTCTTTGTTGATAATGAGAAATCTAGCGACTTTCCAACTACTTTTTTTGGCGACTTTCCGTACACTCTGTTGGAGACACTGGTTTTTTGTGCAATGTAAATAATGGCGGACAATAAGAAGAGTTGTTATCATGTTATGGTGTTTGATACTGCTAAACATAATAAAGCTTTATAAAACGACAATTTTCGTTTAGTAATACAGTTAATTGAAAATTTATGAATGTACCTATCATATCCATTAATAATTAATGGTTGTTATAAACATAATATAATTATAGGTTATGTTATTTGATACTGCTGAACACGATAGAGCCTTATAAAATATAAGATTGTTTGTGTATTAAGGCAGGAAATTGAAAGAAATATATATAAATGTACCTATCGTATCTATTAATATTAATAATAATGAATATTTTATTTGAACAATCTGTCACTCGTATATTTCAAACAGAAAAGAAATAACTGAACTTGGATCATCTAACTTAATCGGAGAAATTTCTTCAGTCAAAGTTGACTTTAGTTTGAGACAAATTAATCTCAGATTAGACTTTATACAACACAAAATTCCAAGTTCAGCTGAAACAAGGGTCAATTTAACCTCTGATCTAAGATTAAATGGTTTATACAATCGGGCCTTAATCTGTCTGATGGGTCCAAGGTTTCCGCGATCGTGAAATTGTATTCGACACATGATGGGGTTAGTAGGATTATTCTCTTCACTGCAATCACTTGTTCTGTTTCGAGAGGACATGGCACCTGAACGTAAAGGTTAAGTTGAAAACTGTAAATTACAGTACTGCATAACTGTAGACCTAGAATAAAATTGCATGGCACAGTACTGTATTTTCCTTTTTCAGTTTCATCTACTGTAGTTCAAAGTTGCAAAGAATTTATAGTAGTACAGTATATTGTATTTAGAATTAAAGTACAGTAATACATTTCATTTAAAGCGTGAAGGGATAAATAACTGGATTATTATAAATTTACTGTTAGATTGGGGAGCCTCCCTCCCAATAAAGGACACCTCCCAGATGCGGACAGATTGTTACGTCACTTCGATGTCCGTAAATGAGAGTTTCACTGTATAAGCATTTTCTGCACCATCTCTAGAGTGAAAACGTAGGAATTCTATTTCTTTTTAATTTTTACAATTTCACTGTATTTGTACGTTCTTATATCAACTGTTCAGCCAGAAGAAAGCAGAGTTACAGCAAGATAATTATGTTAAAACAAGAAACAAGCGACTGGTACACGACAAGTTTTAGGTATTGAACAATCGTATAGAACAAATGAGTACACTTTTCCATAAAGGAGAAAGGCAAAAGAAAGTAAAAATGTTAAATCGATAACAGATCCTCCCTTAGGGCGGATATTTCTTCCCCGTCATTAAATTCAATCGCTCGAACAGACCAATCCTGATGCCAGAGGGTGTTTTCAGAGCCGTGAACCCCTACATGTGCTATTCTTTGATGCGCTAATCGATTCGCTGTTATTTTTAAGTGCAATACAGTGTTTCATGCGAGCGTCCCGATGACCTCTGAAATCTAATTTAAAATGAGCGAGAGCAGAAAACTAAACAAACAACGACGACGTGATTCTCAAGCTCAAGAACTTTAAAACACTTTCCCCTTACATGACGTCACATTAAGATGGCGGAAAATGGATCCTTTCTTGCCTGTTAATGCTTCGCTTAATGACCCTTCTAAACGACATGCCGTAGAGACTGCATTCTGAAAGACGCCAAATTTGAATGACACTCATTCCAAGTTATAGGGTTTAAAGGATAGATAGCAAAATACACAGATTAAAAACACATCGGTCTGCCATTCCAGAAAAGAGAGAAGAAAGAGAAAAGAAACATTTATAAAGGTACCTTAGTTCGGTTGCTTCACTTTTAAGGGGAGAGGATGATATTTTTAAAAACTTTTTTGCTATTTGGTGTAAACTATTAATTTTTGTATGTAGAGAGCTCATAGCTGTGGCAACTCAACAAAATAAAAATATAAAAAAAAAAAAATTATTTGGGGGGCCTAAATTTGAAAAAAAAATATACCCAATGCAAGATTGTACTAAAACCGATATATCTAAACCGTTTTTAAAGATAGATTCAAACAGTTTTTTGCAATGTATTTGCAAAAGCATGTTCTACAAACTGCCTGCAACAGAATTTTGATATTAGTCCCTACGTTTGTAAAATAAACAATTAAAATTTAATAACAGTTTTCTAGTTTTCCTTTCTTGCAAAAACACGGACGTATTTTTAAAATGAAATCAATTAACAAAATTCTGTTATAGAGAAACGTTTCCTAATAGTCTAAAGAAAGTGTGTTCTAAATTTCATGCATGTATCTTTAATACTTCAGAAATTATACCCATTTTTGTCTGGCAATGTGGCAAAAAAAATGAAGTTACTGGAAACCGATAAAAGCGGGCGTATGATTTAAAAATCCATAGCGCTGGAAGTTTAAAAATGCCGACTCAACATCCGATAAGGGCACAAATACCCACAAAATGTTATGCAATGCATTCCACACATATCAAGGGGTATTTTAAAGAAAAAAAGATTTTTGAAAATTTAATTTACCGGAAACAACAATAAAAGTGGGGCGAGTGATTTAAAAATCCATAACGCAGGAAGTTTAAAAATGGCGACTCAACATCCAATAAGGGCACAAATACCCACAAAATGTTATGCAATGCATTCCACACATATCAAAGGTTATTTTAAAGAAAGAAAAAATTTTTGAAAATTTAATTTACCGGAAACAACAATAAAAGTGGGCGAATGATTTAAAAATCCATAACGCAGGAAGTTTAAAAATGGCGACTCAACATCCGATAAGGGCACAAATACCCACAAAATGTTATGCTATGCATTCCACACATATCAAAGGGTATTTTAAGGAAAAAAAAAATTGAAAATTTAATTTACCGGAAACAACAATAAAAGTGGGCGAATGATTTAAAAATCCATAACCCAGGAAGTTTAAAAATGGCGACTCAACATCCGATAAGGGCACAAATACCCACAAAATGTTATGCAATGCATTCCACACATATCAAGGGGTATTTTAAAGAAAAAAAATTTTTTTTGAAAATTTGATTTACCGGAAACAACAATAAAAGTGGCCGAATCATTTAAAAATCCATAACGCAGGAAGTTTAAAAATGGTGACTAAACATCCGATAAGGTCACAAATACCCACAAAATGTTATACAATGCATTCCACACATATCACAGAGTATTTTAAAGATTTTTTTTTTTTGAAAATTTATTCATTTTTCACCAAAACATACCATCCTCTCTCCCTAAGGATCAAGAGTAGAGGAGGCGTGTGACAGCGTTTTGCCGTCACAGTTCCGGAAAAATCGCGTGAGAGATAATGGCGATTTTGTCATTGTGATTTTTGTGTTCGTAGCCTATGGCTCTTGGTGATAACTCCCTGGCATTCACAGAGTCCATTATTGAAGATAATTAGGCAATACATGCCACATTACAAGGGTAATATCATTATCAGTCGTAATGCACAAGTTTCTTGTTGCTGCAAGTCCCAGCTCGTCTGGATTCGTCAAGTCTTCAATTCGTTGTCATTTTACAAAATTAAGGAATAGAACTGTTCTTTGCAAGGGGAATGTCAAGGGATACACGCCAAAAGTTAAAATATTCGTATCCGAAATGGGATACACGCCAAGAGGATAAAATATTCGTATCCGAAATGGGATACACGTCAAGAAGTCAAAATATTCGTATACGAAATGAGATACACGCCAAGAAGTTAAAATATTCGTATCCGAAATGGGATACACGTCAAGAAGTTAAAATATTCGTATCCGAAATGGGATACACGTCAAGAAGTTAAAATATTCGTATACGAAATGAGATACACGCCAAGAAGTTAAAATATTCGTATCCGAAATGGGATACACGTCAAGAAGTCAAAATATTCGTATACGAAATGAGATACACGCCAAGAAGTTAAAATATTCGTATCCGAAATGGGATACACGTCAAGAAGTTAAAATATTCGTATCCGAAATGGGATACACGTCAAGAAGTTAAAATATTCGTATCCGAAATGGGATACACGTCAAGAAGTTAAAATATTCGTATGCGAAATGGGATACACGTCAAAAAGTTAAAATATTCGTATCCGAAATGAGATACACGCCAAGAAGTTCACATTTTCGTATCCCAAATGGGGTACACGTCAAGAATTTCATATTTTCGCATCCAAAATGGGATACACATCAAGAATGTCACATTTTCGCATCGAAAATGGGATACACGTCAAGAATTTCACATTTTCCTATCCTAAATGGGATACACGTCAAGAATTTCACATTTTCGCATCCTAAATGCGATACACGTCAAGAATTTCACATTTTCGCATCCTAAATGGGATACACGTGAAGAATTTCACATTTTCCTATCCTAAATGGGATACACGTCAAGAATTTCACATTTTCGCATCTTAAATGGGATACAAGTCAAGAATTTCACATTTTCCTATCCTAAATGGGATACAAGTCAAGAATTTCACATTTTCGTATCCTAAATGGGATACAAGTCAAGAATTTCACATTTTCCTATCCTAAATGGGATACAAGTCAAGGATTTCACATTTTCCTATCCTAAATGGGATACAAGTCAAGAATTTCACATTTTCCTATCCTAAATGGGATACAAGTCAAGAATTTCACATTTTCCTATCCTAAATGGGATACAAGTCAAGAATTTCACATTTTCCTATCCTAAATGGGATACAAGTCAAGAATTTCACATTTTCGTATCCTAAACTGGATACACGTCAAGAATTTCACATTTTCGTATCCTAAATGGAATATACGTCAAGAATTTCACATTCTCGTATCCTAAATCGAATACACGTCAAGAATTTCACATTTTCCTATCCTAAATTGGATACACGTCAAGAATTTCACATTTTCGTATCCTAAATGGGATACACGTCAAGAATTTCACATTTCCGTGTCCTAAATGGGATACACGTCAAGAATTTCACATTTTCGTATCCTAAATGGGATACACATCAAGAATTTCACATTCTCGTATGCTAAATGGGATACACGTCAAGAATTTCACATTATCGTATTCTAAATGGAATACACGTCAAGAATTTCACATTTTCGTATCCTAAATGGGATACACATCAAGAATTTCACACTTTCGTATCCTAAATGGGATACACGTCAAGAATTTCACATTTCCGTATCCTAAATGGGATACACATCAAGAATTTCACAAAAATTTGGTATCCTAAATGGGATACACATCAAGAATTTCACATTTCCGTGTCCTAAATGGGATACACATAACGAATTTCACATTTTCGTATCCTAAATGGATACAAGTCAAGAATTTCACAGTTCCGCATCCTAAATGGAATACACATAAAGAATTTCACATTTTCGTGTCCTAAATGGTATACACGTCAAGAATTTCACATTTTCGTATCCTAAATGGAATACACATCAAGAATTTCACATTTTCGTATCTTAAATGGATACAAGTCAAGAATTTCACAGTTTCGCATCCTAAATGGAATACACATCAAGAATTTCACATTTTCGTATCCCAAATGGATACACGTCAAGAATTTCACAGTTTCGCATCCTAAATGGAATACACATCAAGAATTTCACATTTTCGTATCCCAAATGGATACAAGTCAAGAATTTCACAGTTTCGCATCCTAAATGGAATACACATCAAGAATTTCACATTTTCGTATCCCAAATGGATACAAGTCAAGAATTTCACAGTTTCGCATCCTAAATGGATACACATCAAGAATTTCACAGTTTCGCATCCTAAATGGAATACACATCAAGAATTTCACATTTTCGTATCTTAAATGGATACAAGTCAAGAATTTCACAGTTTCGCATCCTAAATGGAATACACATCAAGAATTTCACATTTTCGTATCCCAAATGGATACACGTCAAGAATTTCACAGTTTCGCATCCTAAATGGAATACACATCAAGAATTTCACATTTTCGTATCCCAAATGGATACAAGTCAAGAATTTCACAGTTTCGCATCCTAAATGGAATACACATAAAGAATTTCACATTTTCGTATCCCAAATGGATACAAGTCAAGAATTTCACAGTTTCGCATCCTAAATGGATACACATCAAGAATTTCACAGTTTCGCATCCTAAATGGAATACACATCAAGAATTTCACATTTTCGTATCCCAAATGGATACAAGTCAAGAATTTCACAGTTTCGCATCCTAAATGGATACACATCAAGAATTTCACAGTTTCGCATCCTAAATGGATACACATCAAGAATTTCACATTTTCGTATCCTAAATGGGATACACGTCAAGAATTTCACATTTTATTACCGAAATGGGTTGCACATGAATAAGTTAAAATGTTCATATCTGAAAGGGAATACATGTCAGTAAGGTAAAATGTTCGTATCCGAAATTGGATACATGTGAAAAAATTAAAATAAAATTTCGAAACTTACAGTACCAAAAACGTATGCACATGCCTACGGTTTTGGCGTCTCAATTTCTTGGCTATTTTTGCCCACATTTCTACTTTATTACCTACGTACAAACTGTGATTTTGTAATCATATTTTTCTCAGAATTTATTTCTAGTCGAGGGAAACTGTTTATAATAGGCGCAGAATATTTTATTTCTTTCGAGCTCTGTGTAACTTCAAGTGATTGTTATGATTCAACAAATACACCGTGTTCCGCTTATAAGTATAATAAAAGAAATAGTTATAATTTCATAACAATGCATGCAAATGGGTTAAGATTGGTACCATTGTAAAGAGGAAATTGGGAAGTTTTAATCCATTGTTGTTACTTATTTTTAGAAGACTCACGCATGCGCAGATCATTAAATAAGAGAATTCGTATCGTATCTTTAGTCAGTCAGCATGTGGACGCCACAGCAGAAAGCCTTTTGTGTGCTGTCATTAGCAGAACATAGATCCATAATTCGTGTACAGCGCTTGTTTCGCCGTCAGTACAATCTTAGACCGAGGGAAGCTGTACCGACGTACGTCTCAATAATGAAATGGGATAGGCAGCTCAGAGAAACAGGAAGTTTGTTGTCTAATGCAGGTAAACATTCCAAGCGTAAAGTGTCTGACGAAAATGTCGAACGCATTCGCGAGGCATTTCAGAGAAGCCCGCGGAAATCCATTCGACAGGCTAGTGTGCAGTTGAACATCCCACCAACAACAGTGCATACAGTGCTCCATAAAAGATTGCGTTTGCGAGCGTACAAGCTGCAACTTCATCAGATGATTACGCCGAATGATAAACTGGAACGAAAACGCTTTGCAGAAACAATGTTGGATAAAGTGGACGATGACGACACATTTCTAACTCGAGTCTGTTTCTCAGATGAGGCAACCTTCCACGTCAGTGGAAAAGTAAACCGACACAATTGTCGCATCTGGGGGTCGGGAAATCCAAGTGTCGTAATTGAACACCAACGGGATTCCCCTAAATGGAATGTTTGGTGTGGGATCATGCGTGACAGAATCATTGGTCCCTATTTCTTTGCTGAAAAGACAGTCACTGCAAACACGTACCTGGATGTGTTGCAACTGTATGCTGTGCCACAACTCCCAGATGGAGCAATTTTCCAGCAAGATGGGGCTCCACCACACTTTGCCAACATGGTTCGCACATTCTTAGACGAACAATTCCCTGCAAGATGGATCGGAAGAGGATCACCGCACATCACATGGCCTGCCAGATCACCAGATCTAACACCACCTGATTTTTTCCTGTGGGGGTTTGTTAAGGACCAGGTCTACAGGACGCCAGTACGTGATTTGGCAGACTTACAAGAAAGAATTTATGCTGCTGTCAACAATGTTACACCACAGATGCTTCATAACACTTGGGTCGAGGTTGAATACCGGTTGGATATTTCCCGTGCCACCAATGGAAGCCATGTTGAGGTTTATGGAACATAAGGTAACAAAAATTCCCAGTTTTCATTCTTTGTAGCAGTTGGTTTCAACTATATACTTGTATTAATTCAGAAGTTATAGCTATTTCTTTTGTTATACTTATAAGCGGAACACGGTGTACAAATAAGCATGATACATATCGTAGCTCAAGTGGAGATCGTTAGTGAATAAGCTTTGTAGATGAAATGGAAAGAAAATACATCCGACATTTCAAAATTCAGTTGGCAATTGAAGTCCAGACTGCACAAGGAGAGAGCAGTTAAGAGGTATTACAGTATATCGAATTAGTGAAGTGTATCCATGAGCAGTAATACTAACAGTTTGAACTCCATGGAGAAGGTACACGAAAGAGGACGAGAGAAAGAAAAAGGGAGACGTCAGAATTATTTTCAGAATTACTTCGCTTTGATGCATGTGTCTAAAGTGATATATTCCTTTCAATTAAGATTGATTATTTTCCGTACTTTGTCTATGAGTTTGATAGCATTTTCGGTTACAAGTATAGTTTATAAATGTGGGGATTTTTATCTCTCTCCGAAAAGGACTGCGAATGCCTGTGTTTTTCTTTTCTCCTATTTGCCCAGCGTTAAGGTCCATTCACAATGAAAATAATAAAAAAAAACCGTAACATAAACACAGAAGTTTGCGCCCAGGCTACCAAATGGGATCATTCACAATGATTCACATAAGCATTGACATAAACATTACCGTTAGACGTTAACATGAAAGTTTGCAAACTCGAAACTTTCATGCTTATGCTTACGTGATTTGCAAACAGAACACAATCGTGGAGCGCTGAAGTATACGACAGAACATGAGGAAATGGCGTCGTTGCTATGTTTCCATGGCCACCAAGTATGTTTGCGGTTATGTTTATGTTCTCATTGTGAATGATGGTAAGGTAGGTGTCCCTGATATGGCCATGCTAAGGTTTGAGAATTTTTCTAGCCGCCATTTTGAAAAAAAAAATGTAAACCACTTTTTTCTTACTCGTTCTCAGTCTAATGGACTCTTAAATCAATTACCTTTCACCATATAAATAGCTTTAATTGTCCAAAAATTCCCAAATTCCAAAAGTCTATCTAGTGGCCATATCAGGAACATGTGCACATGATATGGCCACCCTTGTTCCATGTTCTACAAATCGTGATTGTTTTCAGTTTGATAGCGCAGTTGTGCTAAAATTAAATAATTTTGGTGTAAAATGAATAAAAATGACACTTAATAATCTTTTTATAATTCAAAAGTGTAGTCAAAACAGGTTTTTCCATAAAAAATTAAGTTGTTTTTCTTAAAATACAAAATTTTTGCGTAATCCCAGCTATAAGGCATGTAAATTTGTCAGGTGAAAAAAATAAAAGTGAAATGAACTTGATATGGCCATGGTGCATTTGATATGGCCATATCAGGGGCAGGTAAGCTTTCACGAAAATCGTTTGATTATGAACAACTCGTAAAAGATACGCCATCAACTACAACACCAATCAACAGAACATTAAAAACTGAATGGAGTACGATGGTTTTCATGAAAAAAGTATTTGAAAAACATGCATAAAACAAAGGAAACTTACCAGAGAAAAATAAGAAGAGGTTACATGAAAACCGCAAAACAGGCAACTGACGCCATATTGCTCAACCTGACTGGATGGAAAACGATCAAGTGACATACCAGGATGCCCTTTCACTGGATGCTGCTGCAATTTAGCCGATTTTTTGGTTAACTAACTCACAATAGGGGGTTGGCCATATCAGGAACATGGCCATAACATGAGCACCCACCTTATGACTTCTTGATTTTACCGTAACGTTTATATTCTTAAGTTAACGCTTACGTTATGTTTAATTTTCATTGTGAATGAGCGTTAACAGTTTGAACTCCATGGAGAAGGTAAACGAAAGGTGGAAAAGAGTTCGAGAGAAAGAAAGAGGGAGAGGTCAGAATTATTTTCAGAATTACTTCGCTTTCATGCATATGTCTGAAGTGATATATTCCTTTCAATTAAGACTGATTATTTTCCGTACTTTCTCTGTGAGTTCCGATAGCATTTTCGGCTACTTAGTATAGCCTATGGATATGGGGATTTTTATCTCTCTCCGAAAAGGACTGCGAATGCCTGTTTCTCTTCTCCTATTTGTCCAGTGTTAGTTCATAAACCTCAGAAGATGAAGAAAGATACGGACCATCTGTCTCTATCCCTAAGAGCAACAGATCATAATCGCAAATATTTGTGAACACACTAAAGTGATCTGTTTGTTTTTACTCCCTTTCAAAACACTCAATCTCACTTTAACTAATGCTAGGATCCCAGGTTAATAGCACTGACCAACTCGACAACTCAGAGAAGGTGGGTGTAATCCGCGTCTAGGTAGACTGGGTAAGAATTTGGTTTCCCCCCCCCCCCCGGCATAAAGCGGAAGCTCAACAATGAAGAAGTGTTTAGGGGAACACTTTGGAATATATGAATAATAATTTATCAGGCTGAATATTAAGGCTTGATCTGTGGATGACTTTCTGGAAAACAAAGAACCACCCCCGCCAGGATAAGCACTGATAAACTGAATGGCCCTTTGCCAAAATCAAGGAACTTAACATTTCCATACTAAAAGCTAGAGTTAATGTTGCATTCCTGCAAACAACAGCGAAGTAGCCACAGCTTGAACTGTGTAATGATTTAATGAAATCACAGCAATAGAAAAACTAAACTGGCAGCAATTTTAGAGTGTCAAATTGTTTTCTTAAATGAAACCACAAAACTATTTTAAATAAATCTGTCTTGTACGAAAAATCTAATTACGTAGATATACAACTAAGTTACACTTTGTGATGAGGGTACTAAGAAAAAGCTCTGATAAATCCAAAGAGATTGTATATAAATCACTAGTACGTCCAGTAATGGAATATGGTGCTGCATGTTGGGATCCTTACAGATTAGAACATATTAAGACACTGGAAAAGATTAAAAAACGGGCTCTCAAGTGTTGTCGGAAAAATTCACCATTAAAATGGGACACACAGACAGGAGAACGCGAATTCGATTATACGCACTGTTCAAAACATACAGAGGTGAGCCTGCCTGGAGAGAAATAAAAAATAGGTTGCAGCCGCCAAATTACTCTTCAAGGAACGACCACTCATATAAATTGAGGGAAAGAAGACAGAGGACGGACACTGGAAAGTTTTCTTTTCTCAATCGTACTATCAGGGACTGGAATGCTTTACCTGCAGACTTACTAAAGGCTTTACCAACAACCAAAAATGTATTTAAAAAATGGGCTTAAGAACTTTACTAATAGACGGTAATTATACACAGTATTTAAAGGGTGTAAATGATATTTTGTTATTGAAGTGTTGTATCAGTGAAGAATTATATTGTGTCAGTGAAGTGTGTTGTGTCAGTGAAACGTGTTCCTGTCAGTGAAGCTTTATAGTTTATAGTGGCAGTGCAAAGTATTTGAACAGTAAAATGTTTTTGAAGTGTTAGTGAAATCAGGATAGAATCAGTGAAATGTGTCGTAGTTCCAGTGCAGTGAGTGAGTTGACAGCGAAATGAGTGTAGTGCTGAAAGGTACTTGTGCAGATATGAACATATCATACTCGTGGGTTTTAGTTCGAACTTAGGTTTAAAATACAAATTAGATTTATTTTAGATGTTATTTTAAGTGATCGTGCTTCATTTAATTTAGGATATTTCCTGTTATTATTATTATTATTATTATTATTAGTATTAATTATTAGTATTATTATTAATTGTATTTTTAATTAATAAGTTTATTACTGTCATTATTGAGTCTAATTAATTACCACTGCCACCGGGTATATACCCATTGCAGTGTGAATAAATAAATACAAGTTTAAGGTTATTGTTAGCAAAATAAATGCTCATTCACAATGAAAATTAAACATAACGTAAGCGTTAACTTAAGAATGTAAACATTACGGTAAAATCAAGAAGTCATACCATCATTCACGATGGGGACATAAACATAACCGTAAACGTACTTGGTAACCATGGAAACATAACAACGACGCCATTTCCTCATATTCTGTCGTATACTTCAGCGCTCCACGATTGTGTTCTGTTTGCAAATCATGTAAGCATAAGCATGAAAGTTTGGAGTTCGCAAACTTTCATATTAACGTCTTACGGTAATGTTTATGTCAATGCTTATGTGAATCATTGTAAATGATCCCATTTGGTAGCCTGGGCGCAAACTTCTGTGTTTATGTTACGGTTATGTTTAATTTTCATTGTGAATGGGCCTTTACTCTCCCACTATACTCCGTCCTTTGAATGTTTATACATACTACATGTAGTAATGTCTCGTGGTGTGTGGAGTTACCGATAATAATAATCTGCATATCACTGATAGTCTGCAACCGGCTTGGTCAAGAACCGAATCACTGAGTTGAGGTTTCTCTACAACGTATTCACCCAGCACCCGTATAATTCTGGAAACTAAATAACTGATAATATTCACAAGCTACGCTTATGGGAGAGTTAGTTTTCATACCAATTTCGTTACAAGTTACAGTCTGGGACTTGCTTTGAGCTTCATTAACGGAGTGGCGAAGTAAAGCATAAAATATTGGATGTCAAGTGATGCGCGCTTCGGTTTGTTATATTAGTACTGACAATTGGTATCATCTAGCAGCTAGTTAGGGAACTTTAATGATATACCCTACCCTCTCTGGAAGAGATCCACGTTGTAGAACTTGTAGAGCTCCACGGAGAACTCCACTGTCGCCTGCAGCTCGCTCATGGCGGCCCAGCCAGGCTCCCCATCCTGAAACAATAGGCTTTGTATCAACATTGCGATTGCGTCGTCTTCATTCACATTTCCACAGATTTTATTCACAGTACATATTTAGAATATCATAGCTGATGAGTGGGGAACGGAATTTGGAGTAGTAAAAGCTAGTATTGGCATCTACACAGTCATTTGTTTACAACCCTTTATACCAAGTCCTCCCCTCCATGACATACTCGCAGGTCTCTACACGTCAACAACAGGTGAACGGGACAGTTGTCGCATAAGAACTTCAACGTGCAGGTTTGCAGTTCAGAGTAGTGAAGTGCAGGTACAATGCCGAAAGTGAAACCAACTAACAATACAGTATTGAAAGACTATATTTGTAAAACCTCCAGATCAAGTATCAAAATTCAGGAAACAATTCCCTAAATTGTCGCTTCCCCCATGTCCAGTTCCTACGAGATGGGGGTCATGATTAGAAGCTTGCAATTATTACGCACGTCACCTCCAATCTGTGAAGAAAGTGGTCCAGTCTTTCGATACCGATGACGCGGCTGCGATTCAAATACGCCAGGAACTGCTAAATGATAGAACAATCGAGAAAGGAGTCACGGATATTAAGCCAAATTTTTTATATTTACCGGATGCCATTATTCAATTAGGCAAGTCAGGAGTAGAACTAGTTAAGCAAATAAATATTATGAGGACTATTGTAAATAAACTGAGTGCAGTGGAAGGTGAAGTAGGAAAACGTGTTGGTGAAAAAATGAACAAAGTTTTGATTAAAAATGATGGATACGATATTCTTAGTCGGATTTCAGATGTACTAACAAAGACGTGTCCCAATGACGTCATTCAACATGTGAATTTAATTGACGTATCTTGTTTCAAGTACTCTCTAATTGTCTCTGCAGATGGAGAGCGGAGTTTTTTCATGTTACAAAATTTCCTTCCTTGCAACAGAGCAAAGTTGTATTTTGAAAATTTGAAAATAATATTTACAATTTATTATAACAAGGTATAGCATTAATTGAAAATGCCATTTCGTTTGGATCTACATATTCAGAGGCGAGTTCCATACAGAAGACAACTGTCTATCAACATCAATATGTCCACTGACACGCGAAGATGCAGAGGTTCATATTTAATTATGTATATTTGTAATGTTGTTTATTGGTGTCTTGTGCGTTGCGAAGAAAAGCACATGTAGTTAAAAAAGAAATGCAGATTATGTATGTAGGTCACTATATGTCATTAAACTATTCCATTTGTTTATTCTGAAATATATTTACAGACGTTGCGTGTAAGTTTGTATGAAGTGGACTGTACTCTTCCATGCGCCGTGACGCAGCTCGCTTGACAGTCACTGAGCTACGAACGTTTCACCATTCTTTATAATACTCCAAATCCCTTTCCCTGCTGATGAGGCTAGAACTCGACATTGAGGAACAACACAGCAGCAGCAGCAGTAGTACAGTAGAGGAGGCAAGACCTGTCCTATGACGTTATACTCTATTTCATTTCAAGGAGTGCAGTTCGGTGGCTCCTTTGAACACCCACTTACAGATTTATGACTTCCTAAACAAACACCTCTGACAATTCCATCCTGTCCCCTCGTCCCAACATTGCACAGTTGCCACAATTCTGGTGACCCTCGAAATGAGACTGACGGGATTCTTGATATTCAGAAAAGATGCAGCAACTCTGCCTCTATGTGGATCTGAGGGGAGCCTGTCAATTCTTCTGAACAAGGGTTTGATTGGTTACTGACAGGAGAAGACAAGATTTCCGTCACAGTAAGAAAGACATTTATTTACGACAACCAATTAGTATGGGGCAGTAGAAGGTCTGTCGGTAAAGACCTTTCTATGAAACTGCACTCCACGAAAAAAAAAAAATAGAGTATACCATGAGCTGTGGTTGTATCAGCAATGAGTATGGAGGGGGAAGATAGGTTTTAGTCTGAGATGAACTTCCGCGTCGACAGATTCATATAAGATTAACCTCATGAATACACTTCGGATTTTAGGTATTAATCCTTAAAAGATAAGTTTATAAAAACTTGCAAGTATAAGTTTCATATAAAACTATGCCTAAAATTGGTATTTTAATAGCACCTAAAATGCCTATTTTGACGAGAAAGCCTATTTTGACCTATTAAGTATGTTTTATCTGTAATAGGTCAAAACACCCATTCTTATTTCGGAAAATTGTATTTTAAATTCCAAATGTGTTCCTGTTGGAAATAAAGTACGGGATAAATAATTTGGAGCAAGTTCTGCAGAGAAATGTAGGGCTGAAAGACCTGCGTACTGCTTCAGATATCCTAGCAGGGAAGAACACGGATTTACAATGCAACATTCCTGTCCAACTAGTGTCAAAATTGAAATACGCTCCTGTTACTTCAGTGGACGTGGAGCGTTCATTTTCAGCTTACAAATTTATGTTGAGTGACAGAAGCATTTCTTTTCAGTTGAAAATTTAGAAAAAAGTATTAGTAGCCTAATTTAGTGTGAAGCTAATTACGGACATTAACGGACAAGGCTTGGTAAAAATTGATTGACTTGTTTATGTACTGAATTTATGTCTAAAACTTATTTTTCACATTTAATTGTTTAGTTTATGTATAACTAGTTAGATATTTGTTGTTCTTGTACTTTTAGTAGAAGTGGTAGTAACGGTGTATAAGCATTTACAATGATTAAATTCTAGAAGTGAATTCCTGATGATTTGGAACATGTTTTAAAAGAAAACATTATTTTTTGTTAGAACCTATTTTCAATTCTTTACAGACTATTTTCTACACTTTTAAGCCTATTTTAGGCACCTAAAATTACATTTTAACGACCTAAAAATCCGTACCCTACTCGTGAAATAAACTCTCGTTCTGATCGCTCGTTCCTTCCCCTCTCACACAGCTCACATGCCAGGTCTCGCCCCCTCATCTATAACAGTGCTACACTTCGTTTCATAATGTCTGAGAAATAAACATTTCAGCTAATGAATTTATTGTTATAAATGAATGCTTCAGAATTACTTTTTCTACCTAAGTTACATATTTCATTAATTTGATGTTACATGCTTTTTCCGCGGAGGTCTTCAATTCTTAATACATTTTAAATCAAAATACGCCTTGCTAATGAAAAGAATGATTAAATAAGGAAAATGAGTTATTCATTGACACCTTCCTTTTCTTTCATATTTTCTTTTCATTCCTTCCTTTCCCGTTTCTCTCTTCCTGCATGTACTTTCCTTTCCCTCTTTTTCTCTTATCTTATTTGCTCTCTTACTCTTCAATATTGGTTCTTATTTTCCTTCTCTATAATAACTGAAAAATTAGTCCTATAGGCTTAGATACTTTATTAATAAGTCCTCCATTTCACTTCTTTGCATCTCCTAGTTTTTCGTTCTCTCCCTTAACTTTTATTTACCTCTTTCTTCTTCTCGCTAACGAATCTTTTAACGATTTTTTCCTATATGGAGAAAGGGTCCAAATGGTCTTATAGTGCCTTACCACTTATTTATTGAGGAATATTGTTCAAGTTCTAAACGCCACCATCTTTGTAGATAGGTCAAGTCCCACGAGAATCCCGCTCGAAATCGAATTATGCCCCCTCAGACTAATGCCATCTGCATGCCCGTCACATATCACGTCCTCCATTTTATAACTTACAACTTCAAAATCATCCATATTTTTATTACACTCATTTTCCACTTTTTATAGGTTTATATATTAGGCCTATGTATTACATTTTGTGCGAGATCGTGCATATTTGCTTGTTTTCCGCACAGAACCAATACGCGGTAAGTGTGAAATACCACATTCAGTATTCCCAACGTAACACACATAACAATTTCCCTCTTCTTACCGCTTAAGCGCCACATTCATTTTACTGCTTTAGGCTTTTAACATATTATTTTTAGAGACGTTTAACATAGTAATAATTATAAATTGGAAACTTACCACTGCAATTTCACCTAAATTGCACTGTTAATTATTGTTTTTAAATATTTGCAAAAATTAAGTAAAGTCTACTACTCCACGAAACTTATTGCATTCCTGATACAAGTAACATTAAGGAAGCCGTGAAAAAATCAACGAGGTTCCAGATGCCGATGTTATTACTGCAATATGTTATATAAATAATATTGTTAAAATATTAAAATGAAAAATAAATCATTACATAACCTTACCGTTTGTTTTAAGTTCGCATTTATAGACTCGGGGAAAAAAAAGACAGACGTATATCACGGCCTGCTGGAGTACAGTAAACACAGAAAACATTTTACAGCAACAATGTTGAAAAAAGATATTTTGGTGTTCTGAAGTTGGCGTCATTAAACAGAAACCAACATGGAGATTTCATTGCAACTAATTAGAAATTCGTCTTTCAGGTATGTAATAAACGATCTTCGCACAAAATAATGTACGATACACGAGCGGTATGTTTGTTTTCATGTTCTCGGAAATTAAAAAAGCTCTACTACGTTTCGCTTTTTCAATCTTTTCCTCGACCATGAAAACGTCAACATACCGCTCTTGTAACGTATATTACTATTTCAACTGAATGACTTCTGTCATATATAATGTAATGCGTTATTTGGAATGTAACTATTTTAATCTATACAGGCCTATGTTACATACAGAAGAAAAAAATTTGCTTGGAAATGGTTATTTTATTTTCTGTGTATTTGTATCCTCGACAGTACTAAGGGATATGCTACCGAAGCTAAATGACAGCTGTGAGCAGTATGGGATGAAGATAAATGCAAACAAAACGAAGACCATGGTCACAGGAAGAAAAATAAAGAAGGTAAATTTGCGAATTCTAAATGAGGCAGTAGAGCAAGTGGACAGCTTCAAATACTTGGGGTGTACTATAAGCAGTAACATGAGCTGCTGCCAGGAAGTCAAAAGGAGGATAGCAAAGGCAAAGGAAGCACTTAATAGAAAAAGAAGCATCTTCTGCAGACCTCTGGAAAAATAACTAAGGAAGAAACTAGTGAAGTGCTTTGCGTGAAGTGTGGCACTGTGTGGGGCAAAAACATGAACATTACGACGAAGTGAAGAGAAGCGACTAGAAGCACTTGAAATGTGGATATGGAGAAGGATGGAGCGTGAGAAATGGACAGACAGAATAAGAAACGAAGTTGTGTTGGAAAGAGTGGGTGAAGAAAGAATGATGGTGAAACTGATCAGGAAGAGAAAAAGGAATTGGCTGGGTCACTGGCTGAGAAGAAACTGCCTACTGAATGATGCACTGGAAGGAATGGTGAACGGGAGAAGAGCTCGGGGCAGAAGAAGATGTGAAATAATAGAGGACATTAAGATATATGGATCATATGCGGAGACTAAGAGGAAGGCAGAAAATAGGAAAGACTGGAGAATGCTGGGTTTGCAGTGAAAGACCTGCTCTTGGGCAGAACACTATGAATGAATGAATAAATATTACTTACTTACTTATTGGCCTTTAAGGAACCCAGAGGTTCATTGCCGCCCTCACATAAGCCAGCCATTGGTCCCTATCCTGAGAAAGATTAATCCAGTCTCTACCATCATACCCCACCTCCCTCAAATCCATTTTAATATTATCTTCCCACCTACGTCTCGGCCTCCCCAAAGGTCTTTTTCCCGCCGGCCTCCCAACTAACACTCTATATCCATTTCTGGATTCGCCCATACGTGCTACATGCCCTGCCCATCTCAAGTGTCTGGATTTTATGTTCCTAATTATGTCAGGTGAAGAATACAATGCGTGCAGCTCTGCGTTGTGTAACTTTCTCCATTCTCCTGTAACTTCATCCCTCTTAGCCCCAAATATTTTCCTAAGGACCTTATTCTCAAACACCTTTAATCTCTGTTCCTCTCTCAAAGTGAGAGTCCAAGTTTCACAACCATATAGAACAACCGGTAATATAACTGTTTTATAAATTCTAACTTTCAGATTTTTGGACAGCAGACTGGATGATAAGAGCTTCTCAACCGAATAATAACATGCATTTCCCATATTTATTCTGCGTTTAATTTCCTCCCGAGTGTCATTTATATTTGTTACTGTTGCTCCAAGATATTTGAACTTTTCCACCTTTTCGAAGAATAAATCTCCAATTTTTATATTTCCATTTCGTACAATATTCTGGTCACGAGACATAATCACATACTTAGTCTTTTCGGGATTTACTTCCAACCCTATCTCTTTACTTGCTTGAAGTAGAATTTCCGTGTTTTCCCTAATCGTTTGTGGATTTTCTCCTAACATATTCACGTCATCCGCATAGACAAGAAAATCTACATAGGCCTAAACACTTTGTTTATTTTCTCTATAGCTTTGCTTACATTATCATGAACGCAAGTGTCGCTTATTTTACAAAACAAGATATGAACTTCATGTCCCCTGTAACTCTGAACTCTATTCGTGCATGCACCTCATTGTAGTAAAAAGCAGTTTACTGATTTTCATTCATAAAGGTCGGATTTAAGGTAATTAGCCTACCGAAAATTCTGAGAAAACTCTTGTAATACATCTGTTAATTATTTTTTTCTTTTTACAATTTCATGCATTATTAGTTAATGTGAAACAGCAAGCTCTGAAACTATATTTAATTACATAGCGGCCAGGGTTCTCAGATTTAAACACCCAAGAGGTACATTACATTAACCAAGCTGGTATTAGTTTGATCCTATCTTGAAACATATCTGCATCGCATGTCAACTAGCAGTAACTCTAACAAGTGCAACAAGTATTCCGTATCCACAACTAGATGGGGGGAGGGGGGGGAATGTCACAGAAGGACCGCTACCTATTAGCCAAGTTAACTACAATAGTAGCTACAGGCTTTTGTCAGCGGGTAGGCTCATAAATCACGATAAGAGCTATAGAGGATTTCACGTTAAGGAAAAAAAGCATTGGGCATAAGAGCTTATTCAATCAAATGACCAGTTACCATGGAAACGCCTATCTTTTTTTTTTCTCGTTGTTGGTAACTCTATAGCATCTATTAGAAGCTTTATGGTTGTGCTAACAGATGGAGTTACTTGTCAACAATGTGACGCTGAAACGTGTGTTCAGGTTACTGCCCAGCGACAGTCCTGATGTAGTTTTATATTTGTGATGATTGGTAAATTAATATTAACCCGGCACATTCACAATCACACTCACATTCATACAAATTTCCAGACTCTAGACACCCAGGGAATTCCTCTTCTTCAAGAAAAATTCACCGAGAAGCCAGCATGCTGACAGACGCCTACCTAGCTTGTACAATGTATTAAGGCCCATTCACAATGAAAATTAAACATAACCGTAACATAAACACAGAAGTTTGCGGCCACATAAACATTGACATAAACATTACCGTAAGACGTTAACATGAAAGTTTGCAAACTCCAAACTTTCATGCTTATGCTTACGTGATTTGCAAACAGAACACAATCGTGGAGCGCTGAAGAATACGACAGAATATGAGGAAATGGCGTCGTTGTTATGTTTCCATGGTTACCAAGTATCTTTGCGGTTATGTTTATGTCCCCATCGTGAATGATGGTATGACTTCTTGAGTTTACAGTAACGTTTACATTTTTAAGTTAACGCTTACGTTATGTTCAATTTTCATTGTGAATGAGCCTTTAAGCAAGGCCCATAAAACCAATGCACACCATAACTTCAAAACCTCAGACATCTCCGATTACTGTAACTCAATATTAGTAAGAGCAAAAACTGCAATACAAATTTTAGTTGATTGGAGTAGCAAAGTAGCATATCTCCACGTTCATGTTACTACAAACATTCTAAGAACATTATGCATTCTTCACTGAAATACTTCAACTCATAACAATTCTGGGAACATTAAAATAGAAACAAAGGAGTTTATTATTCTTCCAATAAAGAATTCGTACAGTCTTGCATGTAACATTTTTCTTGGAATTGCAATGTTTAAGTAAACTACAAACGTTTCTATGGTTCAGTGCACACACGGACCTTTGTAGAAAAATAAATCAGTTACGTAACGCTACAGCTAACCCTATACAAATTGATTTTCTTCAAACCATTTCAAATGCTCTAAGGCAATTGTATTCAACCTTTTGTAGAGAAAAGACAAAATAAAAACCAACGAGGTGTAAATGTACAGCAAACGTTTTATGAAAGACTTCCCATAGCTAAGTGTGAGAAGTATGTTTTACTAGAAGATATCAAAACAAATAGGCCTAAATAACTAAAGACTAAACTTTCATATTTGCTAAGAAAATCAGATAGGTTGGTAATAGAAGATTAAAATAATCATAACTTACTTACAAATGGCTTTTAGAGAATCCGGAAGTTCATCGTCGCCCTCACATAAGCCCGCCATCTGTCCCTGTCCTGTGCAATATTAATCCAGTCTCTATCATCATAGCCCACCTCCCATCTACACAATATGTTTAGCTTCAGACGAGTTACCCCAGAATATACAAGCATGAAACATATATAACATTTATAAGGATAAAGTTTTTTGGTTTAAAGTTGGACAATCATTGAACTGCAAAACACGCATAGAATGTATTACTCCTAAATTGAGCTCTGCCTGTTATGCATTAATCCATATTTCATTACAGAGTGAAAATATGCAAAGTATGACATTTTAAGTATACGAAGATATACTTGTAAATTTAATTAATATTGTATGTGTCTGTAGGTTTGGCTGATGAATTGTATACGCTTTAAAATGAATAGTAGTCTGTATAGTTCAACTGAAGAATTGTTTATGACTATAAATTCAATTAATCTACTTGAAAGGAATTGTACAATTTTGTATAGCTTAACGAAAGTATGCTTGTAAATTGAATTAATCTGTTTACTGTGTATTGTATATTTATTTATTTATTTTGCTAATAATTGTAACATAAAATATAATATATACAAAAAAAACTTTAGCTCGCCCCTGAAAGAGTAGAACTCGTGCTCAGGGGCGGATTCCTGAATTGAAATTAATAATTATACAATACAATTTGTCTTATGTCTACTATGCAATTATAGTATATAAATTTAAATTTACAATTTTTCAATTTTTATAAAATCCATACATAACTTTTTTAATTTAATACTAGAACTATTAGAATTGACAAGATTAGGATATTTAAATATAAATTTGTTATATATTCTTGGGCCTAAATTACTACTATGATTAAATACTGTAACAGTGTTGCAACTTGGTTCAAACAATCTTAAAGAATTCATGCCTTTTGTTTCATAACTATGAGAATACAATTCAAAATTATTTCCATTTTTATGTATGAATTTTATTAATACAATATAATAAATTTATCTTACGTTAAGTACATTAAAGTCTAAAAACAATTTTTGAGATGGGAAATGAATAGGTTTATGAAGACATATTTTAATTATTTTCTTATGTAATAAATAAAATAGATTAAAATTGGATTTAAATGAGCTACCCCAACTCAAAATTCCATATTGAAATAAAGTTAAGTATATTGTGCGTAATAAACTTATTGACAAGTCATTTCTCAATAAACAAAATAATATATTATTTTACGTAATTTATTACAAAGGTAATTAAAGTGTTGGTTCCATTTTAAATGATTATCGAAAATTATGCCTAAATACTTAACTTCAGAGGACTATTTAATAATCGGACATTACACTGTATAAGACAACAATCAGAATTATGTAATTTAATAAGTATTTTTTATAAAATTCATACCTAACAATTTTAATTTAATACTAGAACTATTAGGATTGACAAGATTAGGATATTTAAATATAAATTTGTTATATATTCTTGGGTCTAAATTACTGCTATATGTTTGTATAGTTTGGCTGATGAATTGTATATGCTTTAAATTGAACAGTAATCTGTGTAGCTCAACTGATGAATTGTTTATGCTTGTAATTTTAAGTAATTTGCATGATATGTATTATCAATTTCTGTATATATCAACTGATTGAATTGTTTATGCCTTTAAATTGAATTAACTTACTTGCTATGTATTATATTTTATAGCTCAGCTGATGAATAATCGTTTGGGTTTGTAAATTTAATAATCTAATTGGCTATGTACTGTATATTTTTAGCAGAGCCACCGATGTAACTCAGTCGACAGTCTCGCTGGCTGCTAATCCGGAGCTGCGCTCGGGCTTGGTTTGGTCTGATTGGTTGGTTTCATCCGAGGTTTTCCCCAGTCGTGGGACCGATGCCGGATGGTCTATGTCGAGTCCTCGGCCTCACCTCATCTCGCCAAAAAATTGTAAAAAATGAAATTTAAATTATCATCATCATCGTCAAGGTTTAAGCCTCTATAGGCTTGTTCCGGTCTCGTGCATTAAACATTTGTTGAGTCCATCTTTTCTTTGGTCTGCCAATGTTTCTTTTGCCTGTTGGTCTGTAATCTAATAGCAGTTTTGGAATGCGGTATTCTTCCATTCTTTCCACATGTTTCCTCCACTTAGTTCTATATTGGTGTATCTTCTCTGTTAGTTTAAAGATGCCTAATTCCTTTCTGATGTCATCATTTCTCCTTTTGTCTAACAAAGTGTAGCCAGCTATACTCCTTAAGAATCGCATTTCGGCGGCCTCTATTTTTTCTCTCTTCACTTTTTCTTAATGTCCGAGCCATATAGGAACATGGGCACTGCCATTACTTTATAAAATTTTAATTTAGTTTCTTTCCTAGTTTGTTTGAGGTTGATTTTTATTGTTCGACATATACTCGTATAGTTAAATTTATTAATTTTAATTTAAATTGTAAAAATTGTCATTGTAATCTTGTAAAATTTTGATTTGTTCCACATCTTAAAGCTTCATTGTTAATATAAAATCTATGGAATACAATAAATGAAATGAAATCACTGTTGACCAGTGTTATCACTGAAAAAACATGTCGATCTTCATTATTCAATTTGGCTCAAATGTATATGTCACTGGCACTTATTGTGGCACCAATACAAATCATAAGTATGAAATAATAATGAAAAGTAGGCCTACTTAAAGTGAATAGCCTATATCGAGAATTATGTAAATATAGAAATCTGAATATTTTAATAATGACACAGTTTCAAATTCTGTACAATTATCGTACCGCTGGCCAGTAGTACAAAATGAATAACATGAGTCACGCAACTTGTGAAATATATTACCTAAAATGGCTACACAGAACAAAGACTGGTATAATTTAATAAGCAGACACTCTTTAGGGGATTCATTGCTATTCAGAGATGCAAAGTAACGTTCACATAAACACGGAAATGTAATGGCGACTTTTAGTAACGGGTAGAAATTACGGACAGAGAGATCGTACATTTGCTACAGAAGACAAGTTAAATCATGAAAAAGATTCACACAACAGCCGTTCTAAACAAAGGAATTCGAATTCGCTTATAATGTTCACCTCTTTGCTTTCTCTCATCTGTTACTTTCCTCTGCATCCCATTCACTCGCAATTGATTTCTGTGCTCATGCTAAGTTATATGTAATGTATAATTTTATACGTGTTGTCACTCGGTTGGATTCGTTGTTTATATAAAAATAAGTCGCTACTGGTACATAAAATGTGCAGTGTAAAATCGCACATAACTCTTCATGAAAACGCTACAAGCAGTAACAGCTGAATGCACTATATTTTATAGAAGTGAGCGCAAAAAAACAAAGATGTGTAAATATCATTAAGTAAAACGAATTATTCTTAAGAACATATCTGTAGTGCCTGGGAAAAATGACACAAGTCAGTTTCCACAAACCTTTTATGATAATTTATTGACAACTTACACTGGTTTGTGTCGATTTGATTTTTCTTCTGTATGAATTATTGTAATGGGAATAACATTTACAACTGGGCGTTAAAGCATAGGATGAAAATAAATGGTTCGAAAAGTAAATCTATATCATTTTGTAAAACCCGAGAGGAAACTAGTCTTAATTACGAATTCAGTGGTGTTGTAATTCAGCAAGAACAATGTTGTAAATACCTAGGAGTGTATTTAAACTCCAAACTTTCTTGGGGAGAGCATGTTGATAATGTTACAGGCAAAGCATGGAGGGCACTTCACTTTATTATGAGAATCTTGAGAAAGGCTAGTCCCAAATCGAGGGAAATAGCATATCTAACGTTAGTGCGACCGTTAATGGAATACGGAACTACGTGTTGGGATCCCTATAGAATATATCAGATAAATTCCTTAGAAAGAATCCAGTATAGGGCAGCTAAATTTGTTAAAGGTAAAAGAGAAGATGGAAACGATACGATAAAAGAACTCAAATGGGAAACTTTGGAAAACAGACGTAGGAAAACTAGAATAACATCATTGTATAGAGCACATCTAGGTCAGAAAGCATGGGTGGACATAACGGCTCGGTTAGAAAAGCCAACGTACTATGGTAGGAACGATCATGATTTTAAAATCAAATGTAGGAAACAGAAAACGGATGTCGGTAAATTGTCATTTTTAAATAGAACTATAAATGATTGGAATGACCTACCTGCAGCGGTCTTTGAGGACTGTCCTTTCTTAAGGAGATTCAAGAATAATTTAAAGAGTTGTGTATAAAGTGAAAATTAAAATTAAGGTGACATTCAACATTTAATTTTTTAAGGTGACATGTATTTATCTAGCCTGACGAGTTTACTTCCTTGGTTTGAATTGTAAATTATTTAAAAATAGCGTGTAAGAGGGCCTTAGACTAGAAATGTTTAGTTTAAATGTAGTTCTGTTTATAAGTATGCATAAGAATGCAATTATTTGTCTTATTTGAACTGTTATATCAGTGAAGCGAGGTGAGTCAGTGAAGTTATGGTTTTACAGTGCAGTGAACAGTTCCGATCAGTGATAATTTATAGCGTCAATGAAATGTGTTCTATAGTGTCAGTGAAATGTGTTACAGAGTGTCAGTGAAATGTGTGCTAAAGTGTCACTGAAATGCGTCATAGTGCCACTACAGGGAATGAGATGAGAGTAAAGTGAAAGACTATTGAAACTTATGTAGGACCTATACATAATTATGTAGGTTGTGTTGTAAAATTAGGTGTTTTATTTTATGTTTTATTATTATTGTGTTAAATTGTATTGTGTATTCTTATTGTATTGTGTATAAAATTGTATATGTGTTGTAAATTGTATTATGTATTGTAAATTTTATTGTGTATTGCTTATCATTTTACTGTGTATTGTTAATATTGTATATACCACTGCCACCGGGTGCTTGCCCACTTGCAGTGAAAATAAATACATACGAAACACAAATACTTATGTCTCTTTTTCCAAGCGAGCAGATGTTCCGTATGTTGTCAATAAATTATAAAAAAATGTTTGTTCCCCCCCCCCCCGTTGTTGGTAACTCTATAGCATCTAATAGATGCTTTATGGTTGTGCTAACAGATGGAGTCACTTGTCTGCAATGTGACGCTGAAACGTGTGTTCAGGTTACTGCCCAGCGACAGTCCTGATATATTTTATATTTTGATGATTGGTTAATTAATATTAACCCGGCACACTCACATTCATACAAATTTCCAGACTCTAGACACCCAGGCAATTCTTCTTCTTCTTCAAGAAAAATTCACCGGGAGCCGAGCCCGGGAGTCGAACCCGGGACCTCCGGATCTGCAAGCCAGCATGCTGACCAACAGACCACGGAGGCAGTCTAAAAAAAAAAAAAAAGTTTATGGAAACTGACTTATGTCACTTTACCCAAGCACTGCAGATATATTAACTCGCATTCAAACATATACAGACAAGGAATTAAAATTTGGAGCGAGTCTTCATGGGAGTCCAACTGTATGTAGGCAACAATTTCACACAACTGTCCACAAGTAGCATATATATATATATATATATATATATATATATATATATATATATACAGGGGCTCTTGTTTTCTGTATGCACAGTGTATTGTAAGCGAAACTTGTACAATAAGGGAGCTCCAAATTTTATTTCCGTATCTGTACAGACAGAATCAGATATCATTTTATTTCACGCTAATAAGTCATGTAGATATCTAATGGGCGAATCCAGAAATGTAGGCCTATATAGTGAGTTAGTTGGGAGGCCGAAGGGAAAAAGACCTTTGGGGAGGCCGAGACGTAGATGGGAGGATAATATTAAAATGGATTTGAGGGAGGTGTGATATGATGATAGAGAATGGATTAATCTTGCTCAGGATAGGGACCAATGGCGGGCTTATGTGAGGGCGGCAATGAACCTCCGGGTTCCTTAAAAGCCAGTCAGTAAGTAAGTAAGATATCTAATGAGAGTAACACTAGTTTAATACAATCCTTTATTACTATTTACTTGAGATATTTTTACAGTGTATTATGATAATAAATCATTGAAGGAATTTCAATTTTGTTCTTTATATGTGCAGCAATTTTATCCGAACAAATGTAACTTCCCGTTCAGGAAAGAAATTTTTCAATGTTCCATTTGTGCTGATCAAATTTCTGCACATTTAAAGGACAAAACAAATTCTTTCAATTATTTATAATCAGAATAGATCGCTATCTTAAATTGACTGAGCATACTGGAAATTAAATCGCAAAACACGCTATGAATGTTTAATATAAACCAATTTTTATATCGAAAAGGAAGCAAAAACGAGAAAAAATTGTATTAAACATTTTTGTTTGAAATATCTCAAAGAATAAACCCCTGAAATTAACGCCATTAGTTACGGTTCACTATGTATATTAAGAACCTGTAATATGCTAGATTGAAACACTTTTTTATGATCTGACTCTCTGAATTATCATACCTATATTCGACCTAACAACGGCTTTCGCAAAACACGCTATGAAATTATACCAATAATAAATCTGTAGCCGAAATTTTTCTGGTAATTTTCGATTTTCCAAAAATAATTGGTCCAAACATATATAATTAATCACCCTGAAACCGAAAATCGCTTTTTTGACATTTTTGTTTGTATGTCTGTCAGTCTGTATGTTTGTTACCTTTTCACGCGATAATGGCTGTACGGATTTCGATGAAAATTGGAATATAAATTAAGTTCGTTGTAACTTAGATTTTAGGCTATATGACATTCAAAATACTTTATTTAGAAGGGGGGTTATAAGGGGGCCTGAATTAAATAAATCGAAATATGTCGGTTATTATTCATTTTTGTGAAAAATGTTACATGACAAAAGTTTCTTTAAAAATAATTTCCGATAAGCTTTATTCATTGAAAAATTTTGATAGGACTGATATTTAATGAGATAAATGAGTTTTAAAATTAAAATAACTGCCATCTAAGGCCGTGTAATGAATTAAAAAACAAATGACTTCGTCTATAAGGGGCCTTGGACAGCAACAATCGAAAGCTATGAAAGATAGCCTACAGATAATGTTTCTGTGTTTTTATGAAGTAATATCAGAAACTAAATTAACCGATTTGTATAATTAATTATTAATTCACCATTTGAAAGTGTAGTTTCTCTAGATGGACATAATGCTATAATGTTATTACAGTAACTTCTGAGTGAATCGAGGACAGGTAAGATTAAAATAGCTTCTTATGCACAGAAAACTTGATAGGCTATTCTGTACATTCGTTTCCTGTATTTCCTAAAATAATTTTTATGACCAAATGAGTGGTCTCTGGATCAAAATGATCGCATTTTAATTGTTTCAATTCAATTTAAATTAAGTAACATATTAAACGATTTATCTTTATATCAATCACGAATGTTCCCTGGATCAAATGTCCTATTTTAATTATGTAATTACTTTATATTTATTTCTAACGGGTGCAGCGGAGCGCACGGGTACGGCTAGTGTTTAATATAAAACAATTTTTGTCTCGAGAAGGAAGCAAAAACGAGAAAAATTTGTATTAAAATTATTTTTTCTTTTTAAATAGCCTATCTCAATGAATAACCACCTGAAATTAACAGCATTAAGTTACTTTGAACTGCAATATAACAGATTGCAACACTTTTTTATGATCTGAATCTCTGAATTATAGCCTATATTCGGCCTAAATTAACAAAGATATCGTAAATACATTCCTTTGATTGAGGCGTACATCTATTATTTATCAGGCAGTGCATCTCACTTGACGATATGTGTCAGAGGAAGAATAATAATTATTTGCATACATCTGAAGTCTGATTAGTGTAACATGTAGCTAATCGACGATATATGCAATGGAGAGGGAAAGGAACTGGCCACCCTACCCCATCATCTCCTGGCCTAGTTTCCTCATGAGTGATTCCTTATTTGTATCACTTATGAGGTCCAGACTGTCTTCGGACAGTTGACTAAACAACATTGTAAATACGCCATGAAGATGTACTATGACCAAAAGAACATACAGTTCTGTGGTTAGTGTTCACGTTAATACAGTACAAATCTAACGATCCTGGATTGTATTCCCACCTGGGGAACTGTACATTCACACGCCCTCTTGCATGTATGAAGGCCTATCTATTGTCCTGTATTGCATAAAGCAGTTGTACTCCGGCTATTCATGCCTGTATAATATTCTAGTTAATCAATTCATAAAAGGATAATAATAATAATAATAATAATAATAATAATAATAATAATAATAATAATCCTTACTTACTTAATTTCTTATTTACTGCCTTTGAAGGAACCCGGAGGTTCATTGCCACCCTCATATAAGCCCGCCATTGGTCCCTATCCTGAGCAAGATTAATCCATTCTCTATCATCATATCCCACCTCCCTCAAATCCATTTTAATATTATCTTCCCATCTACGTCTCGGTCTCCCCAAAGGTCTTATTCCCTCCGGCCTCCCAACTAACACTCTATATGCATTTCTGGATTCGCCCATACGTGCTACATGCCCTGCCCATCTCAAACGCCTGGATTTAATGTTCCTAATTATGTCAGGTGAAGAATACAATGCGTGCAGCTCTGTGTTGTGTAACTTTCTCCATTCTCCTGTAACTTCATCCCTCTTAGCCCCAAATATTTTCCTAAGCACCTTATTCTCAAACACCCTTAACCTATGTTCCTCTCTCAAAGTGAGAGTCCAAGTTTTACAACCATACAGAACAATCGGTAATGTAACAGCTGTTTTATAAATTCTAACTTTCAGATTTTTTGACAGCAGAATGGATGATAAAAGCTTGTCAACCGAATAAAAAAAAATAAAAAAAAAAATAATAATAATAATAATAATAATACTAATAATAATGTCTCGCTTACGTCGAATTTACAAATCATACCTTATTCACTTGCAGTCCCTTTCAACATTAATATAAATACCAGTGTATAGAATTTCTATGTGTATAATGTCGTAATAATCATAAAATTCTGCAAGGTTTGTTTCAAAAGGTTAAAAGTTTCGATTGGTCAAGCAATGAAGAGCCTACAGAAACCAATACCGGTATTTCAGTTACATATGATAAAAAAATCATATCCAGGAGTAATTACAAATATGTGCAACAGTGAAGTGTCAGTAAATGCTTTACATCCATGTCGAGGAGGTTGGCAGTGGTGACAAGAAAGGGACGAAATTTGGTACCCTCTTAATTCCATCAGAAGGAAGATCAACCACCCTTTCCCAGTTAATGATAGGGGAGTGTTTCCGTGATTTGCATAAAAAAGCAATGAATTGTGCAATATCAATATACATAGTCTTGATCCAATTATAAATTACTATAATGTCCCACCCATAATGTGTTACCATATTTAATATAAAAAAGAAGGCACCTCTTTATTTCGAGTTTATAGGTTAACTAATCACATGTTTTAGGTTACTTTCATAAAGCATAAAGAAAATCCTAACAACAGAATTTAAATTAATTAAAGAAAAAGTTTTTGATTTATGAGTGGGATAAATGTTATATAAAAGTAATAGGCCTATATTAATGCAATAAAGTTTAGCATAACTTTTTAACAAATCTCCCTTGCAGTATATGCTCTGATGTCTGAACTTCAGTATGTTATGCTTTACATAAATGCTCTAGTCAGTTAGCAGCTCTAATTACAATGAAAACATCTAAGAATAAAGATTATTGCTTACTTAAAAACCTTCATTTTGTAAACAAATTGCTCAAAAAGAGATACATTTCACTTATTTGAGTGATATATTCAGTACCAATATGACAGTTTTTAAACACTTTAAATTCTTTGTAGAAATTCCCTTATTTTATGAAATTGCTGGTTAGTGACAGTGAAATTAACCTTTAAATTATACCTGATATTGAGTTTGATACTTGAAGCAACTAAAGCGATAGGGATGGAAGTAAATCCCGAAAAGACAAAGTATATGATTATGTCTCGTGACCAGAATATTGTACGAAATGGAACTATAAAAATTGGAGACTTATCCCTCGAAGAGGTGGAAAAATTCAAATATCTTGGAGCAACAGTAACAAATATAAATGACACTTGGGAGGAAATTAAATATGGGAAATGCCTGTTATTATTCGGTTGAGAAGCTTTTGTCATCTAGTCTGCTGTCAAAAAATCTGAAAGTTAGAATTTATAAAACAATTACACTACCGGTTGTTCTGTATGGTTGTGAAACTTGGACTCTCACTTTGAGAGAGGAACAGAGATTAAGGGTGTTTGAGAATAAGGTTCTTAGGAAATTATTTGGGGCTAAAAGGGATGAAGTTACAGGAGAATGGAGAAAGTTACACAACTCAGAACTGCACGCATTGTATTCTTCACCTGACATAATTAGGAACATTAAATCCAGACGTTTGAGATGGGCAGGACATGTAGCACGTATGGGCGAACCCAGAAATGCATAGAGTGTTAGTTGGGAGGCCGGAGGGAATAAGACCTTTGGGGAGGCCGAGACGTAGATGGGAAGATAATATTAAAATGGATTTGAGGGAGGTGGGATATGATGGTAGAGACTGGATCGATTTTGCTCAGGATAGGGATCGATGGCGGGCTTATGTGAGGGCGGCAATGAACCTCCAGGTTCCTTAAAAGCCAGTAAGTAAGTATTGAGTTTGAATAATTTATAGTCTAAAATATTATACAAAACAAATGATGCGAGTATATTTAAGTTACTAATTAAAATTTATACTTTGTTCTAAAACTTTGACACTGTTTTTTCTGAAAACATGGGTTTTCAACTTATTGCACCCAGTGACTCAATTTTACATTTTGTGGAACAATGCATCCTATTTACATGGTAATGTATGCAAGTCACGATTATTTACTTTCAGTGAGTCATGTCTTCAAAATGACTCATCACAGAAAAATAATATAACCTGTACGTAGCTTAACATGAATCATGTCGTTGAAGTGAAAGCATGCATAGGCCTATGCCATTATATTAGTCAAACTAGCTGGATGCAACATAGGAGTAGGTCTAAGTACTGAAAATTTAATACAGAAATGAGACAGAGAAAATAGCCTATCTTATTTTCAAAAATAAGGATTAGGCAATTGTCTTAAAATAAGTAAATTAAATTTAAAGTGATTTTATTTCGAGAATAAAACATGATTTTAAAATAGGCCTAGCTCAAATTTCTGCGATGTAATAATAGTACATATGCAACGAGCCTATAATGGTAGTAATTAAGACGCAAGTATGATTGTTTATGAAACGAGAGCAAGCAAGTTTCATAATTTTCATACGAGCATCTTAATTACCATATAGGCAAGTTTCATACGACTTTTTATGCTCGACCATATTTCTAACTTGAAAGTATTGAAAATTAGGTCTTTTTATGGTTATGTGCGAACTGACCTGAATTGTGAGATGTGCGCAGACGCGTAAGTATTGATTTTTTCCGAGGCCGAATGTCATTGACCTTGGCACAGAATAAGAATGAACATTAGTCTGATATAACCTGGAAATTGATTTAGAATTGAAAAACGAGATGACAAATTGAATTTATTTTAATATTACTTACAATTAACGCTAATTATTATAGTAACAGAACATAACCTTCTGCGACAGTATTGGATTTCCAGCCTCCGTGACTTTTCGCTAATTGTCTGTCGATTGCATATCCGAGAATAATCGATATAACGGTACAAAGCTGACTTGTGATTGGCTGAAGACCTGTACTTTAATGAGTAGGTGTACTTTAATGACATGCATTAAAGGACTGCTACCAGGTGTATAATTACTACATTTCGGCATGGTCGAACATAAACATTTTTGTGTGTAGCTGTACACTGCCATAAAGTATCGCACATCTAGGCTTATCTCTACAACACACAACTGCCACTACCCTACATTCCAGATTTCTACAGCCAGATAAAACAAGCACACAAAAACACGAGAATTATTATTCTTCTGTAGTAAGATTAAATAAATTCAGAATATTAAAGCTATACATAATAATCGCATTTCTGACTGAGGTTCTGGTTGGTAAACGATATGCACACATATCTATCAGGCAGTATATCTCACTTGATGATATGTGCCAGAGGAAGAACAATTGTTTGTATGCATCTGAAGTCTGATTAATGTAATATGTTACTAGCCAGCAATGTATGCAATGGAAGGGGGAAGGAACTGACAACCCTACCCCATTATCTCCTAGCTTAGTTGCCTCATGAGTGAAGCCTTATTGGTGTCACTTATGAGATTCACACCTGTCTTCGGACAATTGACTAAACAACAACACAATAATCTTTCAAATAAAAATGAGGAGTTTGTAAAATGACTTTTTCGAGGCCGTTAGTACGATGTAACTATGCTAACAGTGTTGAAATATCACATCTGTGTACTTTATATTATTATGTAGGCCTATAACTAGGTCTCCTACATTCCAGGTAAGTGTTGTTCTAGTCACAATAGGCCTACTATTAATCCAAGTAATACTATCAAATAGTATGGAGCAGCAAACACGAAATAAAAAAAAAAGTAATTCATTCATAGTGTTCTGCCCAAGGGCAGGTCTTTCACTGCAAACCCAGCATTCTCAAATCTTTCCTATCTTTGCATGAATGTCTTTATACTCATCCTCCTACACTGTAGAAATACCTCATCTCTGGAATTCGTTACCTAATGACGTCAGGGACTTCCGGACTTTATCACAATTCAAAATTAAATTGGAAAATTTTGTCTTATTTAATGTTTTTTTAGGTATTTCTAGAAGTATTGATTTGTGTTTTTTTAATCTAGATTAAAATTGGAAGTTTCTTGTTTATGTTAGTTAATTACTTTGGATACAATTAATTATACTTAATCACGCATTTAAAGTTTCTGTGACTGCAACCTGTGTATATTTTTGTGTGACTTTACTTTGTTTACAGTGTTTTTTTTTTTTTCCCTTTTTAGGCCTATTTCTGTTATTGTATTTGTATTTCTGGTGCTGTGGAAGAGAAGGCCTGATGGCCTTAACTACACCAGAATAAATAAATAAATGAATTTTCTGCTTTTCTCTTTGTCTTTCCATATTATCCATATATCTTAATTTCGTCTATCATCCGATATATTCTTCTGCCCCGAACTCTTCTCCCGTTCACCATTCCTTCCAGTGCATCTTTTAGTAGGCAATTTCTTCTTAATCACTGACTCAGGCAATTCCTTTTCCTCTTCCTGATCAACTTCAGCATCATTCTTTCTTCACCCACTCTGTCCAACACAGCTTCGTTTCTTATTCTGTCTGTCCACTTCACAAGCTCCATTCTTCTCCATATCCACATTTCAAATACGGCTATTCGTAATACTATGTAAAAAAATGTTCCTAGTACGTTATTTAAGAAATATCAGGCCTATTAGACGTCCAAATAAAAAAATCAATCCCAATGTCAAATGAGTAGCTAGAAATGTATAAAAAGCATAACACTAAGCTTAAGTTATAGTTACATGCAAAAAACAACAAACTTTAAGTTCTTTCCTTGTTGCTGCTAAGAAAATATGAAACATAACAACAGGTACAAAATTTACATTGTTTTTTGTTCAGTCAACAAGTTTGAACCTAATAAATGACACCAATAAAGCATCATACATGAGGCAACTAAGCTTGAAGGGTGGCCAATTCCTTTCCCCCTCACCGATTAGTAACATATTTAGGGTTGCCAACTTACCGGTATTTCACCAGCTTGGGCGCAAATCTTGGCGTATCTCAACACAAGGCCGGTGATCGACATCAATCCCTTATCGCCCTGTTTCTGGCCCGCAATTTTATCAAGTGAATTTTAGAACTTGTGATAAGAGCTTTTATCTAGCAGACTAAAAGGATTTTTTTATATCGTGAGACATTTTAACCGTTAACTCAGACCAGGGGCGTATTTTGCGGGCTACCGGTGGTAGCCCAAGGAAATTACAAAAGTAAAAGTTTATAATATAACATAATGTAATAATTTTGTATTAATAGTTTTACCATAGTAATTAAAATTAAAGTAATTGTTAGATATATTTTGTGTAATAATAGGGTCAGCGGTAGCCCAAACCCTTTAACCAGTATACGCCACTGACTCAGACCAGCTAAAGACATGGGAATTTTCAAGTATTTTTCAGCCTTAAAATCTGATGGTTCTACACTAAAAGTGGAAGAAATTTTAAGTCTTTGGCAAAAACTAGCGCTTCATCTAGATGAAATGTGTGTATCTAATGCTATGGCTTTAACGATGAAGTCATCATCCTTCTTGCTTCCCAATATTTTGATGGAAGGTCCACAAATGTCCTAAGAGTTTCACAATTAGCCAGGTGCTCCATCTCCATGTCCCCTTCTCTGGTGCACAGTAAGCATTTAGGTGAATTCAGTACTCCAATACGATGGAGGTGTTTACTGAGGCAATCATGACCAGTAATCAATCTAAACATGGCCACGGCAGGTTTTCGAGGTAGATAGGAATTAGTTTTGGATCTTTGAATGATTCTTTCCATTTTGAATTTTGATGTTTTGCCTGTTCGCTGTTACTTATTCTTTTTATGACTCGTTTTATTGATTCAATATGGGAACTTGAAATTTGTTTTTAAGTTGATATAAGTTCCTTTCTTTGCTAACATATCCGCTTTCTCGTTACCGTTCAGTCCACAGTGGGCCGGGATCCATTGCAAGACCACTTTTTTATTTAGCATTTGAATTTGTTTTACCATGCAATGAATTTCTTTTACTTTTTCCATTTTAGGGGATGTAGTTGAGCTGATGGACTGGATTGCAGCTTTGGAGTCAGACAGGATGACGGATGAAATGTACATTTAAATAAAGTGAACATCAGACAAGTGTTGGAAAATGGTGTAAATTTTTAGGGCATGGATGCCTACAGAGTTATCTTCACAAATGAGAATGGCAGTTCAACACGTCTTTGCTATTTCAGAGTAAGTGGGCAGCTTCAAATACTTGGGTTGTACTATAAGCAGTAACATGAGCTGCTGCCAGGAAGTCAAAAGGAGGATAGCAATGGCAAAGGAAGCTTTTAAGCGAGGAGATGGGTGAAATTTCTAACTTCTGTCATTTTTAAGCTATTTTGGTTCATTTTTGACACACGTAACTTATTCCACATATGATATACAGTATATAGACCTACATGCTACAAATTTTCATGCATGTCATCCAGATATTTTCTGAATTATGCCCTTTTTCTAAAAAGACTGGGGCATATTTTCAAAATCTATCTCCTCGTACAAATTTTAAGTAAACTATATGATCTAGAAAAATGTTACAGTAACTCTGATGTACCTAGAAAAGCACTAAGCATCCATATTTTATCACTCTTCTTAATGTATCCAGTTGTTTGCTGACAACATAAATTCCACTATAGTCCACTGTAGTCTATTCAGTTGTTGTTTTTCACGAGAAATGAGGGGTATTTTGATCGGTGTTCATTATAGATGCCTGTTGCTAGTAGCCAGAGTTGGGGTGTAGTCAATATATACTGCAGGGCTGTGTCTTCTGCAACTGGTACTCATGATTTTAATTTACTTCTTTTGTGGTTTATGGATGGACAGTATAGAAGAATGTGTTCCAGATCTTCATCATGATTATTACACCACAGACAAGTAGGATTATCAGAAATGTGAAATCGGTGTAGGTACAACTGAGTGACAATGTGACCTGTTCTGGCTCTTGTTAAAAATGTTTGAACAAGTCTGGCAAGTTTTTGTACATTTGCAGGTCATTTGGTTTCTTTTGTACAGACTGTAAAATTTTTCCTTTGTCAGAAGAGAGCCAATTGTTGATCCATAGGTTTGTAAAATGAGACTTTACTGAAGCAAAAGCACTGGATAGAGATATGACTTGAAGAGGTCTTGGTTGCAAATAATCCATATTTTATAAATCCTTAGAATACAGAAAAAAATTATTATTTTGTCAAAAGTTATTTTTTTTTTAATTTTCTAGTACCTATTGTTATACAAATTATATTTTAATTAGGTCTAAAAAAAGTAATTAACATCAAAAATCTGATATTCTAATGTCTTAACCATAGTTTATAGAACATGCAGAGAAAAAAATTCATGTTCCTAGTATCAAAATTGTAAGAGCTTTACACTTCGAACCTGACGAAATGCGCTGAAAAAAAAAGTGTGAGAAAACAGTTTATAAAATTTGCATGAAATTGAAGTTCAAGGGTGCAGCCATTAATATATTGAGTAATTCTTATGCTTTCGAGCGATGTAAAGCTTTGAAACTTGCTCAACATATAAATAAGGGATTGCTGATTCATTTTACAAGAAAACGAAAATGCGATTTTAACTGAAAATGACCAAAATTTTACCCGTCGCCCCCTTAATAGAAAAAGGAATATCTTCTGCGGACTCTGGAAAGAGAACTAAGGAAGAGACTAATGAAGTACTTCGTGTGGAGTGTAGCATTGTACGGGGCAGAAACATGGGCATTACGATGAAGTGAAGAGAAGCAAACAGAAGCAATTTGAAATGTGGATATGGAGAAGAATGGAACGTGTGAAATGGACAGATAAAATAAGAAATGAAGCTGTGTTGAAAATAGTGGGTGAAGAAAGAATGATGCTGAAACTGATCAGAAAGAGGAAAAGAAATTGGCTGGGTCACTGGCTGAGATGAAACTGCCTACTGAAGGATTCACTGGAAGGAATGGTGGATGGGAGAAGAGTTTGGGGCAGAAGAAGATATCAGATGATAAACGACATTAAGATAGGCCTATATGGATCATATGAGGAAACAAAGAGGAAGGCAGAAAATAGGGAAGACTGGAGAAAGCTGGGTTTGCAGTGAAAGACCTGCCCTTGGGCAGAACACTAAATGAAATGAATTGTTAAAGTGACAAAAATAAAGGATAAGAATTTATAATATGATTATAATTTTAAAAATAGTTCAAGCACTTGTTTTTTCAATAATGTAAGTTATTGTTTAATAAATTTTTCAGTTTAGAATTCCTCTTTATAAAATCATTATATAATCTTGGACCGTAATTAGAACTGTGCCTTAGACCTGCTTCAGTCTTACAGTTTGGTTCAATGAGGAGGAGCGAAAGAGCCTATTTTATCTTTTTGTGTTGTGGTCATGATCGGATGATGTAGCCTAAATTTAATTTGTTATTTATGGTAGTAATTCAAAATAGTATACACATACATTTGCATGATATTCAAAACATTCAATTCTTTAACTTATATATAAGATGAGTTGGATGATCAAGTTTTCTTCTTAAACATAACTTAGGCTACCGGTATTTTAATAATTCCTTTATGTAGTAATATTAATTGGCGAATGGTACTCTGTGACAATCCACCCCATCCTATAATTCCATACTGTATTATAGACTGAACCACGGCTAAAAATACTGTTTTCAATAGTTTTACTGGCATAAAGCGACTCAGATGAACAAATTTGTAAGAATTTAATGTTTTTAACACTTTTATTAAGCCGCCAATGCTTATCTACTATAATAGTCATTTACATGAATAAGATTTTTACATGAACGTTTTCGATACCATTTTTTGTATCATCTTCAGATGCATTATAATTAAAATTAACAATTAACATTTGTAAATGATTGAAAACCTAGCCATTGGTGTGTGTGTTCTGTGAACTTCTTTTCTTGAATTAAGTGTGTGATACATTTATGGATGTCGCTTGTCTACTAGTAATTAGTGCTAATAGTAATACTAAGCTTACTTAATATCAATCAATTTCTATAATGCAATATAAAACTTATAGTATAACACCAATATAAAAACTTTTATAAAAGAACACTTGTTTGGTCGTTTTTGTTATTCCGTCTTTGAGTTCTGTTGTGTCTTGCCATTTAATTGCCATTAAAATATAGCAGCTTATCGGTAACAAAACAAAAATGAAATTGAAATTTATAAGAGTTTTACGTAATTTAAGACATAAGTAGGTAGTTAATATGATCGATGAAGATACCTAAATATTTCACATGGTTTGATGGGCGTAGTTTAGGAAATTGCAATTATTATAGATATTTGTACAATTATTGCTATGAATTTCTTAATTACAGTTGTTTTCCACTGTAGGGAGGCTTGTTTTGTTTAAAGCAAAGGGAATGAAAGTTGTTTTAACTTATCTATGTTGCGTGCTAGCAGATTAAAATCCAATCATTTTTTAATTGAATTCAAGACAATATTAGCTTTTTTAAAAACATGTTCCCAGCAGCATTCAGTAAACTTAAATTTCACTAACTTTATATTGTACAAAAATTCTCAAGTCGCGCATACTTTGAAAGTAAAAACGATAACACAACAATTATCAGACAATCAGAATTATCAGTTATTTTCGTTAAACAATAAAAATGGCCATACATACCTATTCCGTTATAGAATGGTGGAAGAAAAAAAAAACTTGAAAAATAGATTACTTAATTATAATGTAATATAAAATAAATTTTATGTATTATAAACACAATAAGTCTATCACTGTTTGTCTAATGGCTTAATAAATTGAACTGAAATGAACATGTTATTTAGGCCTAATAACTCATGAAAACAACTAATGAGCGTACTCTCAAAATATTTGGAAATTTCTAAACTGAACTTGTATCTCATCATAATACCTGGTGATCAGGGCTATAATATAGTAGAATGAAGTCAATGTTAGTAGGCCTAGATATTATTCAAATAAAAGTTAAATACAAAGATTTATAGAGACAATATATACAATGAAACAACGATTAAGAAAAAAAAAAAAACAAGCTAAGCCTTAACGTTAAAACTAAACACTACATTTATTTTCTTCCTTTAGGTCTATGTCTTTTACGATTATTTATGTCCGTAATAAATGGTAAATTACGATGCAGTCCTGCAGATTGTAAATTACCCATATTAACTAAATTACTACGTAAGTCTGAAAATGTCATTTTCTGCATTATTAATGGACATTTCTAAGTAACATTTGAAGCATGTGTGAAGTATGCACACTGACAACTATTATAATTTTTAAATCTGCACGGTGCAAAAATTAGTGGCTTTAACAAGCTTACGTTACGTAAAATACCGATACAGTAAAATACATACCTTTCCACTACCAAACTTCTAACATTCTTGTGTATAAACTCTTGAATCACAAAGCACTGGAAATGTTGGCACTCAATACGAAAATATTCACAACCACTGTCAAAATACGAAAATTAATCACTTTCTGAAAGTACGAACGGAACCACTCATTAATACGGCTCGAGTTCTTTAAACGTAATCAGGAACATGTGAGCAACCCTAATTCAACAGCTTCTAACCTCACATCAATCAAACTTTCCATTTTTAAAAACAGGAATAAGTATTGCCCACAACTATGTTTTTTTAATCCTTTCATCCCACCACAACTTTTAATTGCATAACAACTGTCAGCTTCTGTGATCATATCCATAACGATGTACGTATTGAAATCCATCACGTTATGTCAGAGTTAATGTTAAATCATCAACAGTATCAGTCACTACACGGAATACACCGCTGCCATTCATTTTAAATCTCTTTTAAAATTAGGTCACACTAAAATATACGAAAATTGCAGCATATCTCTAATTCACTACGTACTGAAGTTTTATCCCGTTGGACTACGACCTGATTGCACTCTTGACAAAGTATCACAGACATCATAAATCAATGTATCCATCCAGATTCCCTGGTTCACGGGCCAGCGCATCCAGCTTCTCTTGCACTTGAGCTCAAGAGTGGTGAACACATTTTATCGATTTTTTAAAACTTGTAATCTACACCCTTTTAAAACTTCTCAACTGAACTAAGGCATAAATCAAACATCACTAGCACACTAGACGCGAAACATGTACGCTACCCATGCCACACAGAACGAAAACTGCACTCCACAGAAACTGTCAAACCGATATCAGACGCCATACTCGGAACTTGTTTTCTCCTATCAGGGTGACCAACAACAGAGGGAATTGTACATAAAGTACATAAATGTGCATAGTTATTACGGCACTCTATAAAATTAATATGCACTCAGCATATGTGTATAATTTATTCTATATGAGAATAGAGGTGACATTAAAAGTATGATATTAGCGATAAGCGTCAAATCAAGTCCGATAAAAGTTGAGCATATATTGGTTGTACTGACAGATTGCGTTGTCTTTCCATCTCGCGGATAGCGTAAGAACTAAACAGACCACGTGATAAGTCTAACTATTGGCGGACATTCAAAACGCCTATATACCTCCAGTTAACTCAACGGAGTCGAGTAGACTTAACAGAAGTTAAAATAAATTTATGACGAGGAATTAAAAGAGGGCATATCCTTGTTTGGGAGAAATAAACTATTTTTTTCATCGTCATGAATATTAGAATAGCTGTGCTTCATTCTTGGCCTCTAATAAACAAAAAGTAAACGATTTTCATTGAAGTAAAGCGGTCGAAGTGTGATTATTCATTCATGTAACATTGTAAGAATCACAGAAATATGATAGCTCCCTATGCACATGCCCCTTCACAAGTCAATAATGAGAATAATACAGATTTTAAAGACATATTTCTTTAAATATTCACTAACAATGCTCATTTGCACACAAATCCCATACCAATATTTACATTTTAGGCCAACTTTAAGTCATCTTACATCATTTTTGGCTTTCAGATCATATTTATACCTTTCTGTCATTTTGGAAGTTTAAAAATATTTCAGATTCATTGAGGTTATTTTTGTTTTGTGCCAGTGTTCAATTTTCCCAGTTATGTATTTATCTACTTACGGAATTATCAAAGCTTAATAGAAACAGGGGTAATAAAACATGTTTCACCACACAGTTGTCGGACTGTGAGGACGATAGCTATCAAATTTCAGTACGCTGCGCCTTGGTAAGTTTCTTGGTCTAGTGGTTAGCGACGCTGGCTTCTAAGCAGGATATTTCGGGTTCGATTTCCGACTCCTATGTCCGGATTGTTCCTTGGTAAGTATGGCATTCCCGATTTTTTTGTTATTGGCAATTTAAGGTCATCAGTTTCTAGCCCGTTCGTGAGGACATGTACCTTTACAATTAAAGAAGCTTAAAGCTGAATTTTAAAAATATAACACTTTCTTTCATTCAGTGAAAATATCATGCTAGAATGACAGTAAAAGAGAAATACGTATTTTCACCAGAGATCATCATTAAACAACAAGAGCTTCACGTTTTGGGTCATTTGGTACGTTTGGTTTTCAGTATACTCACAAAAGCGTTTTCAAGGTTTTCAGATAGGCCCATTCTAATATCACAAAGAGTTTTTGATTTGCGGCAACTACATGGATATGAACGATAATGTTATATTATGGCTTTCGTGAATCCAAAGATGACTGGTGGACCATCCTTGATAGAACCAGGTCGCATCCTAGGATGAGTAGCCTGATAAGACGCAGGGCCGAAATCCCAAGCCCTTCTTATACAGGGACATCACTTTATTTTACTTGCATTTTTATTGTACCCGCGTTTCTGAATGTACTTGACTCCCACCCCTTTCACTAATGTTCTTGCTCCAGTCAGCCACACAAACTTACGGCCGCTGTAGCAAACGAAGTCTGCTAGCAGTGAAGTAAATAGGCCTAGTACAGAGTCTGGTGTGTTTCAGAAATATGGTTGCGTTTTCCATAGAAGAGAGAACCTATATTATTGAAGCTTATTTCCAGGGGCAGATATTTATGGAGATTAATTTTATCATTTGTGTTTTTCAGTATTGGTGTCGGCGGAGATTGTTGGAGATTGATTTGTACTCTTGTTGGATATTAATGGAAATTTTGGAAAATACAACTATTTTGAAGTTGGAGTATTAACTCAGTATGAATATTACTTCCCAAATAATTAACATTAAAGATTCATTGGATTCTGGTAAAGGTGCGGTATGGCCAATAGACAATATTTGTTGGATTGAGACTGTATTTAACACACATTCATTAAAAACGGAAAAAAAAATTTCATCCCTCAAATTAACACTTTCAAATTATTAATGAAATGTTGAATTCTTCGTCTTCTGAGTTCACTAATGTAATTAGAACACCTGGAATACCATGTAATGTAGCCTACTTGAATGTGCAACAAATTCAAATTAAAAAAAAGTCCGAAAAAAGAACTCAGAATATGAAATTCGCTATAAAATTACACAAAAATAATTCGCGAATGTGTTCATATTTCGCTATTAGAACTCTATTTCCCGATTTGTCGTGATTGTTTTATCACTTAACTCGTAAAGATTAGTAAAAATCTATTGTATATCTATTTGAATGTCGTGATTTTCGCGATCTCCGTAAATACCCGCCCCTGGTTATTTCGCGCAGGTACGATGTGTAGCATGACTGAATAACTTCATCTCTGTGGACTGAGCAGCAGTGAAAATTAGTGTTACCGAAAGTACGGTAATATGCTGAATAAATTAGCCATTTATAATGAATAAAACCGCCTGAAGAGTTGAATTTGTGGAAAAAAAAAAAAAAAAAATGTTACTACTCTACTGTATTTTGATAAAATACCGTAAAAGTAATGATCAAACTGAAAATCCTAATATCGTATTTCCCTGTAACATGACTGGATACACTACTTTTCTCTCCTCCTATAACCAGTAAAATGATTTGTTTACATATTGTGCTAGTAACACCAAACTCCTGTAATGGAACGGGGTAACAGTGTTTCCGAGTATAACCAGGTTAATGTTAAAAATGTTGGTAAAAATAAACTCATGTCCCTGTTTCAGCATCGAAAACCTGCACTACAGATGATAGATGAAATGAGGTGAAAGTGGAATAATACAGAGAACGAAGACCAAGAGAAAAATCCTCTGCACGTATGCTTTTTCCACCAGGAATTCCATCATGACCTGTCCGGGGATCGAACGCGGACCGGCGGGTGGAAGATCATCTCGCTGGCGCTTGAACCATAGACGAAACTGAGAATTAATATACTGCAGTGGATACAGCCAATGGATACGGGCAGAAACAACCTATCTTGGATCTTCGATAGGAATACGAATGCTTTTATTCATTTTTACTTTCGGAACGTTAATACAAATCTTCAGCTTGCTATCAAATGGCTACTCAAATATTTTCGTAGGATACAGACCGATTATTTAGTCCTGAAGCTCGGCGACGCGAAAGAGGGGAAGTAATAGGAGTAGTGGAGAGAGCTCCGGAGTATAGATAAGGGCGAGCGGTCGGTAAAGGAATGCAGTACAGCTTAATAATTGTACTAGTAACATAGTGCTCCACCGCACTCTGACATCCGATCGCTCCGAAGGCAAGCGAGTGAATAACCCAAACACCCCTTGGCGTAACTAAATGGACTCGCCTGACCCAGGCGCACATCGCCGGTGACTGTCAGGACTAAATAATCGTACTTGTACAAAAACAACCGGAGCATGATTATTTTCCTTGTGGATTCGTGGTGTGTATGGAAATTATTTTATGGAATCACATAACAAAACTGACCAAGACTCGGAACTTTTACTGAAGTGCTTTCGACAAAATATGGTTTATAATCGCTGTAATATTACGAAGCCAATGATTTACTTACTTACTTACAAATGGCTTTTAAGGAACCCGAAGGTTCATTGCCGCCCTCACATAAGCCCGCCAGCGGTCCCTATCCTGTGCAAGATTAATCCAGTCTCTATCATCATACCCCACCTCCCTCAAATCCATTTTAATATTATCCTCCCATCTACGTCTCGGCCTCCCCAAAGGTCTTTTTCCCTCCGGTCTCCCAACTAACACTCTACATGCATTTCTGGATTCGCCCATACGTGCTACATGCCCTGCCCATCTCAAACGTCTGGATTTAATGTTCCTAATTATGTCAGGTGAAGAATATAATGCGTGCAGTTCTGTGTTGTGTAACTTCCTCCATTCTCCTGTAACTTCATCCCTCTTAGCCCCAAATATTTTCCTAAGCACCTTATTCTCAAACACCCTTAACCTATGTTCCTCTCTCAGAGTGAGAGTCCAAGTTTCACAACCATACAAAAGAACCGGTAATATAACTGTTTTATAAATTGTAACTTTCAGATTTTTGGACAGCAGACTGGATGATAAGAGCTTCTCAACCGAATAATAACACGCATTTCCCATATTTATTCTGCGTTTAATTTCCTCCCGAGTGTCATTGATATTTGTTACTGTTGCTCCAAGATATTTGAATTTTTCCATCTCTTCGAAAGATAAATCTCCAATTTTTATATTTCCATTTCGTACAATATTCTGGTCACGAGACATAATCATATAGTCTACTTAGTCTTTTCGGGATTTACTTCCAAACCGATCGCTTTACTTGCTTCAAGTAAAATTTCCGTGTTTTCCCTAATCGTTTGTAAGCCAATGATTTACATGCATGAATAGTATTAACTTTACTGCAATTTATTTTATGTAACAGTATTCAGTGTGGGCCTTCTTAAAATGAATGGTATAGGAAATCCGTGCTCCAAGAAATGTTTACAGCAAAGGGATGAACTCTGTCCAGAACAACAGTAGATACATCGTGTGCAAATTACCGGGGAAGGACATGTGGGGATTCCCCCTCCCCAGTGTTTCATATTCCCACGAATAATTTGAATTATTCATCCTGGGGGATAACAATTCCCCTTCTACCTATCTATTGAAATATAATCTATACATTAAAAACAACGAAATGTACTCCATGTAAACAATTTTCATGAAACTGATTAGGTGACATAGGCCTCCACAAGGCAATTGATTCACTCTGGACTAGGGAAAATACTGTATGATGTACAATGCAAACTGGGAACATTATGGTCGGCCTTTTAAAATATTCATATTACAGAATCGTTGGTGGCCGAGTTGCTCAGTTGGTAGAGCAGCTAGCTACGGACTGAAAGGCTCTGTATTCGCAGTGGCGGGGTTTTGCTTGTTGCCAAACTTCCAGAAAGGCCCCGAGGTTCGCTCAGCCTCCTATCACTTTGAGTTTTCGGTCTCCCCCGAGGGTAAAAGATAGTCGGAGCGTACTGTTTTCCTTCTTCTGTGTCAAAAGGTTTTTTTCGAGCTTAATTTAAATTTTTAGGTTTTGGTAAATAATATACTATTATGATTTAAAACTGAAACAATTCTACAAATATTATTTTTATAGTTTACAAAATAATACCAAAAAATCAACATCAATTTGGTAATAATAAATATGACAGATATATCAGTTTGAAAATAAACCCTATGGACTACATTGTATAGAGCCGGCTTCAAAATGGTGTACAAGCAGGAAATCACTTCTCCTAACCAACATTTGTTATTTGTATACTGTACTGTACACATAAAATTGTATGTTAGATTGTTTTCATAAATTAAATATTTTTGGAGAACAAACAAACAAATAAGTAAATAAATAAGTAAATAAATAAACAAACAAATAAGTAAGTAAGTAAATAAATAAATAAATAAACAGATAAATAAATAAATAAGTAAATAAATAAATAAACAGATAAATAAATAAGTAAGTAAATAAATAAATAAGTAAATAAGTAAGTAAATAAATAATTAAATAAATAAAGAAAGAAATAAACAAATAAACAAACAAATAAATAAATAAGTACATAAGTAAGTAAATAAGTAAATAAATAAATAAATAAGTAAATAAATAAATAAGTAAGTAAATAAGTAAGTAAATAAATAAATAAATAAATAAACAAATAAACAAACAAACAAATAAGTAAATAAGTAAGAAAATAAGTAAATAATTAAATAAATAAGTAAATAAATAAATAAATGAATAATTAAATAAGTAAATAAATAAATAATAAAATACATAAATAAATAAGTAAATAAGTAAATAAATAAATAAAGTAAGTAACTAAGTAAGTAAATAAGTAAATAAATAATTAAATAAATAAATAAAGTAAGTATGTAAGTAAATAAATAAATAAATACGTAACTAAGTAAGTAAATAAATAAATAAAGTAAGTAACTAAGTAAGTAAGTAAATAAATAAATAAATAAAGTAAGTAAGTAACTAAGTAAATAAATAAATAAGTAAATAAATAAATAAAGTAAGTAACTAAGTAAGTAAATAAATAAATAAAGCAAGTAAGTAACTAAGTAAGTAAGTAAATAAGTAAATAAATAAATAAATAAATAATTAAATAAATAAATAAAGTAACTAAGTAAATAAATAAATAAATAAGTACGTAACTAAGTAAGTAAGTAAATAAATAAATAAATAAAATAAATAAATAAGTCATTAATAAACTTGTTGCTTACACGTGAAAGTTGTGTTAATCGTTCTGCATATCATGGCCATCGGAAGAGAGAATTTCCTTTAAGATAATGTCATAATAATTGTAATTCCAAAACATTTAAGGTTTCTAGAATGCAGTGTTGTACTTTCAGTTATTCAGGAACGCTGTAGCCTATTACATTATGTGGCAAGACGTCGAACAAGTCTGAAGCGCTGGTAACGATCAGGAGCTGGAAATGATGGTGCCGCGCTCTCTGAAGCAATACCGTGCTCAACTCAAAGGAGTGGTGTCAAACCTGTGATCTCTCACCCACTTTGAGTCGCCTGCCAGCTTTCAGTTCAACTTCACAGCATCGTTAGTCCTGAATAATGTATATTCATGTAGCACGTGGCTTTAACGTTATTGCTTTCGAGATTTATTGTGAAGTGCTTACATCGATACAAGTTGTTTCTTTATCGATCCTTAGACATCGATATCGTTAAAATACCTTAAAATTATGTAGCTAAGCTACGTGGTAAAAATCATCACTACTGCACATTGTTACAGAAATCAAAATGTTTTATTTGCGTCATCATTATCATATTTCTTCATGAATTCGTCTACGTTGTTCTGTAGCTCATCATGTTGGCAGGTCTGGATCACAGTTTGGCGAGCAGAGAGATTACCGAACCGCCAAAAATGAGAAATAGTGAGTGCGTTCCTGAAAATATAACAACGTACAGCACAATTTCCTTTTGTCAAGTCTTACATAATTATGTATGCCTTCAAGGAACATAATCTGAAAACAACTTCAACGTAAAATGTATTAAGGCCCATTCACAATGGAAATTAAACATAACCGTAACATAAACACAGAAGTTTGCGGCCAGGTTATCAAATGGGATCATTCACAATATTCACATAAACACTGACATTAACATTACCGTTAGACGTTAACATGAAAGTTTGCAAACTCCAAACTTTCATGCTTATGCTTACATGATTTGCAAACAGTACACAATCGTGGAGCGCTGAAGTATACGACAGAATATGAGGAAATGGCGTCGTTGTTATGTTTCCATGGTTACCAAGTATCTTTGCGGTTATGTTTATGTTCCTATCGTGAATGTTCTTGATTTTACCGTAACATTTACATTTTTAAGTTAACGCTTACATTATGTTTAATTTTCATTGAGAATGAGCCTTTATTCTTTCCTTTGATTTTAGAATCAAAGAGAGTGAGATAGACTAAGATACTATCGATGTCAAGACAAATCATGTAAATATAGATCAATAGATGAGCAGGCAAATGTACAGTCTAAGTAGAAATTATTTATTTTTATTACACACTTTTTATTCTAACTTCTATGACTAATTTGTATTGTAATCTACAGTATTTGATATACATGTATATACAATGAAACTGGTAAAAGAGGGCCATCTGTTTGAGTACAAATATTTACAATGCTAAGATAATGTTTATCACTTAAGTACCATGAAAAAAATATCAGGCTATCCGGAGTTAGGAAGCCTCTGGTTGAGACACTTGTAGACAATACTCAGTCATTGTCATTATACTTCATTTTATTTTGAGAAAAAATAAATGAAGCAGAATTCCGAAACAATAAAATATGCCAACATATTTTGGGTTCACTTTAATTCTCCAACCATTGTTAGTAATTAGAATTTTTGGCCAAGAGTTTGTGAACTTACAGAACAAACAAATTCATATACTGTGGCAGAACATATAAAACATTAACAAAAATACTTCAAGTCTGAAGAAGAGAAAAAGAAGAAGCGTAAACTATTAGATTTGTGGTGTGTAATCGTTTTGGGGCTGAGCAAATGGGAATTTATATTCAATTGCAACTGTATCTCACATTGCAAAATACTTATCATTGAACATGAGCAGTAATTATATTTGGAAGATATATTTCGTATACAGACAATAAGATTAAAAAGAAAATGGGTGATAAGAATAAAAATGAGTATATATTATATAATAGTAAATACTCCTGTTAGTAGGAATAAAAACATTTGAGTACCTACTTATTTTTAATTACATACTCATAACATGGAAGCATAGTAGAATATATTCTAGTGTCCATCTTGTACAGAATACATACTCATTTGTTAAGAATAAAAGCTAGTATATTCTCATATTTATAAGTTCGTTCTCATGTTATTCTGAGTATGGTTTATAACAGGATCAATTCTGAGTATTTGTTGATTTGTGTTTAGTTTAAGAAAAAATTGCAGAATTTATGAACGATGTAATGCCTCATGGAAAAATATAGAAAAATACGTGAACATGTGGATTCACAAAATTTAAAAACCTTTAACACTTCACGAAAGTGAGTGTAAATTGGTTAAACACGATTTGATCTTCATAAAAGACATGATCTATAAACATATGAATGACTATCATATTATAAGGTTAGATTGTATTGTTATTTATAATTAAGAATTACAGTTTATTTTGTAAAATATGAATTGAAAAATGCAATTACTTGTAACTCTAAAATTATATAGCCTATTACACATATCATTATATATAAATAACTGCTTCATAATAAAAAGACTATTAACATACCTGTAATTCTAGAAATGGATTGTAATCTTCATTCAACATCTCGTTAATCAATGACGATTTCCCAGTATAAATTTATTTCCTGTTTTCTTAATGTCACTTTTCTGATTCACTCTCCCTTCCATTTTATTTATTTATTTATCCAGCCATTATCAAAATTTACAAAAAAAAACCACAAGCCATTGTTGACCAACGCTTCTAAACCTATCATAGGTTGCATTATTATTGAGCTTGTTGGTGAGGGATCGACGGGGAAAGGAAAGCGATTCTGACGTCACAAGACTAAGCGCGCCAAAGCTCAAATGCTTCAAAGCAGTATCTCGTGTTTTTTCTTGTTTATGTTGTTTTGAATGCATTACGCCAGGTCAAAGATGTGCTGTTACGGTATGCAACAATTCTAACGATAAAAATAAAGAGTTGTCTCTCTTTACCATTCCTAAAGATTTAGAAATTAGAAAAAAGTGGGTAATTGCGTGCAAAAGACAGGATAAATTCAATCCTGATGCAAGCAGATTATGCTGTGATAATGTTAAAGATGACGATTTTGTTCCTGATTTTCGAGCAGCTTTAATGAAAATAAAGCCGAAACGACCGACAATGTTAATGCCTATAGGTAAGTTTAAATAAATCACGTAGGTCTATATAAGTGGCCTATATTAATACCAGCTTTATATAATTAGATTAGGTTCGTCTATGTTAACCTACAAATTATTTTCTTTCTTTTGTAATCATGCTACTTATACTAACAGTGGCATACCAAAGGGGTGGAGGGTTAACGACTGATACCAGTGATGTTTTTTTCACTATAATTATCATTATATTGATTTTATATTAACGATTTATGACATTTTGTTATTATGGCATAAACAGTGGGTTAATCATAATAGCCTCCAGTGATAATTCATTGTTGAGTTATAATGATTATTGTAAATGAACGTGTTGTTGACATTTCATTACCGGTACATGCCCCTTTTTCCAAACTTTAGAATGAGGTATTAAGATCAATCAATGTTAGATTTTTTATAAGCATCCATTTAAAATAAAAACTCCACCATCTTGGCCCTCTTTAAATTTTAGTACATTATTCTATCTTTTGAAGGTTTAACCATGCCATCACCAGCATGGCTAAGTTCTTTCAATAATACTGAAAAATTCTACAATGAGTTTCATGGCAAGAACACGATTAAAAAGGGGCGGAATATTATAAAAAGAACCAAACAATATGTGGCAATGTTAGTACATAACGTTCCACGTGAAATTTTATTGTTGATTATACGGTCAAAACTAGGTTCTTTATACGACTCTAGTATGTGAACACAAGACTGGAAACTAGCAGACGAAAACGGACGTCAGACACTGAGAGCAGACGAATTGTTAAGAAATACAGAAAAATAATGCAGTGACAAGTACAGCTTTTATATACAAGGTATAAACATTTTCAACGTATTTATTTTATTCCATGATACGTACATATTTGGTTTATATTCCTTGTAATGTTTTTATTTGAGGCGATTATGTTTATAATTCACGCTTATCATCAAAAATAAAGGACCAATCAGCATGGACTCTTCACCCGTCATCAGCCAACTAGCTATTTGATTGGCTATTGAAAAACGAGATAACCTATTGAGAGTATAGAAGCCTTGACTGCTGACAGCATGTGAAAATCTATAAAAAAAAATTGAGCATCACGGTGCGATGTTGTCAAAGAAGATAATATATAACACGAGTATATACTAACTTCTAAATGATCAAAAAGGCTGTTGAGATGAGTATATATTTGCGTTAGGTAGAATGTTTTTATTCTTACGGAAATGAGTATGTTCTAGTGGTTACGAGTATATAGTCACATAAAGTGCTCATACTCATAAGTATAAACCTTGAGAAAGTACTTCAGTTTTATTCTTACTCCTCAATAAGATAATACAATTAAGAGTACTAACAACAATGTATGCCGAAGACGTTAACGTCAAGCAAGGAAAGTGTCCAATGATTAGTGGCCCATTTATTTGGTATGAATTGAAATACTTCATATGTAGATCTTATATAATAATATAATACAACAATTTCAACTTATTCTAAACAAACATATTCTATTAAAAAAGACATTTAATTGAATGAATCATGCTGAAAAAACATTATCTTCAACCCGTCAATGTTTACACATCACACACATGGACATGAAGACGTCAAGAAAATGAACATGGTTACACAGTTTGACTCAAAGTAACAGAAGGTGGTGATGTTGACACCATAAAACAGTTTACTGTCGTTAAAACGGGTCTATAATAAAAAAAAAGTTAGTTGTTATAACGCAACAAATATTGTCCATATTACGTTATCTCACGGATAACTAGAGTCACAAGGGATTGCAGTAACATTTCACTTTGCAAACGTGTCAACCCTGTCACACTTCCGCGGTGCGGGTTCGGATGGAGCTTCAAACATGAATAATGGAATATGTCAGAATACCAAAACAATTCTGTGATTTGTAAAACAGCTTAGAGAACATATAAGAAACCAACCGGCTTCCAGTCCACGGTACATTTGAAAACTTCCCGTTAAGATATATTATATTCCTAGTGTTTGTCATTTTTGTTAGAAATTCAATTCGATTAATTTAAATTCAAGGATGTTTTAATATACAGTAGATCGTGAATTATATTCTCGAAGGGATCGCTGCTTTTCACTCTGGAGTCTAAGGGCATCTACTGTTTTTACTTTAAGGGGAGATTAGTGACTTGATTTGGAACAAAAGCATTAATGTCTCTGGGGCCTGTTTCATAAAAGTTTACTATAGTTGTTAGGTGAAGAGGTGTTATGTGAATGTGGTACGTATGTCTTGAAACGAGAGTAAAAAAAAAAATTGAACAGAACTGAGAATGGAACAAGAACAATAATAGTGAATGACTCTTATTGTAGTGATTGTTATTATTATGTACAGGGGAGGATAGTAATATACTTTGGGGTGTAGGGAGAATAGATAGATATTAGAGGAATATGGAGGGTGGTCGTTAGAATTGATAGGGTTGGAAATGTGTTAAGTTATGGAATGTAATTTAGATTACCGGTCAATTTAGTATAGCAATCTGTAAATAGTGATTGTGAATCCCTGAATACAGAAATATGAAAGATCATTAACCACTTGGATATTTTTTAAATGATAATAAATCATATCATATCATATCATATCATATCATATCATATCATTTTTTTTTCAGTAGGTTATTTTACTACGCTTTATCAACACCTTAGGTTATTTAGCGTCTGAATGAGATGAAGGTGATAATGCCGGTGAAATGAGTCCGGGGTCCAGCACCGAAAGTTACCTAGCATTTGCTCATATTTGGTTGAGGGAAAACTCCGGAAAAAACCTCAACCAGGTAACTTGCCCCGACCAGGAATCGAACCCGGGCCACCTGGTTTCGCGGCTAGACGCGCTAACCGTTACTCCACAGGTGTGGACTATCATATCATATCATATCATATCATATCATATCATATCATATCATATCATACATCATATATCATATCATACATCATACATCATACATCATACATCATATATCATATATCATATCATATATCATATCATATATCATATCATATCATATCATATCATATCATATATCATATCATATCATATCATATCATATCATATCATATCATATCATATATCATATCATACATCATACATCATACATCATATATCATATATCATATATCATATCATATATCATATCATATCATATCATATCATATCATATCATATCATATCATATCATATCATATATCATATCATATCATATCATATCATATCATATCATATATCATATCATATATCATATCATATCATATCATATCATATCATATCATATCATATCATATATCATATCATATATCATATCATATCACATCATATCATATATCATATCATATCATATCATATCATATCATATATCATATCATATCATATCATATCATATCATATCATATCATATCATATCATATATCATATCATACATCATACATCATACATCATACATCATACATCATACATCATATATCATACATCATATCATATCATATCATATCATATCATATCATATCATATCATATCATATCATATCATATCATATATCATATCATATCATATCATATCATATATCATATCATATCATATATCATATCATATATCATATCATATCATATATCATATCATATATCATATCATATATCATATCATATCATATCATATCATATCATATATCATATCATATCATATCATATCATATCATATCATATCATATCATATCATATCATCATATCATATCATATCATATCATATCATATCATATCATATCATATCATATCATATCATATCATATCATATATCATATCATATCATATCATATCATGCTAATAGAGTTTTTACTATACATTTATTAAACAGGCCCCTGGTGTTTATTTTCACATTTAGTTAATTATATTTGCTATTAATTGCCGGATCTTAGTTCACCAATGAGTCTTTAAAAATGTGCAGAAACATACGAACATAGTAAAAAGCGCGGAAAAGATGCTAAGAACTGGTGTTACCAACATAAAATATGATACATTGAATTACTGTCTGATGTTACCCCTGCGTCCGAAATATCCCCACTTTACGGTAATTCTTAATTAAGGCTATACGATTGATTTTTCTTTCAATATCTCTCTCAGGAACAAAAGATGGTAAGGGATTATAAACCCCCTATTTACTGGGTGGAAAGTTTAAGCGCTTAGTGGTTGTGTGATTTCAAATAATCGTAGATCACCGCTTGGTGAGATTCATCTTAGCATAACTATAAGACAGAAACTTTAACTTTTAATGAATATCGTAAGCAGTGCAAGAAAATAAATAAGTACAGAATTCGCTGTTCAAGGCGCTAGCATTACAAACTGTAAATGATGTTTGAATTGAAGGAAGATGATTACCAAAAGAAATCAACTTTTCATTGTGTGTATTAGTTGAGGCGGTAATTGAACCTGATTTATTATCTCGAATACTTTCGACAAATGCTGTTCACTGTACTTTCAGTTATTCATAATTGTAGAATATAGACAACAGTAAATGCAAGCACAGAGAATAAATACCATTCTTAACACATTCGATGGCAATTTAGTCGAGCTTAATTGCTCTGTTTGTTTATCAGCTGGTTCCTATAGCCTATTGATTTGAATTATTTTAGTTGCTTACTAATAACCCTATACAAAGATTCATATAATTTAGAAAAGAGAATACACAAAATTTTGCTGCTTTACTTTATGGATACGAGGTATATAGCTACCCTTTGTGAAAAATATATTAACAAAACACGATCGCCGATATTAAATTTTGAACTGTATTGAAGAATTTATAAACCTGGATATAATTAAAAATAAAGGTAGACCTATATGGAATGAATATAGATATTTGTTTTAGGAAACAAAACTGAAGTTTGCAGAATTCTTTGGTAAAATTATTTTAATATAAAGAATGAGGAAAGAATACCAAAACAAAAGTGAAAAAGAAGAAGAAACTTGAATCGCTTACGAAAGAGACAAACTGAAGTCGGAACAGTAAATATTTCTAAACACTAAAATAAAAACGAAAAGTATTATGATAATAATAATAATAATAATAATAATAATAATAATAATAATAATAATAATAATAATTTTGGTTTCAAGAACTGAAAGAAAAAAACTCACAAAGAGTTTGTTTAAAATAGCCCGTTTGCACCGGTCTACCACTGAACTAGACTAAAGTTTAAAGAATTCTCTGGCAAAATTATTTTAATATAAAGAATGAAGAAAGAATCCCAAAACAAAAGTGAAGAAGGAGAAGAAGAAGAAAAAACTTGAATCGCTTAAGAAAGAGTTAAACTGAAATCGGAACAGGAAATATTTCTAAACACTAAAATAAAACGAAAAGTATAATAATAATAATAATAATAATAATAATAATAATAATAATAATAATAATAATAATAATAATAATAATAATAATAATAATAGCCCGTTTGCACCGGTCTACCACTGAGCTGAACTAAAGTTTACATAATTATCTGGTAAAATTATTTTAATATAAAGAATGAAGAAAGAATCCCAAAACAAAAGTGAAGAAGGAGAAGAAGAAGAAGAAGAAGAAGAAGAAGAAAAAACTTGAATCGCTTACGAAAGAGACAAACTGAAATCGGAACAGGAAATATTTCTAAACACTAAAATAAAACGAAAAGTATAATAATAATAATAATAATAATAATAATAATAATAATAATAATAATAATAATAATTTTTCTTTCAAGAACTGAAAGAAAAAAGACTCACAAAGGTTTGTTTAAAATAGCCCGTTTGCACCGGTCTACCACTGAGCTAAACTAAAGTTTACAGAATTATTGGTAAAATTATTTTAATATAAAGAATGAAGAAAGAATCCCAAAACAAAAGTGAAGAAGAAGAAGAAGAAGAAGAAGAAGAAGAAGAAGAAGAAGAAGAAAAAACTTGAATCGCTTACGAAAGAGACAAACTGAAATCGGAACAGGAAATATTTCTAAACACTAAAATAAAACGAAAAGTATAATAATAATAATAATAATAATAATAATAATAATAATAATAATAATAATAATAATAATAATAATAATAATTTTTCTTTCAAGAACTGAAAGAAAAAAGACTCACAAAGTGTTTGTTTAAAATAACCCGTTTGCACCGGTCTACCACTGAGCTAAACTAAAGTTTACAGAATTATCTGGTAAAATTATTTTAATATAAAGAATGAAGAAACAGTTTGTTTAAAATAGCCCATCTGAACCTGTCTAACGCTGAGCTAGCCAATACTGGATGTTGGGGCAACGCAAAGCATGCTGGTCTCTTGTGGGTGTTGTGACTTCTTAATACAGTGGCTGTGGCGTGACGCTACCCAAGAACCCCTCATCTTACAGTCTCTGCTGCGTTTTGTAATAAAAGTCTGCGTGTGCCCTTTTCGAGGTACGTTAAATTTTAACGCCGTGTAATAATGCATATCGTGCCTGTAGTCACGCTTACCCGCTCCACACGTGCTAGTCTGAGAGACAAAATCGATGCCCATGCATTCGAGCGGCTTTATTTTCATACACAAATAATACTGAGAAAATCATGGACACGTTTCGCTCAGATTTTGAGAAATATTGCAATTATTCAAGTAAATTATCTAATTGTTATGGCTACATACGGTGTATACCGCCAATATTTGAATTTAATTACTTAAATGAGTTTTACTTTAAACAGTATTTCGCTCAAATACCATTTCATCAATGTAGTGTAAAATCTGGTGAAGGTAAAATCAGAGATGGCGTTTTGGAAACAAAAATTAAAAATTTGTTTTTTTTGTTCTAAATAATTATTTAGTTTTTTCTGCGTAATTTGGTATATAATTTATTTAAAAATTCTAATTGTATATCTGCAGTGCTTGGGAAAAGTGACACAAGTCAGTTTCCGCAAACCTTTTTTGTTAATTTATTGACAACTTACACTGGTTTATGTCGATTTGATTTTTTTCTGTATGAATTATTGTAATGGGCGAAATACTTATGTATTTTTTTCCCAAGCGAGTAGATGTTTCGAAAGTAGTCAATAAATTATCAAAAAAGGTTTGTGGAAACTGACTTGTGTCACTTTTCCCAAGTACTGCAGATATATATATATATATATATATATATATATATATATATATATATACTTTTAATTAACTACGTAATACGTTAAAAATGTCAAAATACTTTTTTCTCTATATAGTATATTACGATACAAGATTTTGTAATGCACTTCACAAACGCGTATTGTACAACATTTTTTGCACGACCATATTTTTTAAATTGCAAATAGAATGTATTTTACATTGAAAATGTAGAGCAATATTATTCCAAAGCCTTCGCAAAACTGCACTGTAATGGTAACTAAGTAACAATAAGTGCACTGGAATGGGTCTATTTCAGTATAGTTTTATGTTATGAAGATTGGTTTCCTAGCAACAAGTTTCTATGTGGGAATTCTAACTTTCAAGGCCTAACAACAACAGCTACAAAAAAAAAATACTATCGTACAAAAATTATATTATGCAACGAGTCTATAATGGTAGGAATGAAGACGCGAGTATGTTTGTGAAACGAGCGTTCATAATTTTCATATGAGTATCTTAATTACCATTATAGGCAACATGCATAAGAGAGATGCTGGTGTAGTCGTCCTACAGTCCTACAGTCTAGCTCGCAGTGACGTTGTTATTATTTTACTTTTTACGCGTAGAACATTAAAGGTATTACTATTTCGGTGACGCCAAGACATAAAGCTAGATGTTTTGAAGTCGACAGCCCACACTCTCTGTCTATATTCTTCAATTAGCAAGTCTGGAGACTGCGTTTTCATGGGGTATAAAATTAAGACAGAACATTTAATACTCTTCTTTGACAGCCCAATAAGTGAAGATATGCACGAGTGATCAAGAGAATTGCGATATCCCGGCAGTTCGTTACAGAATGTTTTAACTGTTTCTGTGAATAAAATAACAGATTTGTGCCTTATCTTTTCATGTAATATCAATAAAAGGAATTCTAACTCCAAGTACTGTAGCGGGCAAAAGTTTAGAGCACCCACTTTTAAAATTGAATAATTTGTTGCCAATTCAACATATTTTTCTGGAGTTAATTGTTGCTTCTATATTTATCAAATACTACTAAAATTATGACTTAGATGCAATTTTGAACTTATTATTAGCTTTTGTTAAGGAAATATGTTTATTTTTATGTTTTTTTTTAAATTTCGCAATTTTCAATATATCCTCTGCCACTTCACACACAATTTTTTTTTTTTTTCTAGATATGGACACATTGGTTTTTAGATGACTGACACATGGATTTGCCATTTAATTGCAACACTCACTGATGTTCTTCCCATTTCGTAAGAGTAGCTCGCAGCCGTCACACTTCAATGGTTTACAACTTCCTATTTCTAAAGTAGGTACCGCGGCAACTTCCGTCCCGTCATAAAAGGGGAGAAGGCGAGGGTGAATAATGGAATTTTGTTTGAGAGGGCACATTCTTTCACACTAACCATTATTTCTGCATTTCCAGATTCTTGCAACATGGGAAAGAGAAGGAAAAAGAACATAGTGGGGAAAACTGTAAATAAAAACTTTTTTCCACCCTAAAAAACGTCATTTTCAATTGATGGCCTGCACATTTTTGATCAAATAAAGTTTTGAATAGTTTTTTATTAAAATGTGTTTATTGGTGCACCTTGAAACCAATAAACGAACATTAAGACACACATTTTAATCTCTTGAAAAATCGGAATCGCATTATAAGTGTAGAAATGTAAAGAAACATAAAATTGTCATAACTCCTCAAGAAAAAATGCTAACAAGTCCCAAGAACTCTTAAAATGCTTGTATGGATATCGTCTATAACTACACAATGTCACAATTGCCCATAAAAAAATTGTGTTGCAATAATGTTAAATAATACGTTTTTAAAGAGAGGTGCTCTAAACTTATGCCCGTTACTGTACTGGATAAGCAAATTATCTCCCGTCCGCCAAGCGGGAGCTTTGACATATCGGCGAGGGAACTTCCATATGTTGGTTACGAAGACAGCGTAGTATCGGTGATTCGACAAATCGGATGTTTGTTGGATGTTACACTGTTTAGTTCTGTGGTGCAGAGTGGAACAGAGAGAGAGAGAGAGAGAGAGAGAGAGAGAGAGAGAGAGAGAGAGAGAGAGAGAGAGAGAGAGAGAGAGAGATAGCAGCTGCCTTCCTTCCAGTGTTGCCAAGTCAGCGGTTTTGTAGCTAAATCTGGTGTTTTTAGAACTATGGTCAGCTACAGAATTTTACCGTCAGCGGCTACCTGTTTATTTGGCGTTTTTTCTCATGATTCCAGGCAGAGAGAGATGATAGTTTAAAGTTTTTTTTTCTGTAAAAATGTTATAATTTTTATATGTACTTTCGGACAATGTTAATTAATCATAAACCAGAGTTTAGTATGGTATTAACACACTTTTTCATTGTGCGAGTATATTATAATATCAACGTTTTATGTGAACTCGATTTGGTGCAATCACGTCCATTTCCTACTTCATCCATTGTTGTTGTACAAATAAGGTATTCCGCATTCGTTAACCTCTTAATCTAATGTATGCATTGTTTTTAAAATGAATTGTTGTATTTAATCATAAAGAATAGATAATGAACTGGATTATTATTTTCACTTATGATATATTATTTAATTTATCATTCCGCATTATAGTTTATGTAACACAGACATACTTAAAACTTAAAACCAGACTCATTGTTGGCAGGCACGTCTCCAGCTCAGTGTGAAATCAGATTTCGAACAGACTGGTGTGACTGTGAATGTGATTATTTCCGAAGTGTCCAGTATATTATTCTTGATCTACTTCATTCAATTTTGAAGAAATATGCCGCATAAAACTCCATACGTACAAAAGTTTAGAGATGTGAAAAAAACATGTGTTGAAAGATTGGGTGGGAGAAGTTACCGGTGATACTTCAAAATGGTGTAAGGTGATATTAAATGCAAAATATTTAGATTTAATTACCCATGCTGATAATTATACACACAAAAAAGGGTAGCGAGTGTTTTTCTGTTCTTCGACAACATAATATTGCCATTCACAACAAGCTTCTGGGCAGAGGTGAGCATTATAAATATTACAATTTTTTTTATAAATTTGAAACCTGAAATTGTCCAGTTCCTAAAACTATATAGTTTGTATTTCAAATTTTAAAATTATGTGTTAGAAAAATATGGAGTTTTTAAACTACAGTTTAGCGGCTTTTTTAAGCTTGTGCAGCGGTAAATGAAATTCTGAGTTGGCAACACTGCTTCCTTCACTTTCGTTTCACAGCCGCTATCGGCAACACTCAAGAGAGGAAAGTCTATTGGACAAACACAAGTTCTCAGTTGTTTTGTGTCTGCTATATTACTCCAGAGTTCTTTATTTTAAGAAACACAAATTGAGATTTAATTACACTCATTCCTGCGCTACCATTTTCAACAATCAGTCCTCTATCCGGAATACAAAGTTGTCAGAGACGTTGCATTGAAAATAATACAGTGAAACTTCCCAATAGCGGACACCGCCGGGGAAAAATTAAGTGTCCGTTATTGAGAAGTGTCCGCTATTTAGAAAATCGTTAGCCAGTATCCAGTACATTAAAATTTCTCATACATATTCAACACTATATTTTACAGTACCGTACAGTAGACAGTGAGATTGTTTACAGTATTCATCCAGAGAGAAATCGTACCAGTAAATGTTTTGTAAATTAAATAGACATCAGTCACTGTACCACTTCACCTCACACAAAGAAATCTAGAATTGCATTCTCAGTGTATGATTTTAAAATAACATCCTTGTCTTTCAAAATCTCAATAACCTGAGTTTTTTCCACATTAAACTTTGTGGCCAGCTCACGAACACTTAATTTCTCCTTCTCACTTTGCTTTGCAATATCCACTTTCTCTTTTAGTGACAAACGTTTACGTTTTTGTGACTTCTTAATGTGACTGTACTTCCGAACACTCAACTTGACAAACTAAGAAAGCACGGACTGCTCACGTACAGTATCACAACTAACAACTGTGCTGCTTACCTTCAATAAAGTACAAGAACGTTCAAATGCACGATAATGATTGTTGCAAAGAATTCCGTTAGAATTCCGTTTAATTTACAACCGTCTTTTTCTTTTTTTCTTTCACGCTGTCCGTTATTTGGAAGTTTTAATTGTTGTTGGGAGATACATTTCAGTGTCCGCGTCCGTTATTGAGAATGTCCGTTATTTGGAAGAATTTTATCATAAGGGCCCATGTTATTTTGCAGGGGAATTTTAAAATGTCCGCTATTGAGAGGAGTCCGCTATTGGGAAGTGTCCGTTAAGGGAAGTTTCACTGTATTTCGTTTTTTTACTGTTAAAAGTACAGCCTTATGCATTTCCTTTCCCGGACAGTCTGCAACGGCGTAATGGTGCGGAAATACAGGGTGTTCATTTCAAATTGTGTCATGACGTCACTGTTGATGAGTCAGCGATTTGAAGCGAGTTTCAGCTTTTATGTCACAGAAGTTGCCTATTAATCAAGGCGTTCAATCTGAACTTGAGAACGTGTACGGTATAACTTGGACGTCGTTCTGTACGGTCTATGTGCTACCATAACCTCTTTCGAACTGTATTTTGCGCGGCCAAGTCGTACGCAGGGTATTTGTTATCATCGGTTCCGTACGGCAACATTCCACAACACAAATCAAATGCTCCGTGTCCATGTTGACCGTCGAAGTTAATGTCAACAAATACGTAAGTAACCGTCTTAACCCTCTCCCCATATCCCGACAGTAAGGAAAAAACTCACCTCAGTACACGTTTCCAAACAGTTCACATTCCTGCCACTACCGGTGTTACCGTACGTATCGGTAAGTACTCTTCTGAATGAACGCCGTACTTGCTAGGCAACTTCTCTGGCACATAAGTAATACACCTCTGCGGAAGTGTAGGAAGATTGAATTCTCTAGGCTCATCGACTAGCCACGTGACGGCATACAGCGAGCCATGACACACTTTGAACTGAACACCCGGTAGATGTTTCCCGATTATTGAACTACACGGGTAACGCCAACAACATTTTTATTTTCATTGGTAACATAAACTTAGAAAAACGTATGAAAATACCTTTAAAAATCATCGCGTCCTCGTCATATTGTGAGTATTAAACAACATAAATGTGAGGGATGGAAATTTTCAGTTTTTTTTTTAAACACGAGTATTACAAAAATTCAGATAATCTGTAAGGTTTAACTATTTTTTTTAATTGTAAAAAGAGAATTAAGTGCAACTCTTATGCACGTCCACAAGTAGGGGTTACTTCGCAGCCAATGTTCCTGCAATCCCGCTGCTGAGCAAGAAGCGCTATGTACAGGGAGGTTCACACTAGCGTCACGGCACTTCACACACGAAGAACGTCTCAAAGGAGCAGGGCGTGTCATTCCACTTGAGTCCCTTGCCGTCGCGGTTCCACAGTTCTAGACAGTGCTCCTCTTCCCCGTTCTCGTAGCGGAAGTTGTTGGGCTCCCCCGTGTTCCAGTTGGTGAAGGTCACGGGTCGTCCGGTCGACATCCAGAAGAAGACTCCTTCCTCGGCCTGGTCAGTGCCCGACGTCCAGAAGTGCTCGTGGCCCAGTCCTGCTTGTGGGAACAGACCAGTCAATGATATAGTTCAGCTTCAGGAGTCACATATTTTATAATGGCACAATTGCAGTTTATATCCACCAGACATACATATTCTACCTCCTGCATTCCCCACCCCCATCACCCAATTTAATCATCCAGCGTACACCCATCTAATCCATCCATTCATCCATCCATCCATCCATCCATCCATCTACCCATCCATCCATCCATCCATCCATCCAATTCTTCCATTCACTTATCCACCATACGCCTATCTAATCCGTCCATCTATCCATCATCCATCCATCCATCCAATTCTTCCATTCACTTATCCACCATACACCTATCTAATCCATCCATCCATCCATCATCTACCCATCCAATTCTTCCATTCACTTATCCACCATATATTTATCTAATCCATCTATTCATCCATCCATCCATCCATCCATCCAATGCTTCCATTCACTTATCCACCATATACCTATCTAATCCATCTATTCATCCATCCATCCATCCATCCATCCAATTCTTCCATTCGCTTATCCATCATATACTTATCTAATCCATCTATTCATCCATCCATCCATCCATCCATGCATCCAATTCTTCCATTCACTTATCCACCATATATTTATCTAATCCATCTATTCATCCATCCATCCATCCATCCAATGCTTCCATTCACTTATCCATCATACAACCATATAATACATCCATCCAATTCTTCCATTCACTTATCCACCATACACCTATCTAATCCATCCATCATCCATCCATCCAATTCTTCCATTCACTTATCCACCATATACTTATCTAATCCATCTATTCATCCATCTATCCATCCATCCAATTCTTCCATTCACTTATCCATCATACACCAATCTAATCCATCCATCTATCCATCATCCATCCATCCAATTATTCTATTCACTTATCCATCATACACCAATGTAATCCATCCATCCATCATCTATCCATCCAATTCTTCTATTCACTTAGCCACCATATACTTATCTAATCCATCTATTCATCCATCTATCCATCCATCCATCCAATTCTTCCATTCACTTATCCACCATATACTTATTTAATCCATCTATTCATCCATGTATCCATCTATCCATCCATCCATCCAGCCATCCAATTCTTCCATTCACTTATCCACCATACACTTATCTAATCCATCTATTCATCCATCTATCCATCCATCCATCCATCCATCCATCCATCCATCCATCCATCCAATTCTTCCATTCACTTATCCACCATATACTTATCTAATCCATCTATTCATCCATCCATCCATCCAATGCTTCCATTCACTTATCCATCATAAACCAATCTAATCCATCCATCCATCCAATTCTTCTATTCACTTATCCATCATACACCAATCTAATCCATCCATCCATCCATCCATCTAATTCTTCTATTCACTTATCCACCACACAACTATCCAATCCATCCATCCATTCATTCATATAAACTTTCTATTCACAAATTCACCATATACCCATCTAATCCATTCGCCCATTCAGCAACCTGTCTGTCACAGTAGCTACCGAACTATCCATCTCCTTCCTACATAAATATAGCTATAACACAAGTAATATCTGTATCTATGTCCATTTTTCTACAGTGGTTTTCATATCCCGTCAGGGTTTACCTTACACACCTTAGGCATGATGCAACTTCATGGAGTGGAACCAGCATGGCGCCGTTCATTATACATGCAGTGTAATCAGGGCGTTCTGTATATAACTATAAAGCTTGGACATTGATATAAATATCGCTGGTCCTATAATAGAAACGTACCGAAGTCTCGTATGTGCTTCTCCAGCTTGTCGTTCTCTTCCTGGCTGTTGATGCTGGCCAGGTGCATCCCGTGGTAGCGACAATACTGTGCTGCTCTGTACCAGTTCGCCTGCAACATAGACAACACACCAAACTTACGTATATGCAGTGTTTTATTATACATAGCCTACTGAACAGAGAGGTTCTGGCGCAGTCGTACTTCTAATTTTGACGATATTTTCACTGTGAAAAGGCTATTCACATTTGGTGAAATTATCGTGAAGCAATGGTAGAATGAAAATCATAGTACTAGAAGCAAGAACAATTCTAATCAATTCTTTTATTCGTCTAAAAATAAAGTGTTACAGTATTTACCGGCAAACGACTTGAGGACCCTTTAGTTGGAGTTCATTGCTGATTGAGCTGAGACAGCTCTAAGCTGTATCAAAGGCAAGAGATTTTCATTTTTGTAATTTTATTGACGCAGAACAATCTCCAGTTTGGGAGAGTAATTAAATAATAATAATAATAATAATAATAATAATAATAATAATAATAATAATAATAATAATAATAATGATAATGATAATAATAATAGTAATAATAATAATAATAATAATAATAATAATAATAATAATAATGATGATGATGTCCTGTCTAGGACTCGCGTTACGGAATGCGCGCTGTTTCGAGTCCTCATGGGAAGAAATTTTTTCTCATGGAATTTCGGCCAGTGAATGGGACCGGTGCCCACCCAGCATCATGATGCACTTGGGAAGCTACGATAGATAGCGAAATATCCGGTTGCGAAAGCCAGCTATAACGGCTGGGGGATCATCGTGCTAACAACACGATACTTCCATTCTGGTTGGATGATCGTCCGTCCAACAGCCCTTCAAGGACTGTGGCGCCACGGATAATAATAATAATAATAATAATAATAATAATAATAATAATAATAATAATAATAGTGTACATCATGATACAGGTCAGTTGGATTACAGTTAAGAAGAGCTGTAGACATCCGCTAATTTGGCATTCTAATTTTATTAATAATTATTTTATTATTTATTTTATTAACAATTGTTCATACCTAACATTAATAAATCATTTAGAAATTCCGATTTTACAAAGGAAGTGTATAAATTATTTTTGCGAACTTATCTCTAACAGAAAAATGGACTCTCAAGGATATTGCCTTCATGTTTATATTTGCATTCAGCTTGCATATCTTTACGATTCCAATTAAGTCTCACTGCAGCACACTCTTACCTTCCCCAAAAGCATACGAGAGTCTGGTCAGTCTGATGCCATTTGTATGTCAGTTACAGTACTACATAATTCGATACCATTTTGGTTAATGCTATTTGAAAAGATAATGAATATTGAAACGGAGAGTGAGAGTCAAAAGATGGATGAAACTGGAGAACCTGAAAAAAAAAAACTGTCAGGTATCTTGGCTTTATCCACTACAAATACGAATCCCACCGGAATCCGAAGCCGAGTCCACAGTTATTTTTGCTAATTGGGAACGTAACAGGTTTTGGGCCTTATACTTGTTTGAATGATGATGCTACCAAGGCAGCAAGAGTAACGATTGAGGCAGGACGAAATATTTTCCTAATAGTAACAAAAAAAAGGAAGGTAAGCTCAAGTAACTATGACAACGTTCTTATAACTATAATGGAAACAAAGACACTCAAGATACAAATAATGAGTGATGAAGAATGGAGAGGACTAGACTTTGTGTACATAACACGTAAAGGAAGCAGAGGACAGCCCTGCGACACGAGTTAAAAAAATCAGAAGGAAGTTGTCATGGCCAATATCAAGGTAGGCTGCTATATTAATTTAACGTGTTGATTAAAAAGCAAATGAAATGCAAGTTATTTATTTCCGCATTTTCACGTTTATGCAACAATCCTCAGCTTGCAGCGACGAATAGGGCATTAAAACTATACAACCAGCAAGATGGACAATTTTGCATCACTTGGGTTACTTACAGATTTTCTGAGATTATTGAAGGCCACATAATAGGGGAGAGTCGGGTAGTATCCGACATCTGATAATATCGGACAGTGAGTTTCTTTCATCTACCACACGATGATAGTACCTGATTGACGTGGTTACGTTTCTGTGATGTCGCATAGAGAAACATAACCATGTCATTCAGGTACTACCATCTGGTGGTAGATGAAAGAAACGCACTGTCCGATATTACCCGATGTCCGATACTACCCGACTCTCCCCTACATATGGGCTATTCCATCTCAACTCGACCGAAATATAGAGAAAATTGACCTTGCAATTTTTAAATACAATGAAACTTTTTCTGTCTGTTGACAACTGTGATACAATGCTTTGTGCAAAGTTTGAGGTATCAGAACTTCATAGTGTTTAAATTTAAAATATTTAAATTTATCGTATTTTCATAAAATTAGCAACTTTAAACTGTTGTGGCTCCGAAACCCTTTCACCCAATGATAAAAAACATTGTTTATTTTGATGCTGAGAAATTAAAGTTTATATTGACATGTAAACAGTTTTTCTTACTTGTTTTGGAAATGGAGAAATTTAGATTTTTCTTCATTAAGACGCCTTTGGCCACGAAAAAATATTTTTAAAATATATCGTTACATTCCGCATTGAAAGGACAAATAAACACACATTTTTACTGGTGCATCGTTGATAAAGTATTAAAAATTTCAAATAAAGAAAATAAATAGTACGCGCGTGAAGTAACCAGCTGACTGTGAGACGGGAGCTAGCCCAGGCAAGCAAGGCCAAGAGACAAACACGTGATGTTTCGTCTAGTAGCGCATGTCTGGGCTAGCTTTATCACAAGTTTTCATAAACACAGGAGTAAAATGACGCCCAACGCTCGCTTATCTTCAGCTCTCGGCCAGTGCGTGCGGCACTGTCCCGTTTAAGTCTAGGCGTATGAAAATAATTTACTTAATACCCTCGAAACTTATTGCCGAGCCACTAAGCAAACAATGCCGAATTCCTCTTGATAATGCAAGGTTTTTTCTCAATATTTTTTACATTTTTACAAATTAGCAAAAAGCCTAAAAGTAAGTAAAATCAGATTATCTGTCTCTCTGTGTACAATAAAAACAAGGATTATTTCTTAACATAACCTACCAAATGTCAGCTTCAAAATAAGCTCTCATTCAATGTTCTGCAGTAAATGGTTCCAGAGTTCTGAGCGCTGAAAGAGGCTTGTTTTTATAAAATACGCTAAATTTGTCGCTCAATAGTACGAAAACCGTTTGACTTTCGATAGTATATTTTTGAAAATGCACTGTCCTCAGCACCTTGTATAAATAGAGAAAAAATTAGAGTATTAAAAACAGGTTTACAAAGATCTTTCTGAAGACTGAGCAGTCGTACAGTTACATGCAGAGCACTTGGCGATAAAAATCTTCAAAATCACAAGTTGCCGTGCTGATTTCGTGACACCACTGCACTGGTATACATCTAAGAATTCATTGCTCAGTTTGTTACTTTAAGCAAAGCTCACTTAAATTATTTGCATTTATATGCGAAGATTCACTACTGAACTCTGTTGCATTACATTGTATTGTAATCGAATTGCACCTATAGGATAACTCAGTCTAAATCGGGTCAGAGGTTAAATCGGGTCAATTTCAAAACCCTGTCTCCATATTCAGGCGTAAACCAGTTCAAGCAAGTGCTACCATATACTGGTCAGGAAGAGAACTTCATGTACACGTTGAGTGCCATTGATGGTAGCTGGTGTGTGTATTCTTTGTGTTGACAATAAAAGAATAGAGAGAATATAAAGGTGAGTTAAGAGTATTTTATACATTTTAAATAATGCTTTACGGTTCCTTTATTATTTTACAACTGTTGCAGAGAATTTGTGTGATTAACTTTCAGTATTAAGTTTAAGCATTTTAGAAGAGATTATGCCTATTAACGCCTTCGTCGAAGCAGTATTCAGTACTACCAACCTCTGGCAGAAAAAGTTCTAAATTTGGGTTAAATAGGTTCAGTAGTATCGGACAAAAAGGGTCCACATGTTTCAAAACAGTCCACTCAAATTAAGTATTTATTTTCAATTCTTTGTGACAGATGGTTAAATGTAAGAGGAAAACGTCAAATTCGTGGACTGAGAACGACGTGCAGAAGGCTATTAAAGCATTTCGCGAGGGAAGAAGCCAACGTCATGCTGCTGAATTGTTAGGAGTTCCTCATTCATGTCTGCAACGACGTCAACCACTTGAAAAGTAAAGGCCGTCAAACTACGTTTACTCCAGAACAAGAAAATGAACTTGTGTCTAGAATTTTGAAACTGTACGCATGTGGTTTTGGACTATACTGCAACACAGTTCGTTGGTGCAGAAAAGAAAACAGTGTTTGTTTATGGAAGGTGTAAAGTATTAAATTAAATCAATTCAATATTGATTTTAACGTTCCGTGTGGGTATATAGAGGGAAAAATTGTGACCCGATTTGCCCTAAACACTGACTCCATTTATTCTTATACAGAAGGGTAAAAAGGGTCACTGCAGTGAAATATTTCAGTTCATGTACAGACAGTTAGTTTAGAGTAAAAGAGAAACATTTTTGGGGAAGTAGTACTTACATGTGGCTGTAACTAATGATATGTTATGAGTGGACTTCGTGGAATTGGCACGAGAATCGTAAGGTTTACTACGCACGCGGTATAGACTGTATGAGAAGGGGACGTGCAACGGATGGAGTATGCCTCTGACGTAAACACTGAGCAGTATACTGCGGTTTCAATAAAACCTGTATCCTGCATTCAAGAAATATAATCAATGATCATTGAAGTAGGAAATGTCTAAACATGTAAATACACAATTATTTTATAGTGAGATATATTAACTCTTAAAATGTAATGCAAGATACTCACATCATCCTTGAATATGTGCATTGCAGTGAAGAGTTACGTACATTTTGAGCGACTGCAAAGTGAACCTCCTCCGATGATCACTCAAACAGTTTTTATATTGGGAAAATGTACGTTCAACATCACACGATGTAATACGTACATATTTGAAGAACGGAAAGTCAATACTTCAGATGTCTTGTCGTGACCCGATAGTACATCATTTATAATACGAAGTTGTGAATAGGCACAATTTTTAGCAATAATGTTTCTCAACTTAAATTTCATTTTTTCTGAAATTAGTGAATTGTTATTTTGGTTAACGGTTTGTGATACTTTATCTACTATATTAAGGGCTTCTGAGAGTTGTAGTTTAGACGATTCTAATAGGATGATGCTTTTGGACACGATTTTAAAATTAGAATCAATGAACAGAATATCTCCTAATAGCTGTTCAGAAGCCAATGATTTTACAGCAGCAACAGCGGAACTATCTGTGCTATCCAATTACCTCCATTATTTTGCCGTAATATTCTGCATAATAATTAACAGCATCCAACCACGTTTTCCAACGGGTGAAGACTGGCTGCGGGGGTAAGGGTATTCCAGGGGCAATTGTTTGGAACAGCAACACTCTCATTGTAGTATGTTTGATTGAATTCTTGTCTGCACTGAACAAATGTTAAGCTTTGATTATTCCAACCACAGTAATGCAAGAACAAGTGCTTATATAGGTATACATTAGCTGTAGCTGCTCTATCTATTTGGACCGGTCACAACTCTTAACATGAACTGCTTATACTACGAGACCGGGCGGTCGCTCACCTCCTCTATGCTACCGTACATCGGCAACCTGATTGCATGCTGCGTGTGGCAATTCAACGAAGTCTAGTTATGAGTGTAATATATTATGAAATTAACAATAAAATTGAAGATTTGTTGCTTTTTGACCCCATTTACCCTTGGTTACCCTACGTGAAACTTCTCAGCTGCATTCGATGTTTGTTTATGTATGATACTTCAATGCTGAACTCTCCATTACGTAACTTTAAGATCATAGAGGCCTACGCTATGAAATGATCCTGCGCCCGAATTCGATCTGTTGACATTCCAAATACGAAGCTAACACGCCCGCCTCGAGCGTTTCTGCTTCACCAAGGCTGGCACGAACTTGGCACAGACCTAAATCATTAAAACTCCCTGCCACCAAGGCTGCTCTTGGACCTCATTGTTCTCGGTTATTGTATCACAGCTATTACAACCTCCCCACTTCGAATGCCCCGGGCGTTCTGCGATAAATGTCCATCATGATAGTTTCCGTGAAGGAAAACGGCCATATGGGGAAGAAGTGATTGCTATCCGTGTCTCCTGCTATGAAATAGGATTTTCGTTCATGCTATAAATCGATCTAATAATTCCTTCGGCTGAATTTATCCCTCAGCCTCTATATCCGACATTTTTCAACCCTACATTAGATAGATCATACGACGTAGGATTAACATATCGAATTTCCACCTAAAACATAATAATCATCACCAGGGAACGGATTTATATGGACTAAAAATATATGAAATATGTAAATATATATGTAGTTATTTTTACCAAAATATGGAATTAAATATGGATTTTTACCAAAATATGGAATTAAATATGGACTTAAAATTATAAAAAAATGACTATGTACGTTAAATATTGGTACATTTTAATCAAACTAAACAAAAAACATAATGGACGTACCTTATCTTCCAATGTAGTTTCAACAAAACACAATTTTTATTGTCTGTTACCATAACAATAGGTTACAAACATTTCTTTCAAGTGCTGAAAAGTGAATCTTCTTCTATTGTCTCTGAGGATAGATTTATACTGACTAAAAGAGCGTTCGACGTCACAAGAAGTAACTGGTACATAATTCAATTTCACAATGTCTGCTGGGGATAAGTCCAAGTTAATCTTCACTGTTGATTCACCACTCATCACAGCAACAACCTTTTGTAGTTCTTCATATCCAGGGTTTTTTGAAAGTACAGTGTCCACCTTAGCTCTTACTGCATCTGCAACTTTACCTCTACCACGATTCAGTTGTTCCACAGTACTATTTATAATTTCAAAACTTTCAGATAGTGAAAGGTGCCTATTTTGGAGACTTTTGAGCGTTTTTATGATGCATGAAAATGTATGCTGAATGTGAGCTAAGTCATTCTTCACACTTATGTCACAGGTAACTGTTTTCGCAGTATCAATTGAGACTGCATCTTCAGAGTCCAATGCAAGGAGAACATTGTTAATAGAGTCTATATGTTCGGCATAATATTCAACTGCTTCTAGCCATGTACCCCATCTAGTTAAAATTGGCTTTGGTGGCAATGGAATTTCAGGGTACATTTCTTTCAACACGTTAACTCTACTGGGAGCTTTGAGAAATACTTTTTTCACTGATGAAATCAACAAATCTACTTTAGGGAAATTGTCTCTGACCACTTCTGCCACACGATGAAATGCATGCGCCACACAAGTAAAATGAGTCAATTTAGGATATACAACAGATAATGCTTGTCCAGCTTTGACCATATAAGGGGCAGCATCGCTAATAAAGAATAACACATTATCGTACATAATACCCTTTGGCCACAGGATACCCATAGCTTCGTTGAACAGTTTAACTATAGTTTTGTTATTGCACTTTTCTAGAACATCACAATGTAAAAGAATTCGTTCAGAATATTGTTCACTTAACAAACCGATAACTACATTACCAACAAGTCTACCTTCTTTGTCGGGAGTCTCATCAATGGAAACCCAAATTGAACTATCTTTAATTTCATCTCTTATCTTCTGTATTGTCTCATCGTAGATGGATGGAGCATACGTCTTCCTAAGTGTTGACTCATCCGGGATTGTATGTTGAGTATATTTTTCAAGGAATTCCCTGAAGACCTTATTCTTTAGTTTGTAGAGAGGAATATCAGCAGAGATGAGAGAACGGCACAGGTCGATGTTAAACTCAGATCTTACATTCGATGTTGTTGGTTGTGTTAAAAACAATTGTCTCTGCTTGGAATTTAGTTGTTTGTTGGCCTGATGTTTACTAGTTGTAATGTGTTGTTGCACCAGGAACTTTTGTGTAGATGATACTGCACACTGACACAAATTACAAAATAATATTTTATTGTCAGTTGATAAACCATCTTCTTTAAATTCTGAAATGTAACTTGTTAGTTTTGATTTTAAATTGACTGAATGAGGTACTTTTGGCATATTTACCGTCTTTATAGTATGATTTACAAAACTGAACCTATGTGTACTCTGACTGGCATTTAACTGTTGAGCTGCACAACTGAAGTCTGTTAAAAATTTTAAATTAAATTAATACAGTTTTGTAACTTACTTTCCCATTGTTGATAGGACTGCTAATTTTCAAATAACTCTGATGTTAAAGGGATTACTGAACATGTGTTTAAATCTCTATTGTTGAAATGTATTTTTAAAAGTTAATGGAATTTTGTTTTGTTTTATTGTTAAACCTAATATAATATGGACTGTTTTATATGAAATATGGAAAATATATGGAAATTAACGAAAATATGTACTAAACTCTAAAATATGGAAAAATATGGAAAATAAAAGTAGGATTTTTCAACCCTACACATTGTGAAACCTAAAGATAATGCAAAATATAAATTATATTAGCTTTATAAGTAAATATGTATTTACATATAAATCCTTTCCCTGATCATCACATATCCATGCCCTAGGCAGTGTTCATGCAAACGACCACGCGGCTTCAAGGTTTTGTCTTGTCATCTATATACGTTGATCATGTCATCTAGGCTATATACTGGGTGTTCATTTCAAAGTGTGTCATGACGTCACTGTTGTGAGTCAGCGATTTGAAGCGAGTTTCAGCTTTTATGTCAGAGAAGTTGCCTATTAATCAAGGCGTTCAATCTGAACTTGAGAACGTGTACGGTATAACTTGAATGTCGTAGCAACAGACGGCGGTCTGTACGGTCTGTGTGCTACCATAACCTCTTTCGAACTGTGTTTTGCGCCGGCAAGTCGTCGCAGGGTATTTGTTATCATCGATTTCGTACGGCAACATTCCACAATACAAGTCAAATGCTCTGTGACCATGTTGACCGTTGAAGTTGATGTCAACAAATACGTAAGTAATCGTCTTAACCCTCTCCACATATCCCGACAGTAAGAAAAAAAACTCATCTCAGTACGTGTTTCCAAACAGTTCACATTCCTGCCACTACCCGGCGTTACCGTACGTATCGGTAAGTACTCTTCATAATGAACGCCGTACTTGCTAGGCAACTTCTCTGGCATATAGGTAATACGCCTCTGCAGAAGTGTAGGAAGATTGAATTCTCTAGGCTCATCGACTAGCCACATGACGGCATACAGCGAGCCACGACACATTATGAACTGAACATCCAGTGTATAATTTGAACTGGTAATGGCAATTACGGGAAAACGGCTGAACAGATTTTAATAAATGGCCCCTCATTTTGAAGCTTGGAACCCAAAGGTTTTCAGAAAAATAGTAGTTTTCAGTGAAATATCAATTTTTGAACATAATTTTCCTATTTTCTAAAATCCATCTGTCGTCACTAATTGCATTTCAGAATAAAACAAAACACACACTACAGTAAACAATATTACACGAAGGCCATGATCTGCAGGAATGCTGACATATTTAGAGCTCAAATTAAATTATTATTAAAAACTTAACTTACTAAAAATAATTTACAGGTCTGATTTTGTGATGTGTAATTTTCTGAGTACAGCTGTGTATTGGATATTAAAAACTACAAAACTTGAGGTGGTTTGATAACATTACCATTAGAAATAAAATATTATTATAGTTAATGCAATGATGTGACTATTTTTCATTAATTATACATATTAATGCTATATTCATGATATGAAAGTGAAACATTTTGGTGTTATATAAGTAGATGTAGAGAATATCTTAAATTAGTGGTGACTATATAGTATATATAGTATATGTTACTGAAAACTATAAACTTACGTAAGACAATAATACTGTTATTAAAAATCAAATATTTTTATAGTTATTAATGAAGTGGGGTTGGGTCTTTTTCATATATTTAATGACGGTGTGGTGTAGGTATTTACTGTATATGCGTGATTCTCTTCAGTATTGGCTCGAGAGAGCGCAAAAATTACAGTTCCTAAGGAAAGACCAAAAGGTATTACTGATAAAATAAGAGGCCTACAAAATTTTGTAGTCTCCCGATCATTTCAGCAAGATCTCTTAGCAGGATAAAATGATTTTACCCCCTACATTTCAAAGTACTTCACGAAACATGCAGCAGCTATACCAAGATGCTATGTCTATTGTTGGAAAGCATAGCAAACCTGACTTTTTTTTTAATTTTCCCCTACATTCCGCAATGACCTGAAATAGTTATTGCTTTACTCTCACATGAAAAACCGACTGATCGTCCTGACATTGTTATTTGCGTTTTCGCGTTCAAACTAAAAAACTGAAGATGATGTATAGGTTCTTAGAAGACAATAAATGGACAGAACTATAAAGACATAATAATAATGCTCTTCAGGAGAAACAACCGCTAAGCAATATCCCGGTAACATACTATTGGGGATTACTTTGAGGTAGATTATACCTCGTATGAAGCCTGTAAACTATTGTTGTTTAGTCAACTGTCCGAAGACAGGTCTGAACCTCACAAGTGATACCAAGAAGGCACCACTTATGAGGTAACTAGACCAAGAGATAATGGGGTAGGGTGACCAGTTCCTTTCCTTCTCCATTGCATACATCGCCGATGAGCTACATTTTATAGTAATCAGACTTCAGATGTATACAAACAACTTAATTGTTCTTCCTCTGACACATATTGACGGTTAACTTGAATGAATGTTAGCCATGATATCCCATGTTGGGCACAGGCCTCCTGTGATGGGGTTAGAACCCCCTCGACAGGGATGGCTCAAGTGTACTCGCTTGGTGAGCCAATCCAGGCGAGCTTGACGTGTGTACTACTTTTGTGACATGGTTAATAACCCTGTTTGGCTAGTCTCAGCTCTGTTCTTTGTTCATTTTTTTTCCTTGCACTACCCACATTATACTGACACCAGCACTTTGACAAACACTGATTGCTATTTACACTATTTACCTGACACTTTCTCAACACTGACTTTACTATTTACAAAACTTATCCTACACTTTCACTAATACTGACTTTACTATTTACAATATCTTAACACTGATTACGTTATCTATTTACAATGAGCTTCCCTAGTTCTTTCCACAAAACTCTGTTCTTTGCTGTCCTCCACCATTGTTCCCCCGCCTCTTTGGTAAACATGTCAGACCATCTGAGCCGTGGTCTTCCCTGTCCTCTCTTTCCGACGTAGGGGTCCCACATCGTGACTGCATGGGTCCATCTTGTCTAGTGTAGTCTCGCCATATGTCTCCCCAGGTCCACTTCATTGCCATGGCTCGTTCTGCTGCGTCAGTAGTGTTCGTCAGTCTTTGTAGTGTTTCGTTTGTCATTCTGTCTCGTAGCGTGGTGCCCAGTATAAGATAAATATAATGAAATTCAATGGACCTGGAGTATATTGCTTGGCAAAGAAAAAAGAAAGAAACGATTCATATTTCCATCTCCTTTGGGAGATTAACGAAACCATCTTGTTTATTCTGAGATATGTAAATAATATACTTCGCTACAAAATAAGAGTTAGTTGAGTTCACTGAGGAAACAAAGATTTTCACTATATCTAATAAAAATATTCTGCTTAGGACCTAGCTTTGTAATTAAGAGGTAATATGGATTATTATTCTGATGGATCCATTATTATATAATTCTCCATTAACTAATTAACAACGGAAGGTTAAGAACGAAGAAATTAAAATAATGCGGATTAGAGAGTTCGGGAAGATGAGAGTAAATCTGTTTGGGCATTATAGCACAGAAGAGGAAGATAGATTACTTAAAAGAGTATACAGCCAAGTATTTGCAGAGAGAAATAAACGAGGACGACTCTGAAAATTCTGGAAAGCAGAAATTAAAAAAAAATTGACGATGTGCAACACAGAGGTTCGACTAACATGAGAACTTTCCACCGCAGGTCGAAACACTGATTTACAATTTGCACATGACAAGCCTACTTCAAAACAAAGTTGTATTGTGTTGTATTGTATTGTACTGTATTGTATTTATTAACATTCCATGGTATTCATACATGCTTACAGCTAGAATATAGAACAAGTCAAAAAACTTAATACTATTATAAAGTCTTAATTTATAGTCACAGTCTAGATGAAATATATACAGACGAGATTTACAATATAGTCTACTAGTACAACACAAAGTTTTAGTATCAATTTCATGAAGCGTTGTTGAATGTCATGAATTCACCTACAGAATAGAAGACGTGAGAAATTAGGTACTTCTTTAATTTGGCCCTAAATAATCTTATGTTTTGCGTTTCATTTTTTTTATATCGATAGGGAGGATATTAACAATTTTTACTACCACATAACGCACTCCTTTTTGATAGCACGATAGACTTGCCGATGGAGTATGAAAGTCATTTTTTTACGTGTATTTATGCTATGAACTGTTGAATTAGTTACAAAGTTTTCACGATTACATACGAGGAAGATTATTAATGAAACGATATACTGACAAGCAATGGGCATTATTTGTAGTTTTTTGAAAATAGTCCTACAAGATTCCCTAGATTTGGCACCTACTATTATTCTAATTACTCTTTTTTGTAATAGAAATATATTGTTACTATCTGTGGAATTTCCCCAGAATATTATTACAAAACTCATTACCGAGTGGAAGTATGCAAAGTATATTGTTTTTAAGGTATTGATATTTACTATCCTTTGCATAGATCTAATAGCAAAACAAGCTGAATTTAGTTTCGGGGTAATTTCTTTAATATGATTTTTCCAATTTAACACATTATCGATTTTTAAGCCAAGAAATTTGGTTGTTGTTGTTTCTAATAGGGATCTATTGTTAATTATTGCGCTAGAAATTTGCGAGGTTGAATTTGGACAGGATTTAAATTGAATTATGTTAGTTTTGTTACAATTTAATACCAATTTATTGACTGAGAACCAGTCACATATTTTGAAGAGAATTTCCTCTGTTGAAGATTGGAATGTGTTGGAGTTATTGGCTGTAATTACTATACTTGTGTCGTCTGCAAATAATATGGGATGACCTACATCTTTTATTAGGGGGGCAAGATCATTTATAAACACTAGTTACATAATAAGCAAACAGCAAGATGCAAAAGAGAGAAAAAATACTTAAGAAATTAGTGCCAATTGTCTATTAGTGTTCAGTGACCTTTGTATTTGCAGCTAGTGAAATTACTTCCTACGCTTTATTAGAGACAAATTATTGCAACTTTTAAGTCACAATAAAATGTATATGTCGATACAATTTAACTAAGTCAGTGCCTACTATGAATCGTATGTTGTGCTCTCAAATATTTGTATGAAACTAGCCATCCCATATGATAATAGAAATCCAGTATTAAGTAAAAGATCTAATAGAGTACAGAGGGTCGCACTGAAAGTCATGAGCAAAACATTGCTATAATTTCAATTTCAACAATGTAACAAAAACGATCATATGATCATAATCTACAGACTTTACACTATGTATTGACGTATTGTCACATCATTAACTTCTATCACGTGACCACAGGCAATGTTTGCAAAATGGTCGACAATGATGATTCAATGCTCATTGTGGCGAAAGACTGAGAATAATCTTGCATCTACTTCCTACAGAATTCCAACATGTTGAACATTGTATTACAAATGAACAAGCCTCAGCCTTCTGTTTAAAATAATTTTAAACCATTTTAATTCTTCAACTTCAGCACATTGTTTGCCATTTAAATATACTGTTTCTAATTGCAACCATATTTACTAGAATATTTTTTTATCTAAGTGTTTTAATTTAATACTATGTTTGACGTCATTTAACCTCTTAAAATGAGCAAGCAAGGTTAAATTTTTACTTGTCTTTTGTATGTGTTTTTATCTTTATATATTTTCAACTACGTTCAGTTGTACTTGTTTGTTAGCAAATTACATCACCTGAAGATGACTTACATAAAAAAGTCGAAAATATTCGTGATGCATATTAATATATTGTAAATGATGTAACAGAATCTACTTCTGCTGCCATAACTTGATAAGTGATAGACTGAAAATAAAACAAATTATTTGATATTATAATTCACGAACTTATCTGAACTCTCAATATGACATTTAAATTTTGCCTATTATGTTCAATAAACAAACAAACAAACAAGTAAATAAGTAAGTAAATAAATAAGTAATAACTAGGTAAGCAAGTAAATAAGTAAGTAAATAAGTAAGTTAATAAATAAGTAAATAAATAAATAAATCAATAAGTAAATAAATAAGTAAGTAAATAAATAAATAAGTAAATAAATAAGTAAGTAAATATATAAGTAAATAAGTAAGCAAGTAAATACATAAATAAATAAATAAGTAAATAAATAAATCAATAAGTAAATACATAAGTAAGTAAATAAATAAATAAGTAAATACATAAGTAAGTAAATAAATAAATAAATAAGTAAATAAATAAGTAAATAAATAAGTAAGTAAATATATAAGTAAATAAGTAAGCAAGTAAAAAAAATAAATAAATAAATAAATAAATAAATAAATAAATAAATAAATAAGTAAATAAATAAGTCAATAAGTAAATACATAAGTAAGTAAATAAATAAATAAGTAAATAAATAAGTAAATAAATAAGTAAGTAAATATATAAGTAAATAAGTAAGCAAGTAAATAAATAAATAAATAAATAAATAAATAAGTAAATAAATAAATAAATAAGTAAATAAATAAATGAATAAGTAAATACATAAGTAAGTAAATAAATAAATAAGTAAATATATAAGTAAATAAGTAAGCAAGTAAATAAATAAATAAGTAAATAAATAAATCAATAAGTAAATACATAAGTAAGTAAATAAATAAATAAGTAAATAAATAAGTAAGTAAATATATAAGTAAATAAGTAAGGAAGTAAATAAATAAATAAATAAATGAATAAATAAATAAATAAATAAGTAAATAAATAAGTCAATAAGTAAATACATAAGTAAATAAATAAATAAGTAAATAAATAAGTAAGTAAATATATAAGTAAATAAGTAAGCAAATAAATAAATAAATAAATAAATAAATAAATAAATAAATAAATAAATAAGTAAATAAATAAATCAATAAGTAAATACATAAGTAAATAAATAAATAAGTAAATAAATAAGTAAATAAATAAGTAAGTAAATATATAAGTAAATAAGTAAGCAAGTAAATAAATAAATAAATGAATAAATAAATAAATAAATGAATAAATAAGTAAATAAATAAGTGAATAAGTAAATACATAAGTAAGTAAATAAATAAATAAGTAAATAAATAAGTCAATAAGTAAATACATAAGTAAGTAAATATATAAGTAAATAAGTAAGCAAGTAAATAAATAAATAAATAAATAAATAAGTAAATAAATAAATCAATAAGTAAATACATAAGTAAGTAAATAAATAAATAAGTAAATACATAAGTAAATAAATAAATAAGTAAATAAATAAGTAAGTAAATATATAAGTAAATAAGTAAGCAAGTAAATAAATAAATAAATAAATAAATAGACAGACTTCAGATGTTACGCGAATACTGATCCTTACTACGAAAACAAATAAATAAAGAGTAAATGTTGCTCTGGATAATGTGTTTCAGATGTTATACTAAGCGTACTCGTATTACGAATTACTACCAAGTTGAAGGATAAAGATCAATGTCAGTGTACGTAACAGACACAGCTGTTAAGGCTGGTTCACAATAAACCGGGAACGGAAACGGCAACGAGAACGAGAACGGAAATAATGTTAAAATAAATGTATTTAAATGTGAGGACTCACAATTACCTATTGTGAACGCTCACATTTAAATACATTTATTTTAAAATTATTTCCGTTCTCGTTCTCGTTGCCGTTTCCGTACCCGGTTTATTGTGAACCAGCCTTTAGGCTAAACCCGAAACCTTATCATCTACCCAAAATAACAAAGAGTTATGTCGGCTACTTGTGACTCCTTTTATAGTAAAAAATTAAACATTTGTCACTAAAAAATCTCACGGAAATACCAGACCCAGCAGGCCGAAGGAGAACGGCAGTTTTTGTTTTATTTTCCTCAATAAATCAATTATAAGCCTATTAGAATAAACTAAATTTCTGTTCGTGAATTGAAAGTGAACTTAATTTTTGCTTACAAATTAACCACGCTACTTACTGCAACAGTGACAATGGTTTTCTTGCTTCTTGTTTTTCTTAACTCATTTACTGATGACTGAAGATTTCACCGAACGTGATTTGCTGTTTATTCTCGTACTAAAAAGTAACCGCAATAACAAACTGCTCTGGCTTCTTACAACGTTCCCCTGTCGGTGGGATGGTACCATCGTGCCTGGGTTAAATAGCGACGTGTTTCTTTTGTCAGGATCAATATTGCTTAAAGTGAAAGTAATCTCCGACCCAGCTTGCAGTCGAGCATTACCTGCCTATCAACAGGGGATTAACTTTTTATAGAGAACAACTCTCTTCAAAACAACTAGCTCATTCACATAATCTAGACAGCTAACTTCTGCACAACACACACATAAAAAATTCATACAGCAAAACCCCTCTTGTCCGGACATGAGTGGAAATTTTTGTAAGTATTCTATAGGCTAAGTATCTCTAAAGGTAATTCACCTAATAACAAGAGGTAAGCTACCATTGTAGCTAGCGACTAACGAGCGGGACTCATACTACGAGGATACGCTTGGGAGTGGGTTCGATTCCTATCAAATTGAATGTCACGAAAGTGACACATACTTTCTCATTATATGTTTTACGCGTCTGACAAGAATTCAATTGCAAATTATATTACTATTAATAAGAGTCTGTATTTTCTTTATTATTCGAAAGACGCATGTAAAACCTAAGAACAGAAACAGACTTTCAGATCCGTGTTATCATTTGAAGAGTCCACTGCAAGAATGATGGATGTCATTTGGAATACATTTTGCAGGAGAAGCAATTGAAAGTTTGAAATGCTTAGCGCTCAAAGCTTAACTGTGATTTTTCGATCATTACTGGACAATGACTATCAGTGTTAATGCCATATAACTCTCTACGTACATTCTATATGTCTTAAGCTATGCATTGACAGTCTTGGTTCATTTTCGACAAGAAAGTGACATCCATCATTCTTGCATTGGACTCTTCATATCACATATTCTCCAACCTCACAATTATACGTAGATTTTCAATCACTAGTTTCATATACTCAGAAAATACAGTGTTCTTACTAACAACGTGTGTAAAAGAATTTCAGTTATTTAAGGGCCATAACAAAATTAGGTCCAATAAGATTTTTATGCTTGATTCTGCTGAAAGAGGAATAATTTTGTCTATTAACTTACTATTTTCTGATGAATAATGACAAATCTCCATATATGATCTTTAACTCATTCAGGCCTGATGTACATTATAGTGTACACATTGTTCCTTTTTGTTCTTGTTTGGAATGTCTTCCATACTTATAAATATTTTTAAAAATTCAATGTGATAGAAATGAAAAATGTTATTTTTGAAACATTTCTATACCCGAATTAAAAATAAAATTTGAAATTTTGGGGCCCTAGGGATCAAAATTATCCTCAAATTTTTATTTTCTGTGAAAACTTGATTTGGAATTTTGGATCCCCAGAATGATTGTGAGACCAGTTTTTTTTTTCAATTTTTTTTAAATATAAATTCAGGACTGAAGGGGTTAAATTAAATTATATGCATTACTGCTTGTATTTTTCTCTCCGTTTGAATAAAAGTAAGCTTAAAGCATGATCTGGCTCCTAATGGACTTCTCCGAATTAAATCTATCCCTCTAGGGGTATCAAGTTGACCATTCCTGAACTACTATATCATTCTGTAAAAATTATCTCAAATTTTATGATCCCCATGTATGTGTACATAACATAGACAAATGCTTCAGTGTATCGATTTATCACTATATGAATAAGGGAACCACGAATTAAATAATCACAGGCAGAAGCTTAGCTTAATTCGTAGTGGCCTTATTCTTCATAGTGATAAATTGATACACTGAAGCATTCTCTTTTACACAATGGCTGGTTAACTTCTGAGTAACAGTGTAGCCAGTTGAAGAACAAAAAAGGGAAATATAAAACCCAGAATGTATATTTTTGTCCATAATTTGCTGTTAATCGCCCCAATTCTACGAGCGTGCTCAGAGATGTCGCCAGTGCCGAGAAGAGTAGACCCATGAATAAATATATAATAGGATGCGAAACTGCGGTCAGCACCATCTGGCGGCAGGGGGCTGAAATAAGAAGATCAGCGCCCAACGTCGTAGGTGGTGAACATTAGAACTACGTGTTGGGTACATTACCCAGAGTTCTCTATTTATCTGTTCGACATATTGTTCAAGGAGACAAGATGGCAGACAGAAACTTGCTACGTGTATGTTAAACAGTGATGTTTATGGACGTTGTAAAAATAGTGTTGTTGAATGTATTGTAAAGTAATAGTAATATAATAAATTGAACTAAGTAGTTCTTGCAGACTTTTCCATTGCGCTGTACAATAAATACCCAAAGAATACAATCCCAATTATCTAACCTTTTGCTTTATTTTTGTCTCTGTCTGGTTATATTTTAATTGGGTAGTGTAAAATAGATCGTCTCTTTTATCTTCCTGTTGGTTCCGGTAAGAATTTTCAGTAGAAGATGCTGTGAGGAATAAAAATGTAAATGTTTTATTTTAAATTGGGTTAGTTTTGAATATCGATGAGGGTAGGGAGGGAATAGTTTCTGCACAGTTTAACATTTTCGTCACCAGGTGCGCTGCTAAATGCTAAATGGAGTAATTAATTACTCTTTTCGCTACTTTGTGCGCTGCTAGATGTAATAACAGCCCTCCGCCCAACAGGTGGCAGCAAGATCAAATTCTACAACAGCGCCTCTAGTATGTGTTACGGGAAACTCAGTAAGTTTCGCATCCTATTATATATTCATCCATGTTAGACCACTTAGTTCGTTAGAGACTATCCAGAGTGCACCACAGGTGGTGAGACTATAAATATGTACATAATATTCATCTACAATCACAAATATAGCATATTCCTGTATCGACATGCGTAAACTGCTAATTGTGACATAGTTTATCTTCGTGTCATTATAAACTTTGAAGAGCTATGGATCATTTTTACACCTGGACGTTTCCTCGGCCTTAAATTACGCAGAGACATTGTGAGACTCTCGTGACAGGGAGTCAACACGACGCTGTGCTTCAACTAGGAAAACATGCAATGTCGCCCTCACAACGGATAAAGATCCATGCCCTAGGCGGGGTTCGAGCCCACAACTGCTATTTTCATGCAGAATTTTAGTCCTTAAATATAGCAAGTCGGTTATTATGACTTCCTAATACCTTAATTACTACGTCAGCTGCGAATTTCCGACCTCTAAAATTTTGGCATTCACGACCTTGCAACAACCATAACTATCTATGCTCTACACAGGCTGTCGTGCTTACTGGTGGACGCTGGTTCGGGCGTGTACAATTATAATTGTTATTCTGCGATCATATCAGTGCTACTGCACCAAACCTTTAAAGTCGCTAGTGGGTAGGTCACCTAGTGTACCCCACCTTATTTCTGTTACCTCATTATTGTGTCAGTATTCCCAAAACTTTAGAAACCGCTCACCTTAATCTCATCTATTGTTTTCTGTATTGCTGTTATTTGAGTGGAAGAGAAAGCCTCATCTACATAACAAATGTTTTTCAACACTATATACTATTCATAGTCACGGAAGACAGCCTATGAACTAAGGTAAACAGAGTGTAGTTATGTGAGAAGGAAAATTTTCCGCAGAGAAATGTCTGATTTGGAAATTTTCAACTATATTTTCTCGGCTACGCCTGACCAAACTGTTTCTTTCTTCGCTCCCTTGCTTCCAGCCCCAAGAGCTGCACATGTGCTGGTCGTTTAGTCGTAAGTCATAACCTTCGATGACTATGCCAGACTGACTCCAAAACAACGCCATTGTCAAGTCTGCTTTACCACAACACTGATACTGCTAAGCAAACACGCGCTGATGAATATCATATTCTGATAACTCTACTGATATAATATAAATAGTCATATAAATTTGTATCACAAGGGGCTGATGTATGCCTATCAATTTATAATAATTGTTAATTTTTGCTTGAGGGACACATTAAACTGTTGTGTGGTTTGTCACTCCCTGACATCGTTATGCCTGCATGTCTGCAGACTCACCAGATGACAACGTCATGGCCATCTAAACTCAGAACCATTAAGAAGTCAGCATCCATGGAATGGCAGCATGTTTGATTCATGTTTACGATTTCATGGCCGTCTAAACCGGCAATAAAATCAGCAAAGCGGTTAGGAATAGTTGAATGATAAATCTTGTTGGAGAGAGAGAAATAAATCGTCCGAGCTCAATTAAGGATGACCACGAGGATCCGGAAATTAATAGCAAATAAATATAATTAATTAAATATGAGTATTGTTATAAAATAAAATGTAATAATTAACCACCATTTATTATCAATTATAAAATAAAATCTTAGAAGATGACTATAAAATTATACTTATAAATAAAAGATTTTATTTAAAAGTTGCATATCCTTAATTAAGACTTTCTGAGTGGTATAAATGAAACTGTATAATCTGCAGGGAATCTTTAAGAATTTGCGAGATGATTTTTTAAATTTCAAAAGATGGTATTGAGAATTGTTTTAAAAATTATATGTAAATTTTGGTAAAGAACTCCGAGCACCAAAAAATAAACCTGTCACTGACCAATTGAAGAGAGGGATGTTATACAGGGACATCATTTTATTTTTACTTCAATTTTTATTGTACCTGAGTTTTTGAATGTACTTCACTCCCACCCCTTCTACTAAGGAAGTTCCAACTCCACACAGAACCAACACCGTAGATAGTAAGCAGTACTGAGTTACTGAGTATAGTACGTTCCAGAAATATGTTCGCGTTTTCCAGTGACGAAAGGGCTTTCAATATTGAATCATATTTTCGCACAGGTACTGTCCGTTTGCCTACGTCGCATCCCGATTTCCCCCACCTGCTTCTGCTCGCCCCTCTGTAATAGCTGGGCTGTCTTAGCTCTTTTCTGAAAACATTAATTTCTCTTAGGAATTGGAAGTTTACGTAATATTATACAGCTGTTTAATTTAACTTAAATAAAAGGGCCTCGTTAAGTAATTAACTGTCACGTGATTTCCTCCCTTTCTACAATCCTGCGGCATAACCACTTGGACGGACAGTAGATAGCATGTCTGAGTAATTTTATATTTTCGGGTCGGGCAGAAGTGAAGATTGAATTTACAGTACGTAGAGTAGGTACAGAATTATTTCAACATGAGTTACTAGTACGAAGGACGAAACTGGCAATTGGAATTAGATGCAATAGTCTATAGTGCGATAATATGCACAAAAGAACTGAAGCCTGTATCGAAATGAACGGCCACCATTTTCAAATTTGTGTTTAAATATTCATATTATGATTATTTTTCAATTTAACTTCTTCTCTATATTGTACGCTAATGTGCTGTAGACAGTATAATATACACCGCATAATGAATACGTTCGCATGGATTACTCACTTCGTGAGTAAAAACACTTATTCTTAATACAGTACTGTACTTTGATTAAAGAAAAACCTAATGAAAATTATCGAACTCAAAATCGCGATATTTCCTAGTTTACGTAAATGGATGAACTACTTTTCTTCCTTCCTATACCTAGTAGAGTGATTTCTGTTTTACGCCAGTATCATCGAACTCCAGTTTTGGAGGGGGGAGCAAGCGGTGTTTCCGGTTCTCTAAAGGTATAGACAGGTTAATATTAAAAATGTTAGTAAAAATAAAATGATGTCCCTGTACTTGGCACTAAGGTAGGGAATACAAGGTTCATAAATGGCCCTCTTTTCATGATCAACCTGATGAGCTTGGTTTAGATATCTCTCCATGCGTATAGTTGGATCTATGATAATAGCCTTTTGTTGTTGCCTGTTTATTGCTATTATATCCGCTCTTCTGTGAGAGTCGTCTTCAGAAATGCAGTGGACCTCTTCATGAACTTCCCAACCCTTGTTCTGAAGAAAATAGGCGATAGCTCCACGGACTCTATGATGCCTGTTGTTACGCAATAACTCTCCTATATGTGACTTCAGAATAATAAGAGATGGAATATAGATATGAATGTTAAATTTATTACTTATTTGTGTTACGTGTAATATTTACGTATTGAAAGATCGAGGTAATGTATTAATTTCTTATTGAATGAAGTTTGTACTTTGAAGCAAAGTGATTACTTACTTTTTTTACGCACTAGTGTTTTAAAGGTTCACTTTAATAATGATGATAGTAGGTAGAATGCAACTTTACGCACTATCGTAGAAAAAATTCATTTTTAAACCCTTATCTGTTTTGAATTGTACGTGTGTAATTTTCGTGTGATAGTGTAATACAAAAACTGTGTAAATGGTGGCTATTTAAGGAGGAATTAGTTTACCTAGCGATCAGGATAAGATGTGAGTAGTAATTATATCAGTATAAGTATAAAACTCAGCAAAATCAATAAGCGAAAACAATTTTTAACAAAGGTAAAATTTCCAGGAAAATTCATAGTTGTATCAGTAGAATTACAAAATTTAGCAAAAACAGTGAGCTAAAAAAAATTGCTTACCAAGGAGAAAATTTTTAGGACAATTTATAATTATGTCAGTACAAGTGTAAAACTTGGGAAAAGCAACAAGCCAAAAAAAAAGTTTAACAAGGAAAAAATTGTTGGGAAAATGTACAATTATATCAATGAAATTAAAAAAAAACTTAGCAAAAATAATAACCAGGGATTTTAAAAACGTGTATTTCAGTGAAAATCTCGTAATTAATTTATTTCAGCTTAACAATAATTACTAAATATCACATTTAAATCGAGAAAAATTCGTTCCGGCACCGGGAATCGAACCCGGGTGGCGGTACCTCATATAATGAATATGTGATGTAATAATTACTTACTTACTTATTTACTGGCTTTTAAGGAACCCGGAGGTTCATTGCCGCCCTCACATAAGCCCTCCATTGGTCCCTATCCTGAGCAAGATTAATCCAGTCTCTATCATCATATCCCACCTCCCTCAAATCCATTTTAATATTATCTTCCCATCTACGTCTCGGCCTCCCCAAAGGCCTTTTCCCCTCTGGTCTCCGAACTAACACTCTATATGCATTTCTGGATTCGCCCATACGTGCTACATGCCCTGCCCATCTCAAACATCTGGATTTTATGTTCCTAATTATGTCAGGTGAAGAATACAATGCGTGCAGCTCTGCGTTGTGTAACTTTCTCCATTCTCCTGTAACTTCATCCCTCTTAGCCCCAAATATTTTTCTAAGAACCTTTTCTCAAACAACCTTAACCTATGTTCCTCTCTCAAAGTGAGAGTCCAAGTTTCACAACCATACAGAACAACCGGTAATATAACTGTTTTATAAATTCTAACTTTCAGATTTTTTGACAGCAGACTAGATGACAAGAGCTTCTCAACCGAATAATAACAGGCATTTACCATATTTATTCTGGGTTTAATTTCCTCCCGAGTGTCATTTATATTTGTTACTGTTGCTCCAAGATATCTGAATTTTTCCACCTCTTCGAAGTATAAATCTCCAATTTTTATATTTCCATTTCGTACAATATTCTCGTCACGAGACATAATCATATACTTAGTCTTTTCGGGATTTACTTCCAACCCTATCTCTTTACTTGCTTCAAGTAGAATTTCCGTCCTTATTCCTTTGCTGTGGTCGTGCCGGAGAATCAGTCCTATTCCGAGGCTTATTGTTAGGTTTCGTAACAAGCTGTTTTTTTTACGGTGATGGGTTGTTAGCCCTTCGCCCAGCCCCCAAGCTGGAGGACCACCCCTCATCGCCTGTCCACGACTGCTTATTCAATATATTCACAGCTACCCTTCATATCTGGAGGCCGTCTCCTCTATCCGCAACCTGAGGACGCGCCATGCCGTGGTGATAGGGACCCACAATCCGGGATGTAATAATTACTATATAATATTCAGCAGCTTCTGTTAGAGATACAGTGGTTTTGTCACTGCACTTAATTACAGTATACTGTAGTAAAAATAAGTGCGTCAGATTTGAAACCCAACCATGAGGAAGTACAAATTCTGATATTCTACAGAAATACAAAGTCTCGTTGTTCCTCACCTTGAAAAAGATGCCGAGGTAGTAGCGTTTCTCTCCCAACTTGAGTAGCGGCATCGTCCATCTGTTGCCAGACAGACCTACACCTTCATCCACGCAGTTGGCACAATCACCTGCAACACAAAATGAAAACAGGCTTAGTTAAACCTCTGATCATACATACATACATACATATATATATATATATAATATATATATATATAATATATATATATATATATATATATATATATATATATATATATATATATATATATATGGTGGAAGTGAAATAACCCTTCAGATTTTCAGAGGAAATAGCTCGTGTTGAATGAAACAAAAAAGTGTAATACCATATTGGTGGAAAGTTTTTGGAAATAGACGTTTCAAAATCATGATTAATCGGCTTAAATTAAAACACTATTAAATTACAATGTTCCTCGAGTTCATGTCGACTGATGATGAGAGTAGAGTCAGCTTTTGTCGCTAGTAAGAAAGTATTTCCTTCAATAATATTTTCGGATGAAGCAGGGTTAGACTCAAATGGTAACATCATTTCACAAAAAAACTGGTACTGACATGTAACAAACCTCCGGCTTGTGCATGAAGATCCACTACATGATTAAGAGATTGGTTAAAAATGTTATGGTTTATTTAACGACGCTCGCAACTGCCGAGGTTATATCAGCGTCGCCGGATGTGCCGGAATTTTGTCTCGCAGGAGTTCTTTTACACGCCAGTAAATCTACTGACATGAGCCTGTCGCATTTAAGCACACTTAAATGCCATCGACCTGGCCCGGGATCGAACCCGCAACCTTAGGTATAAAAGGCCAGCGCTATACCAACTTGCCAACCAGGTCGACAAGAGATTGGTGTGTGGTGTGATTTCAATACATACAGAAAGACAGGATATAATAATAATAATAATAATAATAATAATGATTTATTTTAGCTGGCAGAGTTAAGGCCGTAAGGCCTTCTCTTCCACACAACCAGCAAAAAGTGTATATACATATGCATGAACTTACAAAGAATTCAACAATTTGATTTAGATGAGAGTTACATGTATACAAGAGTTATTTACGAATTAAACAACAAAATACTATGAACTATTAATTAAACACTGAAATAAACTGGGTAGCAGAATTAAACTAAAATACATAGAATGTTAATATATTTCAAATGATATTAGATAATAGAAAGAGATTATTATGAGACAATTTTGAAAATGCAGCACAATCAGGATGATGTCTAAAGAAAAAAAGCAACAGTGTAGTCAGTAATATTTTAAATCAGTATGATTGCAGTGAAATGCTAATAAGGTTATCTTTTAAGCTGTTCTTAAAGGTGTTTGTTGTCTTGCAGCCCCTAATACTTTGTGACAAGGAATTCCATTGACGCGAGGTGGATATTGTAAAAGATGAGGAATAACAAGATGTTCTATGAAGAGGTATATTTAGCGTGCCACAGATAAGTGATCTGGTATTTACGTCGTGGTTAGAGTATAGATAAGAGAAACGAGACGAAAGGTAATTTGGTGTTGAGGTGTGCAGAATTCGAAAGAGTAAAGACAAAGAGTGTAAAGTTCTGCGTTCTTTAAGTCGGAGCCACGAGAGACTTGCGAAGGACGGTGATATGTGATCATATCGTCGGATGTTGCACACGTATCTGATGCACATATTCTGAGCTGGCTGTAACTTGACTGACAGTTCAGAACTTAGATCACTTAACAAAACGTCACAATAATCGAAGTGCGGCATTACTAGGGTTTGTACTAGGGTAAGTTTTAGTTGCTGGGGCAAGAAGTTTCTCAAGCGACTCAAAGAGTGAAAGGAGGAACAGATTTTCTTTATCGTTTCTTTAACTTGAAAATTCCAACTTAGATTATTATCAAAAAAGAAGCCAAGATTTTTTACGACAGATGAATAAGGGATTAGCGTGTTGTTAAGGGTAACAACTGAAAGATTACTGTTATTAAGGGAGTTAACTACACGCTTATGTCCAATAATTATGGCTTGAGTCTTACTTGGGTTAAGTGCGAGTCCGAAATTGGCCGCCCAAGTGGAGACAGTGGCTAGGTCACAATTTAACTTGTCAATCGATTCATTGATCGTATTGGGTCTGGAATGTATGTAAAGTTGTAGGTCGTCGGCATAGAGGTGATATCGGCAATACTGTAAGTTCTTTGATACGTCATTAATGTAGATAGAGAAAAGTAGTGGTCCTAATACGGAGCCCTGCGGCACTCCCGCCTTTGTGTATCGCCATTGGGAGAATTGATTATCAAGTGAAACACACTGTTGGCGGTCCCGTAGGTAGGAGTCCATCCAGCTCAAGGTATTGTCTGATAGGTGCAAAGTTTTCATCTTCGCAAGAAGCAAGTCGATATCAACAGAACCAAAGGCATTGCTGAAATCGAGAAGAGTTAGTGCCGTTACTTCACCCCTATCCATAGCTTCACGGATATCCTCGGTCACTTTAAGTAGGGCTGTAGTAGTGCTGTGTCCATACCTAAAACCCGATTGATAGTCATCGAGGAGTTTGTGTTCGTCGAGATAGTTCGTAAGTTGTCCGTGTACAATATGTTCTAATGCTTTTGAAAGAGTGGGAAGAATTGATATCGGTCTGTATTGGTTTACTGTAGAAGGTGTGTTAGATTTAGGTAAAGGTTTCACTAATGCCATTTTCCAGAGTGAGGGGTAGGACCCAGTCATAATAGATGCATTGAATATATGGGTGACGGTCGGCAGAATCACATCTATTATTTTATACAGGAGAGTGATGTTTATATTGTCTACACCTTGGGCTTTAGATTTCATACATCGCAGCGTCTTCATTACGTCAGTCGGGTTAATGTATTTAAAGAAGAATTTATCCCATACAGGTTGGGGGCAAGATCTGAGAAATTCAAGAGTCTCTTTTTTATGTAATGGTTCAGGTGGAGCAGTGACGAAATGTTCATTTAGGCTATTGAGTGACAAGTTGATGTTATCTACCCGAGGCTTTGCTTTTGTTAGACCCAGGTTATTAAGGTTACGCCACAATTCTTTCGCACTGACCGAAGGTATAATAAGGGAATGTGCATGGCGTAATTTAGCATTTCTTACTGCTTGATTACATTTATTTCTTAAAACTTTGTAAGTATTAAAATCTAATTCGTCCTTGCTCCGTCTGTATTTACGATAAGCAGTGTCTCTGTCTGTCATGAATATATGTTTTATGAATATGCTAACAATGTTGCAAGATAGCGAACAAAAATATTAAGACCTTTTTTTACTCGAGACACTGAATGCCAGCAATAAATAATTCTTTCAGCAGCAATCTGCTACTGCACACACTGCTTACGAATCATCACACATGACTTATTTAAGAGATTTTTTAGGATAGAGTCATTAGTTGTGGCCCCACTCGTAGTCCCGATCTCACTCCTTGTGACTTTTATTTGTGGGAAATCCTCATCACACGAGCTTGGCCGTATCTATTCCAGTTACCCTCAGATATAAAACCTGAGTCTTGGAGTGACAAACGTGTGCGTTATCATTAAGCTGCCAGACAGGAGACAGGGCAATAAACAAACTATTACAATCAATTTCTGAAAATTAATTTGGTGTTCCAGTTGTGAAGCAATATGGATTATAATATTACCTAAACATTTATACGTGCTGATGGCACAGGTTCCTACCCGCTAATAATTGTGCAATATCCATTTCGACCATTGAAAATAAGTATAAATAAGCAGATATTCCCTACTGCAAGCTCTTCGCTGTATCCCTTTAGGATGAAGCCGTTAAATTAGAATACTAATGTCACTGTAGTTATTAATGAGATGGACGTAAAGGTCAAAGATACAAAGTTGTTCCGGCTAAACAGCAGAGGAAGTGGCGGAGTGGCAAATCTTCATACCTTAATACTGTATAAAGCTCTGTCTAAAAATGTTGCGTTTTTGTCCAAGCAGGCATAATTATATAAAGAGAAACGTTATATTTTATTTTATATCGTCCTCCTCTCTAGGATTCTAGCTATAAACTTAACGGACTGGGTTCGATTTTTTGGAATGAAGGGTACGAGGGAAAAATGAACATTGCCACATTCCTGTGAGATAATAACCTAATTCGTATATCTATTACTGCAAAATGTGCGCAACTGCACAACGTGCAGGGTTTTGGCATCCCTGGCCTAGACCCTTCACGGGCTATCGCGCTACGGATTGGTTTGGAATATAATATAATATAATATAATATAATATAATATCTATACTAATAATAAATCTGTAGCCGAAATTTTTCTGGTAATTTTCAATTTCCAAAAATAATTGGTCCTAACATATATAATTAACCACCCTGAAACCGAAAATCGCCTTTTTGAAATTTTTGTTTGTCTGTCTGTCTGTCTGTATGTTTGCTACCTTTTCACGCGATAATGGCTGAACCGATTTCGATGAAAATTGGAATATAAATTAAGTTCGTTGTAACTTAGATTATAGGCTATATGACATTCAAAATGCGTTATTTAAAAGGGGGGTTATAAGGGGGCCTGAATTAAATAAATCGAAATATCTCGCTTATTATTGATTTTTGTGAAATATATTACATAACAAAAGTTTCTTTAAAAATGATTTCTGATAAGTTTTATTCTCTGAAAAATTTTGATAGGACCGATATTTAATGAGATAAATGAGTTTTAAAATTAAAATAACTGCCATCTAAGGCGGTGTATTGAAATAAAAAACAAATGACTTCGTCTATAAGGGGCCTTGGACAGAACAATCGAAAGCTATGAAAGATAGCCTACAGAGAATGTTTCTGTGTTTATATGAAGTAATATCGGAAGCTAAATTAACCGATTTGTATAATTAATTATTATTTCATCATTGGAAAGTGTAGTTTCTCTGGATGGACATAATGCTATAATGTTATTACAGTAACTTCTGAGTGAATTGAGGACAGGTAAGATTAAAATAGCTTCTTATGCACAGAAAACTTGATAGGTTATTCTGTATATTCATTTCCTGTATTTCTTATAATAATGATTATGAACATATTCATTTTTATCTCAGAGAATTAACGAACAACGAGAGTGTATTGATTTAGTATGCAGTAATAGTACGTTAGCTTAGCAATCCATTATTTCATAATTCAAATTTTAACTATGCTCAATTAAATCGTGTTAAAATACATAAAATACATATGCAATAAATGCAATGCAAAAAAAAATGGGTAATGAGCCAAGCAGATTATGTTGCGCTGTTGTAAAAGTTGTTCCTCCTGAGATTCAAGAGCTCCCACAACAAATTAAAAACTTTCTAATTCGAGTACATCCGTTATCAACACACTTTTCCATAATATAATATAATATAATATAAACATAATAATAAATCTGTAGCCAAAATTTTTCTGTTAATTTTCGCTTTTCCAAAAATAATTGGTAATAACAATTAAGAAACATGTTAAAGGAATTGTCATTGCGCCGAATGAGTGGTCTCTGGATCAAAATGATCGCATTTAATATTTTAAATACAATTTAAATTAAGTAACATATTAAACGATTTATCCTTCTATCAAACACGAATGTTCCCTGGATCAAATGTCCTATTTTAATTATGTAATTACTTTATATTTATTTCTAACGGGTGCAGCGGAGCGCACGGGTACGGCTAGTAATATAATATAATATATCAATAAAACTCCTGTATCTCCTCATAGGAGCATAGGGCATTCACAAAGTGCCACCATCGGACCCTATTTGTAGCCAACTTCTTCACTTCGCTCCATGTTTTCCCCTCCCTAGCAATTTCCTCCAAAACTGTTCTCTTCCATGTATTTTTTGGCCTTCCTCTTGTTCTACTACCCTGGGGGTTCCGATCCAAAGCCATTCTTTCTACTTATCCATCTTCTTACCTGATTGTGTGCCCTATCCAATTCAACTTTCGTCTTTTGATTTCTATTGTGATTTCTTTCTGATTTGTTATCTTCCATAGTTCTGAGTTTGTGATTATATCTGGCCATCTAATTTTTAAAATTCTTCGTAAACATCTATTAACAAATGTTTGCAGTTTATTTATAATATAATATAATATAATATAATATAATATAATATAATATACAGCATTGTACTATAGTATAGTATAGTATAGTATAGAATAATATAATATAATATAGTATAGTATAGTATAGTATAGTGTAATATAATATAATATAATATAATATAATATAATATAATATAATATAATATAATATAATATAATATACAGCATTGTACTATAGTATAGTATAGTATAGAATAATATAATATAATATACTTTAGTATAGTATAGTACAGTATAGTATAGTATAGTGTAATATAATATAATATAATATAATATAATATAATATAACATAATATAATATACAGCATTGTATTATAGTATAGTATAGTATAGAATAATATAATATAATATACTTTAGTATAGTATAGTATAGTATAGTGTAATATAATATAATATAATATAATATAATATAATATAATATAATATAATATAATATAATATAATATAATATAATATACAGCATTGTACTATAGTATAGTATAGTATAGAATAATATAATATAATATAATATAATATAATATAATATAATATAATATAATATAATATACAGCATTGTATTATAGTATAGTATAGTATAGAATAATATAATATAATATACTTTAGTATAGTATAGTATAGTATAGTATAGTGTAATATAATATAATATAATATAATATAATATAATATAATATAATATAATATACAGCATTGTACTATAGTATAGTATAGTATAGAATAATATAATATAATATACTTTAGTATAGTATAGTATAGTATAGTGTAATATAATATAATATAATATAATATAATATAATATAATATAATATAATAAACAGCATTGTACTATAGTATAGTATAGTATAGAATAATATAATATAATATACTTTAGTATAGTATAGTATAGTATAGTGTAATATAATATAATATAATATAATATAATATAATATAATATAATATAATATAATATAATATAATATAATATAATATAATATACAGCATTGTATTATAGTATAGTATAGTATAGAATAATATAATATAATATACTTTAGTATAGTATAGTATAGTATAGTATAGTATGGTGTAATATAATATAATATAAAATAATTAATATAATATAATATAATATAATATAATATAATATAATATAATATAATACAACACAATATACCGTAACGTAATATAATTATAATATATTATTATTATAATTATAACTATTATTATATCACATACAGTATGAAAATATTGCGATACCGAAAAAATTCATTGCAAACCTTGAAAGCAATAATACGTTTTTTAAACCGTACAAAAATGATTTCAAATTTTTTTGCCTACACGGTGTGTAACTGCATTTACCCGTCGTTAGTATTTCTAAAGTGAAAATCGTTTTCCGTGAAGTATGTGTAAATAACGAATAGGCCTAGTTAGCATATAACTAAAATATTTAAAATTCTGAATGCTTACCATCACAATGAATAATTGTTGGCAGGTTCCATGAAAGTAGTCCGAAGTGTAAGCAATTCTGGGCCCCATTTAATATTAAGCACACAGTCGCTTGTTACGCAAAGCACTGCAGGCACTACAACAACGTTAATATAAAAGAAATCAATCTGGCAGCACAAAGCATTCACACTGGCTGCCACAGGAGGTGACGGACAGCAATTCAGTAGCGCTATAATTAATCTATTATACAAAGGAACAAAATTAGTTCAGTCCATACTTTATATAAGTATGCGTGAAATAGATTTGCTTAGCAGAGGGCGATTCCAAGTGAAATACTAGCGGACTGACATTAGTGCTAACTAACAATAAAAAAAACCAAATCCGTTACGCGACAGCCCATGAAGATCCAAGGCTACCAGCCGTCTGCTGGCCTCATCACGTCTACATGCATCAGCAGAGGTGAACAATCATCCAACCTGTATGAGGGTAACGTGTGGTTAGCACGATGATCGCCCCAACCGTTATAGTTGGCTTACGAAATGAGATTTCTGTAGCTCCCCAAATTCTTGATGATGCTGGCTGGGCACCGGTCCCAGACATTGGCCGAAACGTCATAAGAATAACCTAAAATCTTTCTCAATGAATACTGACAACAACGCTCAATCCGTACCGTAATGCGAATCCAAAGCATTATGCCTTATACCACGCAGCTACGATGTGGGACGGGAGATCAAAATACAATACTGTTTTAAGCTGAGGAAATCAGTTTTTGTAATGCACGAAACACTTCAGATATGTCGAAATTCATAAGCGAAACATTTACTTTCGTTGACTCCTATAATAATAAAAAAAGTTTGTGCGAGATCGTGCGTATTTGCTTGGTTTCCGCACAAAACCAATCCGCGGAAAGTCTAAAATTCGACATTCAGTATTCCCAACCTAACACACATAACAATTTCCCTCTTCTTACCGCTTAAGTGACATAGCCTATTGATGTTACTGCTTTAGGCTTTAACATATTATTTTTAGAGACGTTCAATATAGTAATAATTATAAATTGGAAACTTACCACTGCAATTTCACCTAAATTGCACTGTTAATTATTGTTTTTAAATATTTACAAAAATTAAGTAAACTCTACAACTCCACTAAAGTTACTGCATTCGTGATGCAAGTAACATTAAGGAAGCCGTGAAAAAATCAACAAGATTCCAGACTCATCATAGACTGGGGGAAAAGAAAGACAGACGTATATCACGGCCTGCTGGAGTATACTAAACACAGAAAACATTTTAAAGCAACAATGTTGAAGATAGATATTTCTGTTTTGCAAATTTGCCGGCATTGAACAGAAACCAAGATGGAGAGTTCATTGCAACTAATTAGAAATTCCTCTTTCAGGTATGTAATAAACGATCTTCGCACAAAATAATGTACGATACACGAGCGGTATGTTTTCTTTCAATTCTCGGAAATTAAAAAAGCTCAACTACGTTTCGCTTTTTCAGACTTTTCCTCAACATGAAAACTTCAACATACCGCTCTTGTAACGCATATTACTATTGCTCTTATTTCTGTAACATTTTACAGACTGGTGCGGCATTTTGTGTCGTGACCTAGTTCGAAACCCCCTGCTGATATTTTAAAACAAACCGTTACATCAGATATAAAGTTGCATTCAGGAGCTGAATCTTGCTTCATCTATCAGCGACAATTAATTTATACCCGATTGTGTTGATAGAGTTCCAGTCTAATCCAGTCGCTTATGGGCTGATCATACATTCTTATGTACTGTACGTAGCAAGAGAGATCTAATCTGTTTCTTGTTCAGCGAGTGGATGGAAAAGTATGTCTTCGCAACAATCAACACAGGATATGACACTTCAGTCTGGGTATTGAACCGTCAGCGACGATGAGAATCGCAATCAGGACGATGTCACGACGCGGTATCACGCGGCGTCTGTGAACGACTTGTTACTCGCTAACGAACGAGTCTTTCAGCGGAGAAAGTAGTCATCAAGCCTCAGAGGAAGCGACGGCCTGGACTACGACGCTGCGAGCTGAAGCATCAGGATCATTCAAAAGTCACTTCAAACTTCAAAGCGCTATAAATATTGCAATATTTTTGTGCTACAAAAAAACAAAGAAACGTGGATATGTTGGGCAAACATTTTACGTTTCCATAGTTACCATATTGTTGATTAATAGTAATATGCGTTACAAGAGCGGTATGTTGAAGTTTTGATGTTCGAGGAAAAGTTTGAAAAAGCGAAACGTAGTTGACCTTTTTTAATTTCCGAGAATTGAAAGAAAACATGCCGCTCGTGTATCGTACATTATTTTGTGCGAAGATCGTTTATTACATACCTGAAAGAGGAATTTATAATTAGTTGCAATGAAATTTCCATCTTGGTTTCTGTTCAATGACGGCAAATTTGCAAAACGAAAATATCTATCTTCAACATTGTTGCTTTAAAATGTTTTCTGTGTTTACTATACTCCAGCAGGCCGTGATATACATCTGTCTCCCCCCCCCCCCAGTCTATGAATGCGAACTTAAAACAAACGGTAAGGTTATGTAATGATTTAGAGTTTTTGCAAATATTTAAAAACAATAATTAACAGTGCAATTTAGGTGAAATTGCAGTGGTAAGTTTTCAATTTACAATTATTACTATATTGAACGTCTCTAAAAATAATATGTTAAAAGCCTAAAGCAGTAAAATCAATATGTCACTTAAGCGGTAAGAAGAGGGAAATTGTTGTGTGTGTTAGGTTGTGAATACTGAATGTGGAATGTTAGACTTACCCCGGATTGGTTTTGTGCGGAAACCAAGCAAATGCGCACGATCTCGCACAAAATATATATACAGTATTACTATAAATGATCTTTCCGATTACAATCTTGAATAACTATCGTTAGCAGACACTTAGAAACATGACATTGGTATCAATGGAAAGAGAAACTCAAATATTTTTTTGTTATCCATTCGGTTAAATCACACGTGATACTCTTAAATCAGCAAAAATTGGAAAACAGAAATGAAATTGGTATCAACAGAAACAGAAACTCCAACAACTTTCACATTTTTTCACTGGAAAACATGAAACGGAAAGAGAAACATTTGGTTCACAACCGTAAGTAAGTCACATGTGCTCAATGTGAGCTCCTTGTGTCACACGACACACATCAAGTCTGTAGTCGATTTCCTGCCATACACGTTGTAGCATTGGACCATCCACCAGTGCAATGGCCTCTGTGATGTGGACACAAAGATCCTCAATGGTAGGCGGTAATGATACACTTGCTGTTTTATAAAACCCCACAGAAAAAAATCACAAGGAGTGAGGTCGAGGGAACGCGGAGGCCAATGAAACAATTTTTAATCTTCACGGTCAGCACGTCCAATCCATCTCTTTGAAAGTCGTGTATTCCATTCTGAGTTGCATCTCCTCACAGAAAGGCTGTCGCTTGGCTTTGTCGTCTGGTTTCAGAGCAGACGGTATGGATGGAACTTCAAACGTTTCCGTAAAATCTTCCACACAGTTTGTTGGAGGATGTTTAATTATCTACTGGCCTTTACGGTGGATTTCTGTGGATTTTGTGTGAAACTCTCTCTCACAGGCTCCACATTTGCCTCACTTACTGACGGACGACCGGTTGACTTCCGCTTACAGATGCATCCCCTCGTTTTGAACTCAGCGTACCACTTACGGATACTGGGCCCACTGGGTGGATCAACACCAAAATTTCTTCTAAAATTGCGTTGTGGAGTGAAACAGACTGGGATATGTGATAATCTAGCACACAAAATGCCCTCCTGTCTTCGTTTGCAGCCATTTTTCTGTTATATCGTCTCCTAGCAACGAAATTAATAAATATGCGACAGGTTCACCAACATAACAAAAAATATTTGAGTTTCTCTTTTTATTGATACCAATATCATGTTTCTAAGTGTCTCCTAACGATAGTTATTCAAGTTTGTAATCGGGAAGTTCATTTATAGTAACACTGTATATATATATATATATATATATATATATTTTTTTTTTCAATGACAGGGTCCTTAACTTGTCGTTATTCGCCAAGTGCCAAGAAGCGTAAACCACTTAGTTTGTCAAAGACTATCCAGAGTGCACCACAAGCAGTAAGTCCATATTACGCTTGTAATAGATGATGAAGAATTGTTGAGATATCACAGGGGAACCGGAGTAACCTAAGAAAACGTTTGTGTTGTCTGGACCACGAACTTGCCCGACACAAGTTATAAATTCAGAGTGGAGCGAGATTTGAAATCGGGTCCCTTGACTTATAAGCTCAACGCGCTGAGCCACAGTGACGGTTTTTGATTAAAATATCAATGACTTTTTATTAGAACTGATACAAGTTAAAGATTCAAGCCATGGTTCTATCATTACTTAAGGAGCAGACATGGAAAATGGTGTAAGTGTAATGGATATATGTGCCAAACATCCTTCCATATAGTCAAACGAGTGTATTCTAGATGACACTTGATGTAAGTCTCGTAGTATAGTCCTGATGAACGATATAAATGCCACCTAGTGTATGTTCTGTGGAGGGTTACTCGCTGTGTTGATCTGTAGTGAATGTAGCGGTTTTGTAGCATTTATCATGGATAGTAACAGGCCACTAACTATAGAAGTATCTAAGGCAAAGAAGTGTGTAGAAAATAGGAAACTACGATAGCAAGGGAAGCCATACACAACTGCCAAGGGAGAAAGTTTGTAAAGCCATGGTTCCTGATGAGATGCAGGACATTGTAAGGTCGGCCAGAATTAAAAAAACATTCAAAGTGATTTCAATGAAATCTGAAGACTTCTTGAATGTGGCTTCAGAAGCTGACAGGGCTCTAAATACGTTACCATTGCGCATTACTCAAGTATCATGGATTCGAGTTGCTTGTGATCACCCAACATTGGTCCTTACCAGGAATAACTAGAGTGATCTGAACAGTGGAAGACATGTCAGGTTCAGAAGAGGACGAACACTGCAGTCTATTACAAATCTGGAGAAGTTTGCTATGCTGACTCCTAAGAACTCTTTAAAGGCAGACCTTCTGGCAATGCTAGATTTCATGGACACTAAGTACCATGATTTTTATAAGGACCTGTGCCAGTAAGAAAAAACAAACAGTTTCTCATGCTTACAAATCAAATTGTTAGTGCTCTATCTTTTAATATTCACAAATCACTTGACTGTACCGTTTTCAAGGAAATTATACAGGGACATGATTTTATTTTTACTAACATTTCTAATATTAACCTGGTTATACCTTTGGATCAACGATTAAGAACCGGAAACCCTCTTCCACGACTGGAGTTCGATGATACTGGCGTAATATACAAACAAATCACTTTACTAGGTATAGGAGGGAAGAAAAGTAGTCCATCAATTTACGTAAACTAGGAAATATTGCGATTTTGAGTTTGATAATTTTCATTAGGTTTTTGTTTAATCAAAATACAGTACAGTATTAACAATGAGTGTTTTTACTCACGAACTGAGCTGTCCATGCGGACGTATTCATTATGCAGTGTATATTATACTGTCTACAGCACATTAGCGTACACTATAGAGAATGAAGTTAAACTGAAAAATAATCATAATATAGATATTTATACACATTTTTTAAAATGGTGGCCGTTCATTTCGATACAGGCTTCAGTTCTAATGTGCATATTATGACATTATAAACTATTGTACCTAATCCCAATTACCAGTTTCGTCCTTCATACTAGTAACTCATGTTGAAATAATCCTGTACCTACTCTATAAAAGAGTACCTTACGTACTCTAAATTCAGTCTTCACTTCCGCCCGGTCCGAAAAGATAAAATTACTCAGACATACTATCTACTGTCCGTCCAAGTGGTTATGTCGTAGGGTCGTAGAAAGGGGGGAAATCACGTGACAGTTAATTACTTAACGAAGCCCTTTTATTTAAGTTATTTTAAACAGTTGTATAGTATTACGTAGACGTCCAATTCCTAACAGAAATTAATGTTCTCAGAAAAGAGCTAATACAGCCCAGCCACTAGCCTTTACAGCGAGGCGAATAGAAGCAGGTGGGGGAAAGTGGGATGCGACGTAGGTAAATGGAAAATGATGCAATATTGAAAGCTCTTTCGTCACTGAAAAACGCGAACATATTTTTGGAACGTACTGTTTACTATGACCGTACGGCTACTATGGCTGTGTATGCGGTCTTGGATTTGTGTGGAGGACGGTTGAACTTATTGGGAGCGAAGTACATTAAAAAACTCAGGTACAATAAAAATTGAAGTAAAAATAAAATGATGTCACTTATAACGTTGTCAGACTGATAATGTGGGAGTCAGTTACACTACATAATATCGTCAATAATGGGTTGTTTCACAGCTCAATATGTTTGCAGGGAACTTAATTGGATGTTGAGACACTTTATGTTGAAAGAATTAAATAATGATTGCATGTATACAGTTTTTATGTGTTTTCCCGCACTTTGTCATTTTGGCACATACATCTTTTTCCTTGTCCAGTCCACAATTGTTAAAATACAGTTGGTCCAATGCGTCTTTCTCAAGGTATAAGAAAATTTATAATTTTGCTTTTGTGTGCTAGAAGAAATAATTCTACTTAATCATTGGATAGGCAAAGTTTTCTGAATAGACGAAACGCACTACATATTTCATGGCGAAGTTAACACATGTAATTACAGAATTTGATCTGAAAATGAACCCCAGGTTTCATTTCAACAAGGTCTTTATGATTTGAAAGTCGCTGTATGTGTGAATTCACAACGCAATTCATCATTTGTCCATATTTCTTCGAAATAGACAATAGCATAACAGAGACTTTTACAGTAAACGGAGAGCGCTAATACAGTTCGCCACAGAACTTCGTCATCCCAAGACTGAAGAACTCACGACCTGCGAAACATAATCTTTATGGAATATGGCGCACCGCCTCACTTCTACGCCTCTGCAAAACAATTACACTGATCTTTGGCGAGCTTGTCATCAGGGCGCACTTCCTAACAATATGACTGTGCATGGTGTCGCAGAAAGAAAGGTGGGTGTTGAACAAGAGAACAGCGGATATATTACGAGCCTTTTGTAAAACGAAACTCCACTGATTGCCCAACACTGTGATGTTTTTTTGTAACTCAAATATTATAAAATGTATACGTTTTCAAGTTTAAAGTGTATGTTGAATGACCTTACGTTATGATAATATGCACCAGCAAGAAAAATATCTGCTGAACAAGGACAGTTACATTCGACAAGTTTTCAGACTTGTACGTAAATGTCTGAACGTTTATTAAACTGGTTCTCCAGTGTCGCCAATTTATTATTATTATTATTATTATTATTATTATTATTATTATTACTATTATTACTATTATTATTATTATTATTATTATTATTCTCACACATAATGGAGAAAAAATGGGAGTATAAGGGTACAGTACATCAGTTATTCATAGATTTCAAAAAGGCTTATGACTCGGTTAAGAGGGAAGTATTATATGATATTCTTATTGAATTTGGTATTCCCAAGAAACTAGTTCGATTAATTAAAATGTCTCTCAGTGAAACATACAGCAGAGTCCGTATAGGTCAGTTTCTATCTGATGCTTTTCCAATTCACTGCGGGCTAAAGCAGGGAGATGCACTATCACCTTTACTTTTTAACTTCGCTCTAGAATATGCCATTAGGAAAGTTCAGGATAACAGGCAGAGTTTGGAATTGAACGGGTTACATCAGCTTCTTGTCTATGCAGATGACGTGAATATGTTAGGAGAAAATCCACAAAGATTAGGGAAAACACGGAAATTTTACTTGAAGCAAGTAGAGCGATCGGTTTGGAAGTAAATCCCGAAAAGACAAAGTATATGATTATATGATTATGTCTCGTGACCAGAATATTGTACGAAATGGAAATATAAAAATTGGAGATTTATCCTTCGAAGAGGTGGAAAAATTCAAATATCTTGGAGCAACAGTAACAAATATAAATGACACTCGGGAGGAAATTAAACGCAGAATAAATATGGGAAATGCGTGTTATTATTCGGTTGAGAAGCTCTTATCATCCAGTCTGCCGTCCAAAAATCTGAAAGTTAGAATTTATAAAAGTTATATTACCGGTTCTTCTGTATGGTTGTGAAACTTGGACTCTCACTCTGAGAGAGGAACATAGGTTCAGGGTGTTTGAGAATAAGGTGCTAAGGAAAATATTTGGGGCTAAGCGGGATGAAGTTACAGGAGAATGGAGAAAGTTACACAACACAGAACTGCACGCATTGTATTCTTCAGCTGACATAATTAGGAACATAAAATCCAGACGTTTGAGATGGGCAGGGCATGTAGCACGTATGGGCGAATCCAGAAATGCATATAGAGTGTTAGTTGGGAGACCGGAGGGAAAAAGATCTTTAGGGAGGCCGAGACGTAGATGGGAGGATAATATTAAAATGGATTTGAGGGAGGTGGGGTATGATGATAGAGACTGGATTAATCTTGCACAGGATAGGGACCGCTGGCGGGCTTATGTGAGGGCGGCAATGAACCTTCGGGTTCCTTAAAAGCCATTTGTAAGTAAGTAAGTATTATTCTCACACAAACTACTGGAAATGCTTCATATACTGTACAAGGTGATCCGTTTGGGTATGGATAAAATAAAAACACCGTAAAACATTTACTACTGAACTTTATTTGTTGAAACTTTGTGCATACAACACTGAAAGATGGGAGATTCCACAGAGCTCAACATGACCCCCATTGCGCACCCTGCATAACTCATAACGGTGATGTAATTCAGCCCATGTCCGTTGTAACATAAGAGGGTTGATTTGTTGAAAACCTTGAGTAATTTTTACTCTCAGATTATCAATGTTTCTGGGTGTCTGTGAATAGACAATATCTTTGATAAAACCCCACACGAATCATGTGAACAGCGCGATATAGGGCCACCGCTGAAACAACACAAGACAATACATAACAGAGACAAATTTCCAGTCCCGTAAACGGAAAATAAATCCCTTCCACTACCGGAAATCGAGCCACGAACCACTTGGGACTGGAAGTGCGTGCGCCATTCAAAGAGCCAAGGCGGCGAAGTCAATAAAAATTGTATGTATGTATTTATGCACACTGCAATGGGTATATACCCGGTGGCAGTGGTAACTAATTACACTCAATAATGACAATAATAAACTTATTAATTAAAAATACACTTAATAATACCAATAATTAATACTAACAATAATAATAATAATAATAATAATAATAATAATAATAATAATAATAATAGGGAATATCCTAAATTAAATGAAGCACGGTCACTTAAAATAACATTTAAAATAAATCTAATTTGTATCTTAAATCTAAGTTCGAACTAAAACCCACGAGTATGATATGTTCATATCTGCACAAGTACCTTTCAACATTACACTCATTTCGCTGTCAACTCACTCACTGCACTGGAACTACGACACATTTCACTGATTCTATCCTGATTTCACTAACACTTCAAACACATTTCACTGTTCAAATACTTTGCACTGCCACTATAAACTATAAAGCTTCCCTGACAGGAACACGTTTCACTGACACAACACACTTCACTAACACAACACACTTCACTGACACAACATAATTCTTCACTGATACAACACTTCAATAACAAAATATCATTTACATCCTTTACATACTGTGTATAATTATCGTCTATTAGTAAAGTCCTTAAGCCTATTTTTAAATACGTTTTTGGTTGTTGGTTGTTGGTGAAAACATCTGAAAATTCTACAATATGTGGGCAAGATTACCAAGGAAGGGACGAAATCAAAAGATTGATCAAATGCACTGCAATCGAATTGTCAGAATGATTACAGAAGTAGAAAGGACAAGATCACCCGGAAGACCAAAAAAGATTGAGAGAAAGCTGGGCGATGTCCGAGGAAGATCAAACTGGAAAGACAAGCCTTAGGGCACAACATAAGGCGAAAAAGGAAAAAGAATAACCTGACGTTTCCAAATGCAGATCAGATAACTCTATAGCAGCAATCAGTACTACATTCAGCAACCATAAAATTCCGTCCAATCTTGAGACTCATTATCTATATCGTAATATGTGGGCGTTTAGAAACAACCGCTGTGATGAATGTCAAGGCCAAGTAGAAGCTCTCTTCTGCAATACAATTTTAAAACCAATTCTGTGTCTAATGTAGGGATCTCTGACCTTCTTCTAGTAGGTGGTCTTGCAAGGACGACATGGGTTTATGTGGGATCATATATCAATCCGCTTCGAAAGAAAAAAAAAACAGTTGTCGCATACACATAGAATTCAGTAAATTTTTCACGTCATTTATTTTTACAGATCTAACTTTCGCAAAGACGCTTTTTAAATTACCAGAATGTTTTATTGCTTCAGTAATAGGCCTAATTAGGGGGCGGATGTTGATGAAAAGTCATCTTCTTATTTTTCGCATTAGGACGATGCCTATTAATGTAGAAATCCTTTCTATGTTAATATCAACGTAAGAAAATAATTTCCTATATTGCATTTTTTGCATTTTTGACGTTTTTGAACTAATAGGTCATTTTTATACTTTTTTCGGCAGTTTTTTGGTCATTTTTAATACTTTGAAGAACTTTTAGATCATTTGGAATGCATTTTACTTTCTTCTTTACCGATAGGTCTGTTAAATCATTTTCTAAGCAAATAGGTCAGTAGTAATTATCTACTGAATAAGTGAATAACAGTGAAATTTGAGTTTTATAGTTTGGAACAGACTCTGAAGTCCATCCCTCATTCCACTGAAGGATTCACTTCACACAAGGAAGTAATATAAAATGCTTGACAACAGCTTAGTTTAAGTGAGGGCTTTGACCGCTACTGTTCTTTTATCGGAACGAGGGCGTCCTTAGAATTTATGTTTGGAAGAGGGGAAACTTTTACCGTGTCTTGGACAGGACGTTGTGTCCTCAACATGGTTCGGAAGGGATATCTACTGTAGTAGACAGTATTTTTAATACAACGATTGCAAGAATGCACGCTGCGACGACACTTTGTTTTGTCATTCATACTCCCTTATCTGGAAGATCTGGTAACAAAAATGAAGCGCGGAAGGAGGAGACGGAGAATGAAGGCACTGACATGGACCACCCCTGAGTGAAACACATTGTAAAACCTCATTAAAATCTATAGTTTTCCCTCAAAACCCTCATTTTGTTGCATGTTCTTCTCCTTTATCTTAGCCAAATTCCAGGAAGTTGCCTCCTCTCTCCGAGATTTGCAGGGCAGTCATTGAAACAAGGTGACTAATTTTTAAGAAGTTGTGGCGCGAGTACGGTGAATAATATTTAAATGTTTTTCTTTGAATTGTATGTAATTTTGCCATTAGTTTAAGGGCTTTTTAATGATCATTTTAAGTAGATTTTTAGGTCATCAACAATAATAATAACAATAATAACAATAAGAATAATAATAATAATAATAATAATAATAATAATGTGCTCTAGTAATGGAGATTTTTATCCTTTCCGTCGTTATTCTTGTTATGATTAAGAAATAACTTTCTTTCTTACTCTGTTTAACCTCACCTTTTTCCGACTTACACATCATTGCGGGTAGAGGAGGGAGATACTTCAGGTCGTACACTAGACATCCCACAAATGACGGTCTCCCTGGTTATGACGCACAACCACCGCACAGAGACATCACAGGATATTCACAAGACAACGAACAAACACTCAGTCCCATGGATTGAAGATAAATTTATTCCAATGCTCGCGCCTGACGCCGGAAATCGAACTTCAGACCGCTTGTTCGGTAAGCGCGCACGCTATATTAGAGTCACTAGTAATACAGTAAATACCACGGTGGATGTACAGTTGTGGCAAAAAACCGGACCGACCTTTGCAGCTAATTTCAGAGCCTTGTTCACTCTAGAGCAGTGGTCGTCAGCACTCGCTGAAATGTGCAAAGAGTACGCAGTGCTGTCCGGTGTGCACTGTTGTGCAACAGGGAGAGATAGAGAGCACAGCCGCTAGCAGCTATGGAGTGCACCCCAGTGCACTGCGTCTTCCGCGGGTAAGAGAGACTAGCCCCAGCGTGCTCTGTGCTGACGACCCCTGCTCCAGAGGACGATAGACTGGTAACTAAGACTTTCGTGGTTCGAATCCTGCCTGGGAAGGAAACTTTTTTTTTGTTCCTTATTCAAATTTATTCCCAATACTTTTCGATTGATGGTAAAATTCATGTTCTGGGAATAATAAGTTAATTAAGTACTAAAATATCGCTGCAATCGAAAAGTATTGGGAATAAATTTGAATAAGAAACAAAAACAAGTTTCTTTCCAAGGTAGGATTCGAACCACGAAAGTCTTAGTTACCAGTCTATCGTGCTCCGAGTGAACAAGGCTTTGAAATCAGCTACAAGGGTCGGTCCGGTTTTTTTTGCCACTACTGTACTTCAAGCATCAGTTCCAGGCCAACGCTGGACGAGGCTAAAACAAGGGAAGGAAATATCCAGTCCCTCCGAGAGGCGAGAGGATTCGATCAAATAGTTCATCAGGATAAATTCTCCTATTATAATCCTCTGCTGAGGCATGTAGATGTGAGACTTCCGACTGTTAGACTTCAGCTCTTAATGAGCTGTAGACCACGGAATTTCCTTTGTGATTAGGGGATTAAACCAAATTTATATTCGAAAATTTTGACATATCTTTCAATTAATACAGGGTGATTCACGAGGAAAGGTAAAAAAATTATGATACGATATCTTAGACAATTTTGAGTGAAAAAGTTCATATGAACATAGGTCCGTTTTCGAACGATGGCGGAGCTAGATGAATTTTTTTGGTAAAACGTCTCGCCCCAATGTGAATCAGACGTTACCATATGCTGCTGACGTGAGACGAGGCGTGACACAAGGTCAAGGTCGCAATGAATGACATAACATTGGAATCTGCCTTGAGAACGATGTAGATAAGAGGAAGAAACCGGGTGGTGGGGCATTACAAATGTCCAATCGCCGGCCCTTGTCTGATGTAATGACACAGAACCTGCAGATAACACAAATAGCCTACACTATCATCAATTCACAGCAGTTCAGTCAGCTACCTACAGTACAGTAGTTATACAGGTACAGTTATCGGAAATGTTAAGTTGTGTTTTTCAAGATGCCTTATAAATTTTCGACTGCAGAATACGCCGATATTGTGCATGTTTATGGTTTGTGCGATGGAAGTTCCTTGCGTGCCGTCGCTGAATATGAACGACGCTTTCCGAACAGAAGGGTACCATATCGAAGAGTATTTACTGTCTATGGTGTTGGATGAAAGACTTGGCATGGCAAAGGAAGGGGGAAACGAGAGAGGCGCTAATCGACCGTATTTCGGATGCGGCATAGAGAACAATTGCGTGCAACTCTCCCGCGCTATGAGCGCGATTCACACCCGAGCGCAACAGTGCATTGAAGCAGAAGGAGGTACCTTTGAAAATGTGCGAAAACATCGACCCCAACATCTAGAATATTAGGTATGTATGCATACGTGAATATAAACTTTAAATTTGTCCGTTATCTGTCTCTAAATGCGAGTTAGTACAATGGAATCTCAGAAGTTTTTGTGAAATCAAAGAGCCATATCTCCGTAACCGTTCGAAAACGGACCTATATTCATATGAACTTTTTGACTCAGAATGAGTTCAGAATTCACATCCTAAATTTTTTACCTTTCCTCGTGAATCACCCTGTAGAAGCTGAAAATTGCAAATTTAAATAGATAATTAGGAGATCGCAATCAGAACAATTAGAAAGTTATCTATGCTTCTTTAAATCATTTTCTTATTTTCAACTGATTATTTAACGACGTTGTACCAACTACTATGTTATTCAGCGTCAACGGAATTGATGATATCAAAATGGTATTTTGCGTGATGAGATCGAAGATTCGCCATATATTAACTGACATTTGCCTTACGGTTGGGGAAAACCACGGAAAAAATCCAACCATGTAATCAGTCATGCGGTAATCGAACCGTTTACATCATAAAATGCACTTACTTCACGTGTAATCTAAGTCAAACCAATCACAATTCTTCTCCTCCCAGTCAGGGAATTGACCTCAAGCACCAACTTCTGACCTTCCGCTTATGAATCCAACAAGCTGTCTCGAATCGAGTGTTGAAATTAGCTTTTGTGTGCCACCAGTCCGAGACGTAAAATTGAAGGCTTTCTATTTTTAAGGCGTTACGTACGTCACCCGTAAAATTTCTGAAGCTCTGTTACACGATTATAATACAAAAGAAGGTTCAATCTGCGTGATTTCTCTTCATTTAAGAAGCCTCCAATCTCAGGGAGGCTCCACGCCCTCCTTTGTCACGGAAGACAAAGATAATATAATGATGCCTGGAAATGATGACCACAACAAGACCTTCGGGATAACAACATCTTGTAATTAATATAGGCCTAGCAGTGTGGTACATATTTTATGGTAAGATAATACGTTTTGCGTCAAGGAAATAGAAAAGTCTTGTGACTATAATCTTCTATTATTATTAAAGTTTAGATCTGTAACATTCTCTAAATTTAAACAGACATATAAATAATGACGAATCCGATATCGCCGGCTTACAAGACTATCTTAACGTTATTGAAACCTGGACGACAGAAAATAAAATGAAAATCAATGTGAGTAAAAGTAAGTCAATATCCTTCTGTAGAATGCATAAAGAAATTTGTCTCGGATATCAGCTCAATGGTACATCGGTGCCACAAGTGAACACTTGTAAATACCTAGGTATATATTTAAGTAACAAACTGGGTTGGGAAGAACAAGTCACTAATACCACAAGGAAAGCCTGGAAAGCACTACATTTCTCTATGCGTATTCTGAAGAAATCTAACCGAAAGTCAAAAGAATTACACTTGTAAATACCTAGGTATATATTTAAGTAACAAACTGGGTTGGGAGGAACAAGTCACTAATACCACAAGAAAAGCCTGGAAAGCACTACGTTTCTCTATGCGTATTCTGAAGAAATCTAACCGAAAGTCAAAAGAATTACACTTGTAAATACCTAGGTATATATTTAAGTAACAAACTGGGTTGGGAGGAACAAGTCACTAATACCACAAGAAAAGCCTGGAAAGCACTACATTTCTCTATGCGTATTCTGAAGAAATCTAACCGAAAGTCAAAAGAATTAGCATACAAAACCCTTGTTCGCCCAATTATGGAATATGGAATAGTAGGTTGGGATCCGTACAGACAAAATCAAATCGATTCAATAGAAAAGGTCCAACGCAAGGCAGCAAAATATGTCAAAATGGGAAAGGGACATGGTGAAGAGATAGTAAAAGATTTAGGGTGGGAACTTCTCAAATCAAGGCGACGAAAAACCAGACTCACCGCATTGTTTAAGGCACAAATGGGACACAAACCATGGACCGACATCAATGCTAGATTAGCAACACCATCATACTTAGGAAGGGCTGATCATATTAGGAAGTTTAAATGTAGAAAACAAAGAACGGACGTGGCAAAATTTTCCTTTGTTAACCGCACAATAGTAGACTGGAACAGCTTACCTGCGGCAATCTTTCAGGGTGGTCCTCTTAAAATCAATACATTTAAGGAAAGGTTGAGAAGATTAGACTAAAAATTTAATTGTAGGGCAGGGTAATTATCTAATTTGTGTCATGTAATTAATTAAGTTGATATGTAATTAAGATGATATGTAATTAAGATGATACGTAATTTAGTTGATATGTAAATAAATAAAGGTGATATGTAATTAATTAAAATGATATTTAATTAAGATGATTTGTAATTAATTAAGGTGATATGTAATTACTTAAATTGGTAATAGTTGGGTGAAATAGAAGTACTTATAAGTTAGGTTTACTTTTGCTTATTGTAGGCGTTATTATAGAATAGTTTTTTATTTATAACCCTAGGTTTATTGCATCTATTTATTTATAGTTAGAAATCTTAGGTTTATTTTTTTTATTTTCATTTTATTGCTGTAATTATTGTATAATTGTAATGGTATTATTGTATATTATATATCACTGTCACCGGGTGTATACCCAATTGTAGTGTTAATAAATACATACATATTTGGACGACTATCTTATAAGTAATATCCAGATTCTTTAGTTCCAATATTTCTCTTCAAAAGTCGAATTTGCTTTTTCCTATATGAATTAAGTTAAAATGATTAAATATGAGAATTTGGTAGAACCTACAAACATCTAATCGGAAAATGAAAACTAAAGATACCAATTCAGTATATGACACCCATAATATCCAAATTCTCCTCTCCTATGGCTCAGTGAATGACGCGTGCGCTCCCCAATCACGCAATCCGTAGTTCTATCCCGGCGTGGGAGGAGTAGATCCTAACTCCATTCCATGGGAAAGGATGTTTGTCTCTTATCTTGTATTTGTCGGTGGCTGTGCATAGTGCTGACAACACGAACAGGGAGGATCAACATGTGAAAGAGTCTAATGTTGGAACAAAGAAAGGTCTAAACTTCTAATTGTTGATAAGGCTCTTCAAGAAGAAGGAAAATATCCTAATTATACATTTTATTTAATATAAATTAATGACCAGATTTTTTATATTGGACAGATATTGGAGAAAATGTGGGAGTATAAGGGCACAGTAGGCCTACTTCAGTTATTAATAGATTTCAAAAGGGCATATGGCTCGGTTAAGAGAGAAGTTTTATATAATATTCTTATTGAATTTGACATTACCAAGAAACTAGTTCGATTAATTAAAATGTGTCTCAGTGAAATGAACAGCAGAGTCCGTATAGGTCAGTTTGTCAGATGCGTTTCCAATTCACTGCGGGCTAAAGCAAGAGATGCACTATCACCTTTACTTTTTAACTTTGCTCTAGAGTATGCCATTAGAAAAGTTCAGGATAATAGAGAGGACTAGGAATTAAACAGGTTACATCAGCTGCTTGTTTATGCAGATGACGTGAATATGATGAATATGTTAGGGGAAAATCTACAAACTATTAGGGAAAACACGAGAATTTTAAGGAGTAGTGCGTGAATAGGACGAGATAAGCCGCACGATAAGCACCACAAATGAAAAAGTCACTTCCAAAAATCACATCCACACATGAAACAACATATCACTTGCACTTTGCCGCCGAACGGAAATTACGTACAAAATTACAGCGAGTTCTGCTTCCGCTCTTTTGGACCACACGACTGGATCGTATCATTTAATTACTTTTTAAATTTAAAATTCAAAGTTTTAATAAAACATTAATCCCGCATCACTGTAGAAGAAATGGAATTCAAGAGAACAGCAAAACCCTCAGGGTAAGACCAAAAAACAAAGCAAGATATTTCAGAGCTGAAAGTAAAACTTGCCATTGAAACATTCACCAGTAAGGAAATAAACTGATCCTACATGTTGGAAGATAGACGAAGAATAGGTTACCATATTTAATTTTAAAGTACTAACCAATAAGGAAACGGAGCCCAGATCGCCCTCTTAGAAGAATATTCTGGATGAACAGTGAGGCTATCACAGGCCACGAGGCATAAAAATCAAGACTTCTCCACGATGAAGACAACAGGCACTTTTAACAGAGACGACTTACTGCTCAAAACGATAACAGTAGACTATGGTTGTCTATGTAAGCCGCAAAAATTTCTATTTCGAGTGTCATTGTGTGTTGTACAGGGACATCATTTCATTTTTACTTCAATTTTTATTGTATCTGAGTTTTTGAATGTACTTCACTCCCACCCCTTCTACTAATGAAGTTCAACCACACAGATCCAAGACCGCATACACAGTCATACTAGCCTTACCGTCATAGTACGTTCCAAAAATATGTTCGCGTTTTCCAATGACGAAAGAGCTTTCAATATTGCATTATTTTCGCACAGGTACTGTCGTCCATTTGCCTACGTCGCATTCCGGTTTTCCCTCTCTGTAAAGACTAGTGGCTGGGCTGTCTTAGCTCTTTTCTGACAACATTAATTTCTGTTAGGAATTGGACATCTACGTAATATTATACCCATACAACTGTTTAAAATAACTTAAATAAAAGGGCCTCGTTAAGTAATTAACTGTCATGTGATTTCCTCCCTTTCTACGATCCTGCGACATAACCACTTGGACGGACAGTAGATAGCATGTCTGAGTAATTTTATCTTTTCGGATCGAGCAGAAGTGAAGATTGAATTTACAGTACGTAAGGTACTCTTTTACAGAGTAGGTACAGAATTATTTCAACATGAGTTACTAGTACGAAGGACGAAACTTTTAATTTGAATTACATACATTAGAACTGAAGCCTGTATCGAAATGAACCGCCACCATTTTAAAAAATGTGTTTAAATATCCATATTATGATTATTTTTCAATTTAACTTCATTCTCTATATTGTACGCTAATGTGCTGTAGACAGTACAATATATACTGCATAATGAATACGTCCGTATGGACAGCTCAGTTCGTGAGTAAAAACACTCATTGTTAATACTGTACTGTATTCTGATTAAACAAAAACCTAATGAAAATTATCAAACTCAAAAGCGTGATATTTTATAGTTTACGTAAATGGATGAATTACTTTTGTTCCCTCCTATACCTAGTAAAGTGATTTGTTTGTATATTACGCCATCGAACTCCAGTCGTGGAAGGGGATAGCAATCGTTGATTCAAAGGTATAGCCAGGTTAATATCAGAAATGTTAGTAAAAATAAAATGATGTCCCTGTATAAACCTGAAGAGACAAAAGGTTATATTCTGGATCCGACCATGAGATTCGAGACGCATCAGAATCTACCTGAGGAGGTTAATCTAGAGAAAAGGACAATTTATGAACCCACTATCCCGTATTACAAAACATGATATAAACTCAGGGATATAGAAGTCATCGGATTAATGGTGGGCACTACAGGGACCACAACAAAACAATTTGTGTCATTCTGTCATAAATTTGGATCCCCAACAACAACAATTAAGGAAATTTCTATGATAGCTTTGAAGGGTTCTCTGCAGATTTTACGGCGATACTTGTACTTCAATTCAAATTACAGTTGAATTTTCTCAGTCTATTTTTTTATCTGTATTTTTATAAATTTTCATTATGTGAAATATTATCTACTGCAAATTTTAGTTTCTTGTAAACAAATTTCTTGTAAGACATTTTTAATATCGTTTTAAATGTTACTGTTTAACATTCTTTATCTTTGGCAACCTCACCAAGTTGAGGAAGATTGGATTATATATATATATATATATATATATATACGATAACCTTTATTTCCACTTTTCTAAATAACGATCATTATTTAAGAACTCAACCATATTTTGTGCATTTTTGTGTATCGTGTAGTATTTCAGGCATTCTTTTGTAACGGATATGACGTATACCCGAACAGTTTTAACACTTAATTTATCAGATGATAGACGACATTAAGATATTATATGGATCATATGCAACAAAATGCAACACTGTTACAGTATTTAATCATAGTAGTAATTTAGGCCCAAGAATATATAACAAATTTATATTTAAATATCCTAATCTTGTCAATTCTAATAGTTCTAGTATTAAATTTAAAAAGTTATGTATGGATTTTATAAAAAATTGAAAAATTGTAAATTTAAATTTATATACTATAATTGCAAATTGTATTGTATAATTATTAATTTCAATTCAGGAATCCGGCCCTGAGCACGAGTTCTACTCTTTCAGGGGCGAGCTAAAGTTTCTCTGTATATTTTATAATTTATGTTACAATTATTAGCAATATAATAAATAAATAAAATAATATGAGGAGTCAAAGAGGAAAGATTGGAGAATGCTGGGTTTGTAGTGAAAGACTTGCCCTTGGGCTGAACAAGAAATGAATCATAACAGTTATTACTGATAGAAAAATTTTGTAACGTGTATATTGTTTTTACAGATTACCGTTGGGAAATATTTTTTTAACGAAGCAGTGGGTTCTAAAAAATGTATAGAAATAAATGCTATCCCGCAACACACAGTATTTTGAGTTCTGCACACTTCGAGAATAAGTGTAAATAAGTGGAGACGTTTGTAGCAAGTGTTGCAACTTTAATGAATTCAGAAACTCATAACAAATGTTCAAATGACAAGTGACTGTAGTAGACAAGTCTCCTTGGCAACATACAGCCATCTAGGATACAATGGGTGCATCAGCAGACTTGTATCGATAACATCATTCGATTTTCTAACAAAATGAATTACTATCGATTACAAACTTAAGTTAAGTTGTTGAATTGTACTTCGAAACGCGTTAAACGTAAACTTTCATTGTTATGAGTTTCTGAATTGATTAAAGCTGCAACACTTGATACTAGCTGACAATATCTAACAGATGTTTCATTATGTTCTTTCATTAATAACTTAAAAACTAAGGATTTTCGAACATATGTTTATATGAACTTTTTTCTTGTTTTGATGTGAGGAACATGCCTCCAAGGTTTATCGAAGTATTTCTGAAACACCCTGTATAGAACATATACTACAGATAGTAACACCTGTATAGAACATATACTACAGATAGTAACACCCTGTATAGAACATATACTACAGATAGTACATAGTAACAACATAATAAAGGAGTGGAAACGCATGAAGAATATAACGCGAACGCGTGTATTATCTACGTAACAAACATTTTTTTACTCTCGATTACTCTGCTATACACAGATTAAACATAGGCGGGGCTAATTATTTACGCTCTCCTGTGAATTTAACACCTTGCAGTATTTCGCATGGCCGGCCTTGACTCGACACAATCGGCATTTCTACAAAGATTTCAAACATATGTTCAATGAAGCCATCTGTGGAAGGATAAACACAGATTAGTAGATCTACAAAGACTGCGAGTAAAATAAGTATAAAACTGGCAAAGCTAGTCCGGACCAAGGTCGTAGTAAACGTGAGAAAACGCCCCTTGCATTCTTCGCAACACATGTCACACGGCCAGACCTTGTGCTGACCCAGAAGTCCCCGAACTTGCTCAGTTGCAGCCATCTCAACAGAGCCTGAAATAAGTAACATGCAATGCATGGTGTGATGGTACAGAGAACATTGCAGAACTTCTTTTTGTGTAGCTGTCGTCTTCACGTCTATATCGAATAACAGAAGAAGGTAGCAGTAGTAATAATATTAGTACTAGTATATATTTAACAAGCTTTCTACTGCTGATATCATTCGGTGCCGAAATTCAACATAGGTGAGAAATACAGCAAACTTTGCCTGGAACCCTCTAGCAGAAATAGGTTTCTTTTAGGCGCCGTAAACATACGAAATGAGACCCCTAGTTTTAAATCCTTCCCAGAAGCAGACATGCAAATAATTCTATCACCCTTTAAGTCCTTGGCCGCTTTGAAACCCTGAATCATGTATCCTACACATTTCAACTGAAAATAAGCTTCTTGTACACCCATGATGAAATGAGATGCGTGCTAAATGTGCTGTTCGATCAAGTCGACTCCCCACTCCGCCACAGTACGCAGTCCTCTCCAGCCTAATGGCGTAATCCGTATATCAAACCTGTAGTAGTGATCAGGAGTACCTCAACATCTATCTCTCTACGATCAGAGACAGAATTTCCACCACAAAACCATAAAAAATATACTATTGACATATTCACATACTGCGTACAGGTGTGCGATAGGCGTTTGTTAAGAAACGTCGTGTAGGCTACTACGCAACAGCATACGAGCAAAACTGCAGTCAGATACATGTTATTCATAGTGCCAAGCGCTTGTCATCTGTTTCAGACTTGTACACATTACAAACAGCTGTTCCTTTGCATCCATTTTGAGCAGTGCTGCCCCCAGACGATCTCTATTCATTCGTACGTAGTCATTTGTCATTTCTTGTTAAGACATGTTATGCGTAACATTTAAACACGTGTATCTCCACAACCATTCAAAATTGGACACATGTTTATATGAACCTTTTTTTTTACTCTGAATATTTCATATTACTACCGCCTAAGATATATGCTGGTCACAGATGTAGCTCAGTCGGCTAAGGCGCTTGCCTGCCTTTGCCTCATCTCGTCAAAAATCATCTCATTATAATGAGATAATAAGAGAGATAAGATTATAAAGAGAGATAATAATAGGTCTTTCTTGCTATTCAGTGACTGAATATTAATTGCTACTTTGCGCTGTATTTTACAGAATGTTTACTTTAACCCTCATTATCCATTTTTGACTTACACCACTTCTGCTCTGAACAGCTCATATAGGTCTACCTACAGAAGAAAGAAGTACAGTATTCGCCGTACATTTAGTCTCTTGAAATAGAAACAGGTCTACGACATAATTCCAGGAAGCAAAAGAAGAAGAAGAATTCATTGCTAACATTGACGATTCGTTCCATCCATCGGGCCATTCAATCTGACTCACAGTATCGGGGTCAGCGTGTAAGCATCTTCATTTGTTTGAGTACAGACGTCCATTTTCCGTCAAGAACAACAGAAAATCTGATCAAGTTGCTATGACGACAGAAAAATGAGCCAAAACTCCGAACAAAGGCTGGAGATTCAATGACACTCCTTGATGGGAAATGAAAACGATCTTGTGTGTCGTTTGCCTCGCTTTTCTGATGACGTCTCACTTTCTCTTGATTACTATCTGGTTGGCACGCTCTGACAGACGAGCGATGGAGAAAAATAGAAACATAACTTCAAGGAAGTCGGTTACTTCTTCCGATGTAAATAATGACTAATAACAAAAGAAAGACGGCCGAAACCAAGGAAATTGCTTTGCGATATTTTATGTTTCGTAACAGAGAAACCGCAACAGGGACGAAGGCTGTAGAGAAACACGGCAGCTGCAACTTTGTGTCTGTTATTTGCTTTTCATTACTTAAAATTATTTACAACAGAAATTACAACCTCATGGTTGTTCTCTAATTTGTTATTTAATACATCCATAATCGTACCTATTTTTAAGAAGGGGGACAAGACTAACTGTAGTAACTTTCCAGGAATATCACTTTTGTTGACGTCGTACAAAATTTTGTCCAATAATCTTTTGAGAAGATTAACTCCATATGTAGATGAAATTATTGGGGATCATCAGTGTGCTTTTAGGCGTAATAGATCAACTACTGACCAGATATTCTGTATTCGACAGATAATAGAGAAAAAAATGGGAGTATAAGGGTACAGTTACTTACTTACTTACTTACATACAAATGGCTTTTACGGAACCCGAAGGTTCATTGCCGCCCTCACATAGGCCCGCCATCGGTCCCTATCCTGTGCAAGATTAATCCAGTCTCTATCATCATACCCCACCTCCCTCAAATCCATTTTAATATTATCCTCCCATCTACGTCTCGGCCTCCCTAAAGGTCTTTTTCCCTCCGGTCTCCCAACTAACACTCTATATGCATTTCTGGATTCGCCCATACGTGCTACATGCCCTGCCCATCTCAAACGTCTGGATTTTAAGTTCCTAATTATGTCAGGTGAAGAATACAATGCGTGCAGTTCTGTGTTGTGTAACTTTCTCCATTCTCCTGTAACTTCATCCCGCTTAGCCCCAAATATTTTCCTAAGCACCTTATTCTCAAACACCATAAGGGTACAGTACATCAGTTATTCATAGATTTCAAAAGGGCATTTGGTATTCCGAAGAAACTAGCTAGATTAATTAAAATGTGTCTTAGTGGAACGTACGGCAGAGTTCGTATAGGTCAGTTTCTGTCTGATGCTTTTCCAATTCACTGCGGGCTAAAGCAAGGAGATGCATTATCACCTTTACTTTTTAACTTTGCTCTAGAGTATGCCATTAGGAAAGTCCAGGATAACAGAGAGGGTTTGGAATTGAATGGGTTACATCAGCTGCTTGTCTATGCGCATGACGTGAATATGTTAGGAGAAAATCCACAAACGATTAGGGAAAACACGGGAATTTTACTGGAAGCAAGTAAAGAGATAAGTTTGGAAGTAAATCCCGAAAAGACAAAGTATATGATTATGTCTCGTGACCAGAATATTGTACGAAATGAAAATATAAGAATTGGAAATTTATCTTTTGGAGAGGTGGAGAAGTTCAAATATCTTGGAGCAGCAGTAACAAATGTAAATGATACTCGGGAGGAAATTAAACACAGAATAAATATGGGAAATGCCTGTTATTATTTGGTTGAGAAGCTTTTATCATCCAGTCTGCTGTCAAAAAATCTTAAAGTTAGAATTTATAAAACAGTTATATTACCGGTTGTTCTTTATGGTTGTGAAACTTGGACTCTCACTTTGAGAGAGGAACATATGTTAAGGGTGTTTGAGAATAAGTTGCTTAGGAAAATATTTGGGGCTAAGAGGGATGACGTTACAGGAGAATGGAGAAAGTTACACAACGCAGAACTGCACGCATTGTATTCTTCACCTGACGTAATTAGGAACATTAAATCCAGACGTTTGAGATGGGCGGGGCATGTAGCACGTATGAGCGAATCCAGAAATGCATATAGAGTGTTAGTTGGGAGAGCGGAGGGAAAAAGACCTTTAGGGAGGCCGAGACGTAGATGGGAAGATAATATTAAAATAGATTTGAGGGAGGTGGGATATGATGATAGGGAATGGATTAATCTTGCTCAGGATAGGCACCAATGCCGGGCATATGTGAGGGTGGCAATGAACCTCCGGGTTCCTTAAAAGCCAGTAAGTAAGTAAGTAATACATCTGTAAACCTGAACAAAAAAGCAATTTATAGATTGCGGATTATGTTGTGGCGTGTGCTATTAGAGAATAGATAGCAGGGTGCATGAGAATTTATTAATCCATTACAAACAAGTAAGTACTGAGTTTTCCGTGTCGAATTCGTGAATCCAATGCTGACAGAGAGACATCCTGCTTCAGCCCTGACAGATCCAGATCCCATCGGAGTACCGGGTAAGCGGATTCCTATGTAATTGAATATTCTTTTTAGGTGTGATAAAACACAATTAACAAAGTTAGAAATTTCGAACATGAAGTTTCAAGTTTAAAATCCGAATTTTATTTCACATAAAAACACATATTTTCAGAAAAAAAATTATATTTTCAGGAAATCTGTTATAAACACATAAATCTTGGAGTTTTTTTTTACTTAAATACTTTTTTTTACAAGAACTTTTAAATATTTTAAAACTAAATCAATTATGTCACTCAGAAGTACGTTATCTTTTTAAGAATTCTTGGTCGCTTCGTGTTTCTAAGCGCTGTGTGGTGTATCCGTGATCCATTTTCGTAATAGTATCGCCTCAAGTTCTGAGAACTGCTAGGCAGCATATCAGTGTTATTATTAGCGAATAAATTAACATGGACAAGGAGGAGAGATCTTGCAACACATAATTAGGAATGTTTATTGTTGCTGAAGATGATTTCATTCCACGCTTTGTTTGTGAAACACAACAGATAAGAGCTCGGGTATGAACATTATTTAATTTAAACAAATCTCTCGCCTTTCGCTCATGTCTATCAAGTAAGACAATATATCTTGTTGCGATTCCCTGTTGTCGGGCTTCGTCAATCGATATCCTTCAAGATATACTGAAAGATGGTTGTTTAAAAATCAATTTGGTTTTCCTATTAGCAAATCTAAGCTTTTTGTATGACACCATAAAAAACTCGAAACATCCAAAAACCTGTTGTCTGAAACAGGGAGGTGCGTGCCGTGGAAATTAAACTAGACTCGCTACCAGGTTCAGAAGCACAATTACTAAGGGATAAATTCCAGAATGTGTTTGGGAAAAACAGTGGATATAAAAAATGTGTAAATTTTCTCAAGTATTGGAGGGTGTGCCTGTAGGTGAAATTGACGGTGTTTGTGTTTGTGACATTCCTCTCTTTAAATATGCACGTCTGACGTCCTGTGATGCGGAAAGATCGTTTTCACAGTATAAGTCGTTGTTCAGAGATAATGGGAAGCATTGGTGATGGAGAATTTGGAGATGACCTTTGTTGTTCACTGCAATTCTCGGCCAACTACTAGCATTCAAGTGTGGTTGGTGAGTACCTAGTAACATTTTCTTTTAAAGCTAATTAAGGTATTTTTGTCATATTTAAAAAAAAAAGTTTTTTATTTTTAGCAAATATTTTCGTACTTTTTAGCACATAAAAAATAAATATATTTACATTTTTTAGCACATAAAAATCCGCTCCCTAATCATAACCAGAAACCCATACTAATCCCCAAAGACTTCAACGCAGCCTATTTATAACTACTGTAGATGATAGATGAATGAGGAAGAGATGAAGAGTGTTGGAGGATTGTTAGACAACGGGAGTACCCCGAGAAAAACTGTCCACCACACATTCCAGTACGATCAGGCCATACATCGAACCCGAGACACTTGGACGAAGACTAACGCGCCAGTGTTTAAGCCACAGACACGGCCTCAAAATGGGTACTTCATAGTAAAAGTGAGTCTTCATAACGGAAAATGTAATTAATGAAACAGTAACTAAGGCCCAATTGTATAAAACTCCCTGACTAAAGATCAACTTTGATCGAAGATCGGAAAGTGAACCGAGTTCAGACACTTCTTCTATTATATAAAACTTTTCTGCGATCAAATTACCTTGGTTCAAATGCAATCTAAGTTCACGTGAAAAGGACTTGGCAACATCGCATAAACAGGTGAAGTATGTTATGCGCGGACCATGTTGTACAGGTTTGTTCAGTGTTGCCAATCTAGCGACTTTAACTCTTTTTCAATGACAATTTCTTTTAACTTTTATATTGCTTAAATAGGGATTTAGCGAACTTTTAGCACCCCATAGTGACAAAACGCAATCTTTCTTTGTTGATAATAAGAAATCTAGCGACTTTGCAACTACTTTTTGGCGACTTTCCGCACACTCTGTTGGAGACACTGGTTTGTTTCGTGCATTGTAAATAATTGCGGACAATAAGAAGAAGGTTGACTGTTCTCCGAGTTGTTATCATGTTATGGTGTTTGATACTGCTAAACATAATAAAGCTTTATAAAACAACAATTTTCGTTTAGTAATACAGTTAATTGAAAATTTGTGAATGTACCTATCATATCCATTAATAATTAATGGTTGTTATAGACATAATATAATTATAGGTTATGTTATTTGATACTGCTGAACACGATAGAGCCTTATAAAATATAAGAATGTTTGTGTATTTTTAAGGCAAGAAACTGAATATATATATATATATATATATATATATATATATATATATATATATATATATATGTAACTACCGTATCTATTAATATTAATAATATTATTCTATTTGCACAATCTGCCACTCGTATATTTCAAACAGGGAAGAAATAACTGAACTTGGATCATCTAACTTAATCGTAGAAATTTCTTCAATCAAAGTTGACTTTAGTTTGAGACAAATTAATCTCAGATTAGACTTTATACAACACAAAATTCCAAGTTCAGCTAGAACGAGGATCAATTTAACCTCTGATCTAAGATTAAATGATTTATACAATCGGCCCTAAATCTTTTAATCTAATGTAGGTTATTCGTACCAAGATTAGACTGTGAAGTAAGGTTAGGTTATAACTCCTACGGTGGCTGAGTGGTCAGATCTCCGGCCTGTCACGCAGGCGGCCCGGATTCGAGTGCCGGTCAGGTCTGGGATTTTTCATGTCTGGGATTTTTCATTGAAAAATCCATAGTGACACTTATGGCGGACAAGGTCACAGTTGGGGTTTTTCTCACGTTTCTCCCGTTTTTCCCCATAGTATAGATCTATATCATTTAATATGATATATAATTTAATATATAATTTAGCAATAAGAAAGGTAATGCATAATTTAAAAAGTATCAATTTTCGATCATTATCATCTACTTAATTTTACATCCATTTTTTTCTACTTGGTAATAACCTGAAATTGAATTATGTGTAAGTCAATTTAGGTCGATTCAGTGTCCCGTCACTGAACGTCTTGGCATTTCAAAGCCCAGAAATAAAACAAATGACAGTCTCTTGTTTTTCTCAATGTTACCAGGAGAGATTGTATCTCCGACGGTTGACCATAATTACAAGAAAAATAGCTGTAAAAATACTATACACTGTGTTTACACGCTGTAATGATTACGTCATATTACACTTCAAAACCTTGACATTATGAAACTACCTTATCCGAAAAACACTCCCTTCACTGTATGAGAATCCCTAATTTGCATGATGTAAATTATAAGTTACTATGAAGGCGTGTGTAACACTTAACTAATTTTGTAGTTGCAAGATTTTATCTCTAAGGACCCACACCAATACAGTGAAAATAAATTTACAGGTATTGAAAATATAACAATATTTTAGATAGCCATTCCTAGAAGCAAATATTTTAACGCTATACAATCGTTTTAAAAACTCACTATTATGCGGTAGTGCGCGAAAAGTACTTTCAATACTAGTGTAAAAAGTATTTGTGCGAGATCGTGCGTATTTGCTTGGTTTCCACACAAAAACCAATCCGCGGAAAGTCTAAAATTCCACATTCAGTATTCCCAACCTAACACACATAACAATTTCTCTCTTCTTACCGCTTAAGTGACATATATTGATTTTACTGCTTTAGGCTTTTAACATATTATTTTTAGAGACGTTCGATATAGTAATAATTATAAATTGGAAACTTACCACTGCAATTTCACCTAAATTGCACTGTTAATTATTGTTTTTAAATATTTGCAAAATTAAGTAAACTCTACAACTCCACTGAAGTTACTGCATTCGTGATGCAAGTAACATTAAGGAAGCCGTGAAAAAATCAACAAGATTCCAGACTCATGATAGACTGGGGGGAAAAAAAAAGACAGACGTATATCACGGCCTGCTGGAGTATAGTAAACACAGAAAACATTTTAAAGCAACAATGTTGAAGATATATATTTTTGTTTTGCAAATTTGCCGTCATTGAACAGAAACCAAGATGGAGATTTCATTGCAACTAATTAGAAATTCCTCTTTCAGGTATGTAATAAATAGGGAGCGGATTTTTATGTGCTAAAAAATTTAAATATATTTATTTTTTATGTGCTAAAAGGTACGAAAATATTTGCTAAAAAACAAAAAAATATTTGCTAAAAACAAAAAAATATTTGCTAAAAACAAAAAAATATTTGTTTTAAATATTACAAAAATACCTTACTTAGCTTGGAAAAAAAAAAATGTTGCTAGGTACTCACCAACCACACTTGAATGCTAGTAGTTGGCCGAGAATTGCAGTGAACAACAAAGGTCATCTCCAAATTCTCCATCACAAATGCATGCCGATTATCTCTGAACAACGACATACTGTGAAAACGATCTTTCCGCATCACAGGAAGTCAGACGTGCATATTTAAAGAGAGGAATGTCACAAACACAAACATCGTCAATTTCACCTACAGGCACATCCTCCAATATTTGAGCAACTTTACACATTTTTTATATCCACTGTTTTTCCCAAACACATTCTGGAATTTGTCCCTTAGTACTTGTACTTCTGAACCTGGTAGCGAGTCTAGTGTAATTTCCACGGCACGCACCTCCCTGTTTCAGACAACAGGTTTTTGGATGTTTCGAGTTTTTTATGATGTCACACAAAAAGCTTAAATTTGCTAATAGGAAAGCCAAATCGTTTTTTAAATAACCATCTTCCAGTATATTTTGAGGATATCGATTGACGAAGCCCAATAACAGGGAATCACAACAAGATATATTGCCTTACTTGATAGACATGAGCGAGAGGCGAGAGATTTGTTTAAATTAAATAATGTTCATACCCGAACTCTTCTCTGTTGTGTTTCACAAACAAAGCGTGGAATGAAATCATCTTCAGCAACAATAAACATTCCTAATTATGTGTTGCAAGATCTCTCTTCCTTGTCCATGTTAATTTATTCTCTAATAATAACATTGATATGCTGCCTAGCAGTTCTCAGAACTTGGGGCGATACTATTAGAAAAATGGATCACCGATACACCACACAGCGCTTAGAAACTGGAAGCAACCAAGAATTCTTAAAAAGATAACGTACTTCTGAGTGACATAATTGATTTAGTTTTAAAATGTTTAAAAGTTCTTGTACAAAAATTATTTAAGTAAAAAAAAACTCAAGATTTATGTGTTTATAATAGATTTCCTGAAAATATGTATTTACATAATTTTTTTGTGAAAATATGTGTTTTTATGTGAAATAAAATTCGGGTTTTAAACTTGAAACATGTTGTTCGGAATTTTTAACTCTGTTAATTGTGTTTTATCACACGCAAAAATAATATTTAATTACATAGGAATCCGCTCCTTAGTAATAAACGATCTTCGCACAAAATAATGTACGATACACGAGCGGTATGTTTTCTTTCAATTCTCGGAAATTAAAAAAGCTCAACTATGTTTCGCTTTTTCAATCTTTTCCTCGAACATGAAAACTATACGCATAGTACTATTTCCACATGAGGAGGGGAATACCCAGTAAATATTATAATACTGCAGATCTCAAGTTTTGAAGGAAATGCGATGAAGATTGGTGAAAGAAGAAGAAATAATTTCCTGCACCACAAATTGAAGAGGCGGGGCTGATGTACCAACATTTTGTTTTTATTTTTCATTATTTAAATCAGAGGCCTTGCCTCTACGCGGGATGCTGCAGTGGGATGCTGGATACCGTTAAGTTACGAGCGAATGGTCAGCGAATAACCTTGCCCTGCTACAAGATCGCGCGAAGCACGACTTCAAGGTTGTCAGAGGATGAGGCGAAAGTATGACGTATGCCATCCAGAGGAATAACCGTCTATCTCACATGTTTTTCATATTCCTCAAAGAGTTTCACTTTTCTTGCGAAATACATTAGTAAATTCCAATGCAAGTAGACCTGCACACATATTTAGTTGCCAGAGGAGATATTATTCAAACTATTGATATTTCTGATATTTTAACGGACCAGGAAACTGGAAGAGTACCACTTCATGCACCACACTCAAAATTATTTAAGATGTGCCTACTTTTCTTTCTTTCAGTCGATAATTCGATATGCCCTAATTTTCTGGGGAAATGGAACCAAAATTGGAAGCGTGTTGATTTTACAAAAGAAAGCCATTAGAATTCTATGTAAATCAAACTATCTGGAACATTGTCGGCCACTTTTCAGACAATCACGGATTTTAACAATCATAAATTTGTACATATATATATATATATATATATATATATATATATATATATATATATATATATGATCTAGTACTTTACGCTATGGGAAATGCCTGTTATTATTCGGTTGCGAAGCTTTTATCATCCAGTCTGCTGTCAAAAAATCTGAAAGTTAGAATTTATAAATCAGTTATATTACCGGTTGTTCTGTATGGTTGTGAAACTTGGATTATCACTTTGAGAGTAGAACAGAGATTAAGGATGTTCGAGAATAAGGTGCTTAGGAAGATATTTGGGGCTAAGAAGGATGAAGTTACAGGAGAATGGAGAAAGTTACACAACACAGAACTGCACGCATTGTATTCTTCACCTGACATAATTAGGAACATTAAATCCAGACGTTTGAGATGGGCAGGGCATGTAGCACGTATGGGCGAATCCAGAAATGCATATAGAGTGTTAGTTGGGAGAGCGGAGGGAAAAAGACCTTTAGGGAGGCCGAGACGTAGATGGGAAGATAATATTAAAATGGATTTGAGGGAGGTGGGATATGATGATAGAGAATGGATTAATCTTGCTCAGGATAGGGACCAATGGCGGGCTTATGTGAGGGCGGCAATGAACCTTCGGGTTCCTTAAAAGCCAGTAAGTAAGTAAGTACTTTACACTCGACAAAATATCGACAATTACTCAATAGTGGCCAATATACATGATCATGAAATTAGAAATAGTGAACAAATTAATATTCCATATTGTAGATTACACAAGAGCAACACAAACGTTTTAATTATGGGGATGAAATTATATAATAAGCTCCCCAGTCAATATTATAAATTACCAACCAATAGCTTCAAAACTAGATTTTACAATTGGTTATTAAATAATCCTTTTTATTCTGTTGCTGAGTTTTTCAACACAAATTTGTATGAAATTGCATTTTAATAAATAAGTTTAATTGCAATTTAGTTAGTTTTCTTCAATTTAAAAGTTTCAAATTATTTCATGTTTTTATTGTATTATTTAAATTTCACTGTTTCTGTTATTAGTGTTTTTTAAAATGTATTTATATGTTTTTCAATGTATTCTGACGAAGCCTAAAACTGTATGTCTAATGGCCAAATAAATTGAATAGAATTGAATTGAATCAGAATTGAACACTTTCAAGAGTGTTAAAAATTTTCTATCTCTACGTACAGCGATCGATGCAACTTAGGTCCTTAGGATAGCAATTAAGTATTTCAGATCCAAGGTTTCCTACCTTAACATGTCTCTTTTGGCCCCATCTAATATCGTCCCACTCAAACGGTTAACTTCGGAAATCCTTTGATACCTAAGTTTACACCGCTCAGCGAGTGTCTGTTATTTTACTCGTGTGTTTTTTGGTCTTTGAGCCAATTGTTGTTGTACAGAGTCTTCTGTATCAGTGGAGGAAGAGGTCGAGTTCAGCATTATCTTCACCTTAGAAGCTTGTCGCGTAATGGATAACTTTTAATAAACAAAACAATAAGCCAGCAATCATTAACTCTTTGATTTGACGACGTTAACCATTTGAATGGGACGATAATACGAGGGGGATCCAGGAAATAACGACCGTTCGCGCATACCCGCCGCGCAGCTGACTCCCCTTCGTTGTTTGAAGGTCAACTGGCTTCCTTAACATGTGTTCTCATAATGTTGTGAGTACTGGTTGCAACAAGTCGCCATTGTGCATTTTGTGTTACTTCAAAATGAACGACGTGATTGATAATCCCGCCGACTGTGAGGTGAGGAGTGTGATTCGATTTTTGAATGCCCGACATTTGAAACCTGCAGAAATTTACCGGCAATTGAAAGAAGTGTATGGTGATACTGTAATGAGTGAAAGAAATGTGAGAAAATGGTGCGAAATGTTCAACAATGGGCGAACAAATGTCCACGATGAAACTCGACCCGGACGCCCATCACTCGTCACAGAAGACCTGAAGACTAAAGTGAATGACAGAATCTTGCAAGACAGGCGCACATCACTCGACGAATTGCATATTGCCTTTCCTGACATTTCTCGTTCTTTGCTTGGTGAAATTGTGTCGCAACATCTTGGCTACCACAAAATCCGTGCACGATGGGTTCCACGGCAACTGAGTGACCAACACAAAACTCAGAGAATGGCCTCAGCATTGACATTCTTGATGCGATATCACACAGATGTTCAAATTGTGACAGGTAATGAGACCTGGATGTCTCACAACACCCCAGAGACCAAGCGCCAATCACGTCAGTGGCATCATCCCTCATCACCCAAGAAACCGAGAAAATTCAAACAGACTCTCTCAACACAAAAAGTCTTGGCTACTGTCTTTTGAGATCGCAAAGGTGTTCTTTTGCTGGATTTCATGCCAAAAGGCACTACGATCAATGCAAATCGTTATTGTGAGACTTTACGAAAACTACGGCGAGCCATCCAAAACAAGAGGCGAGGAATGCTTTCGAGAGGAGTTGTGCTTCTTCACGACAACGCCAGCCCGCACACTGCTGCTTCAACTCGAGAATTGCTGGATCAATTCATTGGGAAATCTTTGATCATCCGCCCTATAGTCCAGACCTTGCTCCTAGCGATTTTCACCTTTTCACTAAGCTGAAAGACTTTCTGGGTGGTACGCGTTTTGGAAGTGATGAAGAGTTGAAGAAGACAGTGAACACCTGGCTTAATGAACTGGCGGCAGAGGAGTATAACACGGGAATTCTAAAGCTAGTGAACAGATACGACAAATGTTTAAATGTAGGTGGTGATTATGTAGAGAAGTAAAGGAAGCTTCAGTTATGTAACAGACTTTGTTTTTGTTTTTTTTTTTCAAAAAAAAAAAAAAAAATATATATATATATATATTAATTATTACAACAAAACGGTCGTTATTTCCTGGATCCCCCACGTACCACCACACAATTGTTTAAAAGTAGTTTTTCCGCTCACTCTATAGGCCTAAGGTATTACGGTGCCACCGGCACAGCTCAGATGGTAGCGGTTTTGACTCTAGATCTGAGACTATCAACAGGCGTGGGTTCGACTCCCGCTTGGGCTAATTACGTGGTTGGATTTTTTCTGAGGTTTTCTCCAATTGTAAGACGAATGTCGCTGTACGACGCTCTATCAAGTCAAAACTAGATTTTATAATTTGATTTTAATTAATCCTTTCTACTGTGTAGATGAGTTTCTTAACATAAATTCATACGAAATTATTTTTTAATAAATAGAGTTATTTACATTTAGTTACAAATATTACATCAAGAGTGAAGTGTTTTCATTAATTTTTACAGTTTATAAATGTTTTGTGTTTCTATTCTAATTAAATTTTACTGTTTTAAATTATATGTGTATTTTCAAATATATGTTTTTTTTTCCCCTTTTGTACTGTGACGACGCCTATCATTGTATGTTTAATGGCTTAATAAATTGAATTGAATTGAATTTCATATCAACATTTCAGGTTATTTAGCGTCTGAATGAGATGAAGATGATAATGCCGGTGAAATGACACCGGGGTTCAGCACCGATAGTCACCCAGCAATTCCTCATACTGGATTGAGGGAAAACTCCGGAAAAAATCTCAACTAGGTAACTTGCCCCAACCGGGATCAGAACCCGGGCCACCTGGTTTCGCGGCCAGATGCGCTAACCGTTATTTCATAGATGTGGACTTACTGAAATTTGTTGCTAGGGAAACCATTCTTCATAACATAACACTAAACTGAAATACACCCATTACAGTGTACTTATTGTTACTTAGTTACCATTACAGTGCTGTTTTGCGAAGGCTTTGGAATAATATTGCTCAAAATTTTCAATGTAAAATATACAGTATTTGTAATTTTAAAAATATTATCGTGCAGAAAATGTTGTACAATACACGCTTGTGAAGTACTTTACAAAATCTTGTTCATTTTTCAAACTTTTCCTCGATTTTGTAAAAAGCACTTCCCCACCTTGTATCGTAATATACCATTACCAGTACTTGGACTTGCCATGTGGTACTGAATACACCACTTCATAGCTTTATCAGCTCTAAATAGTAGCCTTTGATAGGATGGTTAAAAATTTAATCATCATTAATATTTTAACCTGATCTGTCACTTTCCTCCCAAGAAAGGGGCATTCTATATTCTGCATAAGGAATTCTGAGTGAACTACATAGCAATTTTCTAGAAGCTGAGGCAAAGTGAAAAATCTCCCGTTCCGTTGGGACAAAACCCTTTTCAAATCCAGTTGTTGTACCATCCCACGCACTTCCTATTCTTCTGACCACAAGGATGTTAGTAAAGGCACGTTCTCGTCTCTTTCAGGAGAGAGAATTCCAATATCCACGACAAGGGTAATCGTGTGGAGCGCAGGGATTTGAAAGAAGAGGGTGTGAAGACAGGAATCTCGTAGTTCTTGCAGCGCTCACACTTTCAACCTACAATCAGAGCAATAAAGGCCCATTCACAATGAAAATTAAACGTAACCGTAACATAAACACAGAAGTTTGCGGCCAGGCTACCAAATGGGATCATTCACAATGATTCACATAAACATTGACATAAACATTACCGTTAGACGTTAACATGAAAGTTTGCAAACTCCAAACTTTCATGCTTATTCTTACGTGATTTGCAAACAGAACACAATCGTGGAGCGCTGAAGTTTACGACAGAATATGAGGAAATGGCGTCGTTGTTATGTTTCTATGGTTACCAAGTATCTTTGCGGTTATGTTTATGTTCCCATCGTGAATGATCTTGATTTTACCGTAACGTTTACATTTTTAAGTTAACGCTTACGTTATGTTTAATTTTCATTGAGAATGAGCCGTAAGAGCTGCATACATGTGACAGTACACGTGTCATATTTACCGACAGTACTCTGCTTATGACGTAAATGCTTGTTGCTCTGAGTACGCTGGTGACTTGGAAATAGATTTCACTTTCCAGTAGCATCCGCTATTCCTTGCCCCTGGCCATGTAATTCCACAACGGGAAGGTGCGACAGAAAACACAACACGGATCTGTCCGGAGCTACTTTTCACATTGGTGCCAAACATAGTTTCTCTATTTATTTCTGTGTTACTAACAACTTCACCAAGCTTCAAATTTATACAGTATCGGTCTTAAGCAATGGATGTATAAACAGTCTGCAACTATACATGGGAATTGCTTTGCAGTAGCTATATACACAAAACCCCTTGTTTAAGCGTTGTATATAGAGAAAAAATGGCCACCCCTCTAACAGCTGTTCGTATCGATTGTCATTTTATGATGATGGTTACCTAGTAACCAAAGGAGAACAAATGAAAGAGCACAGAATAATTAGAATAATATTGCTGTAGCTTGTACTCTTTGACCAAAATATAGTGTGTAATCGATCAGAGCCAGTTGTATTATCGATAGTTAATACGGCACACTAGAGCGCTCTACCGGATGCAATAAAGAATCTCAGATATTCTATTACCTTTCGTAATGAAGTAATGACGAAACTATGACGTAGCTGTGTAACAGTTATACTGTTATACAAGACGTATGTAGTGATTATTAGTAAGGAATTTACACACGACTTATAAACGAGCTATTCATTGTATAAGTATAAGAGAGTTAAACGTCTGTATATAGAGTTTTTATTAGTAAGACCGTAAGTAAAATTCTTCCGGATAATCATAACGTGAAATCAGGGTGTAACAATTTTTTGTTTTTGCTTGTTTCTTTTTTTTTATTTTAAAGGATGAAGTATCGATTTTAGACAGACAGCTGTAGTGTATATATTGACGGAAATGAGAAATGAATTCTTTGATTTCGATAAATGTTCTTTTCCCTTTTTTTACTGAATTAACTGCTAGAAATGAAGCCATATTTTAGACTATTTACGATATCCAGAAGAAGAGGAGATAATATCTTACAGTAGTTCCATTTCGTGGCGTGAACGTATTCTTTTGAGAATGGTGATGCTGCTGATGATAATAATAGTGATGATAATAATAATAATAATAATAATAATAATGATAATAATAATAATAATATCATCCAGTCTGCTGTCAAAAAATCTGAAAGTTAGAATTTATAAAACAGTTATATGACCTGTTGTTCTTTATGGTTGTGAAACTTGGACTCTCACTTTGAGAGAGGAACATAGGTTAAGGGTGTTTGAGAATAAGGTGCTTAGGAAAATATTTGGGGCTAAGAGGGATGAAGTTACAGGAGAATGGAGGAAGTTACACAACACAGAACTGCACGCATTGTATTCTTCACCTGACATAATTAGGAACATTAAATCCAGACGTTTGAGATGGGCAGGGCATGTAGCACGTATGGGCGAATCCAGAGATGCATATAGAGTGTTAATTGGGAGGCCGGAGGGAAAAAGACCTTTAGGGAGGCCGAAACGTAGATGGGAAGATAATATTAAAATGGATTTGAGGGAGGTGGGGTATGATGATAGAGACTAGATTAATCTTGCTCAGGATAGGGACCAATGGCGGTCTTATGTGAGGGCGGCAATGAACCTCCGGGTTCCTTAAAAGCCAGTAAGTAAGTAAGTAAGTAATAAAGATTATGATGATGATAATAATAATAATAACTTCGAAATGCACAGACCACCTGCCTGAACGCCAAGAATTAGCTAGCAACCGAAGTTCAGTTGCTCAGCAAAATAGTGTACATTTTATGGAGAATATTGTGAACTTAATTAAGAGACATTACATCCGGCTTTGCTCTGAAATTTTAAATAGTAGTAGTATTTATATATTACCCAATTAGGGAAGAGACAATTTCACCCGATTAATTGTTGAAGATTGCCATAAAAATTGAATTTAAATTGGAATATAAACAAACATGTCATACGAAAGAAAGGTAAAGAAGGTAAAGTTGCGAATTTGAAGTGATGCAGTGGAACAAGTGGACAACTCCAAATACTTGGGATGTAGGCTTACTCTAAGTATCGGTCCATTATCGCACATCTCACAAGACCAAGGTCTCACTGCTTGTAAAGTTTTAGTTTTCGTCCAAAATTTCCATTTGAATAAAGACGGAAAAATTCAAATGTCTCAGCCGTTAAGAAAACTGAAGAATTCGTAAGCGAAAGAAGGAAAACGACATATTTCAGCAATAATAACCTTCCCCCACCACTCACACGTCACTTGCCGATGAAGTTCCGCGTCACGACTTCGATGCATGTCATAAATTTTCCGTATTGTCATTGTCAACCGCAAAACTCTCTATTTCAACTGAGTGAAGAGGGTCGAATTTTAAGAGAAAACGCTGCATTTCAGCTCTTTCGAATTCGTCGGCAAACATACACTATACTTAGACTGTTTAATTGCTTTCTTAGTAGGTTCTTCACTTCTGTTTTTCCTTACTTCCCATTAATTTTGAATATCATAATTAAATCTGTCGTCATCTACAGGGTGTTTCCGAGGTGGTGTTACAAACTTTCAGGGATGACGGCGAAGGGCACATGTATCAATTTGAGATAAGAAACCCTGGTCCGGAAATGACTGAGTCGAAAGATATAAGCACAAATAGTTGTGTGGAAATGGAATTGTAATTTGGCACCATGTGCCCTCCTTCCCTTAACCTTTGGAACAGTCATGCAAATATGGTATGGGCTGGATGTCTCCTACGTGGGTACCTGGCCCGATACAATCTGTGAGCTTGTCTACTGTTCCCATTGGCTCATCCGTATTCGAAAATCAGGTCTGCTTATTCCGCTCTCGTGTACTCCTCCATTTCACTAGGACTGATCGACTGGACACTGCAACTGCTGTCTACAGACGTGCATATCAGGGCCGACCATGTCCGTTACACACTACGCTACCTGCATTGCTTTAGTGTAGTTTCCTGTCCCCATCCCTCAGACAGGCACTGAATGGAATACTGTAAGTAGACAACGTAAACAACGTCAGATGAATACAGTATGTGTAAGATGTACAGATAAATACACATAAATAAGGTGTACAGAGGAATAAAATTATTTCATTTCCACACAACTATTTTTGCTTGTAACTTTCGACTCGGTCATTTCTGGACCAGGGTTCCGTATCTCAAATTGATACATGTTCCCTTCGTCATCATCCCTGAGAGTTTGTAATACCACCTCGGAAACACCCTGTATAAGCGATTTTATAAATTCGTTATTTAACGAAGCTCTATCTATCCGCATCGGTGGAATTGGTGACAGGAAAATGCCATTTGGCGACATAAGTCTGAGGATTCGCCATGGAATTAACTAATATTCGCATTACAGTTGGGGAAAATCTCGAAAAAGAACAGTGATCGATCTAAGGGAAATTCCAACCCAAGTTGGAGGACATTCTAGCCTAGATCACACTTCTTACCACGAGACTAGTTGGAAGACTATGATGTACCGTCGGCTTTCCATGCTGGTAACCCAGGTTTGAATCCCAATGTATCCATGAGGAATTTGTAGTAAGCTAAGACTGTGCTAGGTGGTTGGTTTTCGGGTAATCAATTTTCTGCTTTTCCTCATCAGAGTTTTCATGACTCATGATTAGACTTCGAAATTGAGGTCCCAGTCGAAGAGATGCAGGTTAACTGATAGCGAAGTATTGGGCGAAGGTGGGGAGAACAGGTTAGGGCTTGTCTACTTTTTCCATATATCGGTACTATCCTTTGCGTTGTCTGCCTAGATCTAGTTGGAGATTTCGTACGTACAAACACTGAAGCTGAGGGAGTTGGGAGAACGTGAAGTCATTGCGATATCGGAAACGAAATTCAATTGTAATAACATTTTTAATATATGTTATTAACTTCATTTCACGAAAAAAAACCCTTTCAAGAAAGTATATAGCCTATATTGAAGAGACAAAATGCGTCACAATTGTTGACAAAAAAAAAAAAAGAACTTAATTATGTACAGAAAAATTATAATGACATGATTTCGAAGTACCTATATTAAAAAACTGTAGCATTTAAATTCAAATTAAAAATAAAAGATTTGTGTAGAATACGCTATTTAAATTACTTAATTATTTTAATTATCATATGATTTGATGATATTTCATTTTAATTCATTTTATTCTCAGTTTACTCTTTTATTATCAAATTAACCTAGAAAACTTTCATTCAGACTTCTTACTTATATTAAATTCTTACTAAATACCATGTTCCAGTTATTTTAATTTGAAGTATAATATCACCACAGTCTAGTATATACAGTCACGAAGCTTGAGTTGTGAGGGTACTAGGAACAACAGACTGTGCAGGTACTCTCTCGCATTGTCTGTAATGAGGCGATAGTACCGATCCTAGTGGTTAGCAGCTATCTATGGATGCATATTTACTACATATTGAGCTTCGTGATTGTAAATAATATACTAGACTGTAATATTACCTTCCTTTCTTGGAAATGTTGTATTAAGCTACTGTATACTGAATTTTCCACTCGAACACGAGTTTCACTCATACGGGAGTTAGAATTATATTAAATAGAACATATTATTGTTATCTAAAAGTTGTTCCTTTTATTTTAATCTTATTATTTTAAGACAAGTTTTCCCTCAACCCATTGAGCAAAAATGCTGAACAACTTTCGGCGGTGTACCCTGGGCTCATTTCACTGGCATTATCACTTTCATCTAATTCAGAAGCTAGATAACCACAACAGTTGATAAAGCATCGTAAAATAACCCAATTAAAAAAAGGACAAGTTAATTTTTTTGACTTGTACTTTATAATTACTACATTTATGTCGCTCTGCTGTCGAAAAATCTGAAAGTTAGAATTTATAAAACAGTTATATTACCGGTTGTTCTGTATGGTTGTGAAACTTGGACTCTCACTTTGAGAGAGGAACAGAGATTAAAGGTGTTTGAGAATAAGGTGCTTAGGAAAATATTTGGGGCTAAGAGGGATGAAGTTACAGGAGAATGGAGAAAGTTACACAACACAGAACTGCACGCATTGTATTCTTCACCTGACATAATTAGGAACATTAAATCTAGACGTTTGAGATGGGCAGGGCATGTAGCACGTATGGGCGAATCCAGAAATGCATATAGAGTGTTAGTTGGGAGGCCAGAGGGGAAAAGACCTTTAGGGAGGCCGAGACGTAGATGGGAAGATAATATTAAAATGGATTTGAGGGAGGTAGGATATGATGGTAGAGACTGGATTAATCTTGCTCAGGATAGGGACCAATGGCGGGCTTATGTGAGAGCGGCAATGAACCTCCGGGTTCCTTGTAAGTAAGTAAGTAAGTATATTTATGTCGCTTCTTTTTCTTAGATTGCAATTCAGAGACATTTACGAATGCATGTTCTTACAATAAATTATCATTAATATTATTATTATTATTATATTATTATTATTATTATTATTATTGTCCCGCGCCATAGAAATTTCGGCCAGTGTATGGGACCGGTGCCCACCCAGCATCGTCATGCACTTGGGGAGCTACGATAGGTAGCGAAATCCGGTTGCGAATCCCAGCTATAATGACTAAGGGGATCATCGTGCTAACCACATGATACCTCCATTCTGGTTGGATGATCGTCTACCTCTCCTTCGGCATGTGGGCGTGAAGCCAGCAGCCAACTGATCAGTCTAGACCCTTCACGGGCTGTAGTGCTAAGGATTATTACTATTATTATTATTATTATTATTATTATTATTATTATTATTATTATTATTATTATTATTATTACAAAGTATCTTTGTAAATAGTATCTATTGCTCTAAATAACTGTTTATAGATCCAAGAAAAATGTTATTTTTCTACACAATAACACATTGTATTCTACCCAACATAATATTTACGTTTGCTCTTCAAGCGGAGGTTTATTTTTTTTTCTCTTGATGGACCTGTATTACGTATTACAACAGCTCCATTCGACTAACGCAGTATGTGTATGAGGGCAGAAGACTACCTTGCCAGTTGCTTCGTAAACACTATTCTATCCTGTGCCTCTACTCATGAGTCACCAAAGCTGCTAGCGTGAATCCTATGGTCATAGCTTCGGGTAATGTACAGGGACATCATTTTATTTTTACTTGCATTTTTATTGTACCTGCATTTCTGAATGTACTTCACTCTCACCCCTTCACTAATGTCCTTGCTCCCGTCAGACACACAAACTTACGGCCGCTGTTGCATTCGAAGTCTTCAAGCAGTGAAGTAAACACTGCAGTGTATAGTGTGTTTCAGAAATATGATTGCGTTTTCTATAGAAGAAAGAACCTATATTAATAATATCGTACTAAAAATTATATTCAAGAAACGATAAATTCAATTTCAGAGAATATGCTTCAAAATGTTTTTAATAATATGCGTACTGAATTGAAGCCTGCATTGTAATGAACGGCAACCATTTTCAGCAACTTGTTTAAAAATTCAGATCAGCTTTTTTTGAATTGAGGTGGCTAGAAGCAAAGGAATGCTAGTGACATTTGTAATAACATGAGTTAAGTGCATCCAATGTAAGCTAAAGTATCTAAAATTTTAGTGGCAAAGGGATATTTTAATCGCAGCACACATTAAAATTTAAATAAAAATTTCACCGATTTTACGAAAGCTTAAATATTTAAACCCCATTTTCTCAAAAGTAACTTAAGTGCACTTACAGCCCTTTACTTATGACCCCCTCAATTTAAATGCACTCTCTATATTGTATGTTAACATCAATAATTAATATGCTAAATAAAGTAGACATTACATAACGAACATAGCCGCCTGAAAAGTTGAGTTTTTGAAAAAAAATGTTACTACTCTACTGTATTTTGATAAATTCCGTAAAAGTGATGATCAAACTGAAAATCGTAATATCGTATTTCCCTACAACATTAATGGGGATACACTACTTTTCCCTCTTCCTATACCTAGTAAAATGATTTGTTTACATATTGCACTGGTAACACCAAACTCCTGTAATGGAAGGGGGCAACAGTGTTTCCGAGTATAGCCAGGTTAATGTTAAAAATGTTGGTAAAAATAAAGTGATGTCCCTGTAGTTACCATTAAGGCCCATTCACAATGAAAATTAAACATAACCGTAACATAAACACAGAAGTTTGCGCCCAGGCTACCAAGTGGGATCATTCACAATGATTCACATAAACACTGACATTAACATTGCTGTTAGACGTTAACATGAAAGTTTGCAAACTCCAAGCTTTCATGATTATGCTTACGTGATTTGCAAACAGAACACAATCGTGGAGCGCTGAAGTATACGACAGAATATGAGGAAATGACGTCGTTGTTATGTTTCCATGGTTACCAAGTATGTTTGCTGTTATGTTTATGTTCCCATCGTGAATGATCTTGATTTTACTGTAACGTTTATATTTTTAAGTTAACGCTTACGTTATGTTTAATTTTCATTGTGAATGAGTCTTTAGAGCTTGCTCGTTACTGATGTAAGTTCCTTCTTACTTTACGCCAAGATTCAGCGACGGCCATTAGTCTAGAGCAGTGGTGAGCAAAATGAACGCAACCCACAAGACAGGATTTAAGTGGCAACTATATACTGTGGGAGAGGTTGCACTCTACGATGCAGTGACGGATTTACAGACAGTTGCGCCACTACACTCCTACCTACCATATGTAATTAGAATAGTCCATTCACGTGATATTTAATTAATCATTTTTCAAAGTAATTTCTTCGGAATTGGGATTTATATCTGTGCATGCTATTTTCAGTTGCGTAAGGAGATGAGCATCGCTTAAGCGGGATCTGTGGCTGGACTTTATAAATTTCATTTTAGAAAACAGCTGTTCGCACTGGTAGGTTGATGAATACATACCGTCATTTCCCATAACTATTGTCCTGGAACACAACGATGGTCCACGATACAACCATTCAAAGATCATTGTAGAAGTAACATAGACCGTTCGTAGATAGCTGCAGTGATTTGAATTCAAACTACAGTACAGCAGGAGTATAGATAAACGAGGTACTACGTTATGGAGTACAAAATTTGAATAGTTGTATCGTGGACAATAGTTATGTTCCAGGACCATAGTTATAGGAAATGGCGGTACTCATTATTTTTGAAGCAAACTGTCTAAGCAGTGGATATGTAGTACTGGACATCTTTTAACAAATTTTAGCCCCCAGTAGACCTTCACATTCTGCTTTCAAGAAGCCATCATTCTGCAAATCCAGTACCTCTAACTGCAATTCTGGGATAACATTTTCAATTTAAAAATGAAAAGGAGAGGCAAAAATATTGAAATCTTTGTCCATCCTTTGAAAATCACTGAATCTGTGTTCTTTGAACTCGTATAACAGGTGATCTATTTTAAGAATGTACATATTTAAGTTCGCGTCCTGAATATTTGTAACTGATCCTAAACATGAGAAATAAAAGAACCGCCTTTCTTGTAAGTGTGATTTCCTCTCGATTCATATGATTCTGCGAAAGACATTGTATCACTAATGAAGCTTCGAAGTACAGCAATCCAGTATAATCCGCCAAGTACACGCGCAGTATTTTCATGGAGTGGGGGAAGGGGAAGGTAGGGGGTAAGTTTGATGCTTCGCTGAGGTCTGACGTCACTGCGGCAATGCCGCAGGAATGCCCGCCATTGGTCTAGTCTAGTCCCTAAGAAATATTCGTCTCATCACGAGTTGAACAATGAGAATAAGGGGAAAAGAAACAAGTGTCGCTCGTTTGATTTCAAGGTGCAATTAAGTATGATAAAAGTCTGGTACCGTCCCATCTCCAGTTACGATCACACGGTATTCAGGATGACGCGGCGTGCGGAGTTGCAACGTCATAGCTCTACTGAACGGCACATCCCACAAGGACGCAGTTACTTCCACGCCCAAGATGGATCCTCCCGCGGTCATTATTGCCGATGACCTCAACTTCCAACATACACGAGGCCTTCAGGATCCCCACGGAAAACAAGCGGAAGCCTCTGGAATGTTAGAGCCCGGGGATCGAAATGTCAAGATCGTTCAGTCACGACCAATAGCTACAATGTAACAGAGCTAATGCCTCTTAATTGTGAGACTTGCCATGTGAAAGGGATGTTATAGTCACAGCGTCAGAGCGAGCTCAAGGAACAGAGTGTCTGCTGTCAGTTTCAAGATGGTTAGAATGCAAATTTCAAACACTGTTGTCTAGTGCTATGTTAGGAGAAAATCCACAAACGATTAGGGAAAAAAAAACACGGGAATTTTACTGGAAGCAAGTAAAGAGATAGGTTTGGAAGTAAATCCCGAAAAGACAAAGTATATGGTTATGTCTCGTGACGAGAATATTGTAAGAAATATAAATATAAAAATTGGAAATTTATCTTTTGAAGAGGTGGAGAAGTTCAAATATCTTGGAGCAACAGTAACAAATATAAATGATACTCGGGAGGAAATTAAACACAGAATAAATATGGGAAATGTCTGTTATTATTCGGTTGAGAAGCTTTTGTCATCCAGTCTGCTGTCAAAAAATCTGGAAGTTAGAATTTATAAAACAGTTATATTACCGGTTGTTCTTTATGGTTGTGAAACTTGGACTCTCATTTTGAGAGAGGAACATAGGTTAAGGGTATTTGAGAATAAGGTGCTTAGGAAAATATTTGGGGCTAAGAGGGATGAAGTTACAGGAGAATGGAGAAAGTTACACAACACAGAACTGCACGCATTGTATTCTTAACCTGAAATAATTAGGAACATTAAATCCAGACGTTTGAGATGGGCAGGGCATGTAGCACGTATGGGCGAATCCAGAAATGCATATATAGTGTTAGTTGGGAGGCCGGTGGGGAAAAGACCTTTAGGGAGGCCGAGACGTAGATGGGAAGATAATATTAAAACGGATTTGAGGGAGGTGGGATATGATGATAGAGAATGGATTAATCTTGCTCAGAATAGGGACCAATGGCGGGTTTATGTGAGGACGGCAATGAACCTCCGGGTTCCTTAAAAGCCAGTAAGTAAGTAAGTAAGTAAGTAAGTAAGTAAGTAAGTAAGTAAGTAAGTATTGTCTAGTGCAGGAACGGTAGACTTACGCGATACCAGTGAAAAGTATGTTATTATTAAGGCCCAGAAGTTCATACTTTTGCATACTTTTTCCTGGAGTGTGTAACTAAATGCTTACACATTATTTATACGAAGTATCAATTTTTGAGTTTATTAAGCATAATTTTATATTACATATAAGTGCATATTTCCGTAATTTTTATAAATACATAAGACAGTCATATCAATTGGTGCCCATAGGCGCCAGCGCGCTTTAGAGCCGAGGAGAGACCGAGCGCTTTACAGCGGAAAGGAAAGAGACAGACGAAAGAGGTGGTATATGCCGCTTGGTCGAGCTATATTCAGGGATGGCCAGCACTGATTCAATAGATAAAGGGAAGAGAACTTATTAAAACTGTATCCATGGTAATTTTTAGATTTGTCTGAGAAGTATAAGTGCATTATAAGAATGCAAATTTTATTTTTAATGCACATTTTCCACAAGTTTGTATTTTTATTCAAAACGAATATTTTCTCAACTTTTATTTATAGAAAAGTGAAATTTTCAGGTATAGGCCTATTTATTTAGTAGCCTTACAGGTACTGAAACAATGTTTTCGTAAATCTAATATACGTAAATACGTATTACTGAAGATTGTGTATTGAAAATTTTGAAAATATTCGCATGGAAATTGTTTGTAAGGAAATGAATTAACAAAGCAACTACTGTTACATCATAAGCAAAAAAAGATATGTGCCCATGTGTTGTAAAAATGTCAGCTCTATAGCTTCAGCAGATTTCGAGAAAATAATTTAATATTCTGATGATGGGAATTTGCGCACCAACATCACCTTAAAAGCATAATGCGACAAGAGCTTTTTTTATGTAATATTAGTTAGTTAAAACATATACCTAGGTAACTTTGCTTTGTACTTTAATATTGTTTTGGTTCGTTCATTGATTACTTTTATAAGGCTAAAGATACCATCAATATCAATTCCAAATTATCATATCATACTCAATCTTTTTTTTTTTGGGGGGGGGGGGGAAATCACTTTCATGAATGATGTGTTTCATCCACTTAGTGCAGTATAGTTATACTGCTATGGAATTTATGTGAATATTCCTTATTCCGTATGTGTTATTAACGTTTAAAACACAAGTGCAATATTAAGAAATCAGTGTTAGTACTTTTGTTTTACAGACAATATAGATAATATCAAACAGAAAGAAGCCATATAAAAATAACAACATAAAATTTCACTTTCCGTTTGAAGTTTGTGCACCACTGTTTTCTTAATCCAACAGGCTGCTTATTCTTTCTTCGATGCCTAGCGCTTGATGCCCGCGCACGACGTCAAAGTCAGAAAAATGCGCTTTCTTTGACATCACTTTAAAACCTCATCATCACAAGCTATTCGGGCAGGACCTTAAGGTCTGTCCCGACTCTACACGTTTCGAAATTGGCCCTTCCAACGTTTCCTTGGTCTTCCAATACTTCTTTTTCCCTTTGCACTGTAATTGTATAGTCGTCTAGGTAGTCTGTGTTCTTCCATACGCAGTAAATGTTTTTGCCCTCGTTCTTTGTAGTCTCTAATAATGTTTCAGTTATATTTTGGGTATTAACTTCTTTTCTTCACAGCGTTTAAGGTCTAGTAGGTTATATCCCTCCAGAGGTCGTAGTAATATCATTTCTGCAGCGTCTATCCTCTGTAACTGTTCAGATTTGAGAGTCCAGGTTTCAGATCCATATGTCAGTGTTGGAATGGCCAAGGTTTTATAAAATTTTATTATTGTGTCTGGTCTTACTTTGCTTATTAAATTTTCCTTATTGTACCTATTAATTATTGGAATTTATGTAATTTATTTTCAATGTCATTTTCTTCCCTATAAGATATAATGCAGCCAAGGGAGTTGAACTTATTAACCTGTTCTTTTGTTTTATTTTCTAATATAATTTTGGTTCTTAGAGAATCACTTGCTTTAAGTACAAGTATTTCAGTTTTTCAGTCGAGATTTTTAATCCATCTTGAATCTTGCGTACACTACTTTTAACACTTAAATATAAATTATTGCTTAAATGGCAAACTTAGTAGTGTTAAATTATACAATCACGTGTGGCTTACAGCTGTTTCGGTGTGTCCTTCACACCATCATCAGAGCCTACTAGATCCCGGCGTCATCTTGACATCTCTGCCTGTTGTAGGGGTGCGTTTGCATGTTGAAAAGTGGAGTTGAATAGTGTGTGTGTTCTGAAATTGTCAACACACAGATCAATTTCAGAACACACACACTATTCGACTCCACATTTCAACACGCAAACGCACCCCTACAACAGGCAGCGATGTCGAAATGACGCTGGGATCTAGTAGGCTCTGATGATGGTGTGAAGGATACACCACACATGGTTATATAATTTAACACTAGTAATTAATATTTGAGGAGAAAAATTCGCTCCGGCGCCGGGGATCGAGCCCGGGTCCTTGGTTCTACGTACCAAGAGCTCTGATCACTGAGCTACGCCGAATTCAATCCACAGCACCGGACCGAACCCCTCTCCTTGAATGTTTCCCTTTGTGGTCTGACTCCAAGTTAGGCATATATGTTGACGTATATGTCCAATGTCAACTGCCATTATACTAGGAGCGCACTCAACTGAGTGACTTGTTTGGCCGGGATTCCGCAGTTACGTGCACAGTAATCTGTACAAATATGTGCACTGCAGCTATGAGAATATTATAGAGTTATTAATTTGTCCTACAGAATAATATCTGTGATATTGACATAACGTAAGTTCGATCCCCGGCGCCGGAGCGAATTTTTCTCCTCAAATATTAATTGTCAATATCACAGATATTATTCTGTAGGACAAATTAATACATATATAATATTAACACTAGTAAGTTTGCCATTTAATCAATCATTGAGATTTTTAAATTATATTTTTCTGAGACTTGGTATAAAAAATAAACAGCTTTTTGTAAATTATTCTTTTAATCAGCGAAGGCCACTTGGTCGTCAGCAAATGAGATCGTATTTAAAATTCTTCCATTTACATAATAGTTATATGTTAGCAGTTGTTACCATTCTTTGTCAATATGCAAATTAAATAAAAGTGGTGATAAAGACATTAAGATTTAAAAGATTTTTTCTTGTGAACGTAAAAAGCAGGAAGCTGCGTGGGAGATAGAATCATCGTGATGAAATACGAACATTCAAACATCATATCCTAGATTGCTGACTTGTATGCCTCCATAAAGAAAAATGTTGTTAAATGTTCATCGAAGAGTTCAGTTGTTTAGCGCCTAATATTTCACTTCCACCTGTACCAGTGTTAACCCCATGAGAAACACGGATCGATGCGACATTATATTGTGCACAGCATCTACAAGTAGTTAATAATAATAATAATAATAATAATAATAATAATAGTAATAATAATCCGTGGCGCTACAGCCTAGACCGACCAGCCGGCTGCTGGCCTCACGTCCACATGCCGAAGCAGAGGTGGACGATCATGCAACCAGAATGGAGGTATCGTGTGGTTAGCACGATGATCCCCCCAGCCGTTATAGCTGGCATTTGCAACCGGATTTCGCTACCTATCGCAGCTCCCCAAGTGCATCACGATGCTGGGTGGACACCGGTCCCATACACTGGCCGAAATTTCATGAGAAAATTAAAGATGTGGTTAATTCGTTGGACTGGAGTGATGCTGCATCTATTGATACAGCTCAAGATATACTGGCCAAAAATGAGTTGCAAGGGAATTTTGTATTTATATCTGATCTTTTTCCTGTTTACCAAAGCAAGCACATCACTGGAAAGTGTTGGCACTCCCATCGCACCAAACGATTTCTCTCTGTCTGCAGAACAATTAACATCATTTAAATAAGCCCCAGTAGCCACGTGTGGCGCTGAAAGAAGTTTTCGCGACACAAAGCATCTTCAGGGACAACAGACGCAGTTTCTCAATTGAAAGCCTCAGCCACGCGTTGCAACTCTTCGCTGATTTCATCTACGGATCCTCTTCTGCTTCAACCTCTAAGGCATGGTGTACAGACGTGGACAAATTATTAGACTAAAACATTTTTCTTGGAAACATAATGTAATTCGTCATATCAACTATCAGTATAATTCACAGAGTCTCTCTTGTTGTAAATATGATTGTTTACATATTCTAGTATATTTTTTCAATGGTTAAGTATATTTTTTCCTGGCTGTGTTGGTACTACTGGTGTTTTAATTATATACTGCAGAAGATATTCAACTGTCTGTTCTCCCATGGCCTGCAAGAAGACCGGACATGAACAAAAATGAAAATCTGTGATCTATACTGAAGAAGAAAGTGAACAAAAAGAGGCTTACAACAAAACATGGACTCATTTAAGCACTGTCTGATATCTGGCTAAATGATGCTGATATTCAAAGAAAGTGTCAAACTTTGGTTTGCAGCATCCCTGACAAAATCAACGTGTTAATAAAGAATAAGGGAATGTTCACAAAATATTAGTAATCTTCAGATTCAATTTTCTGTCCATTTTTTCTGTGCAAAATAAATTTTTGTTCATTATTTCTGCCGATAAATACAGCTTTGTTGTACATATAATTAATTTAGTCTAATAATTTGTCCACGTCTGTAACTTCATACTCAGCTTCACGATGTTGCTGGATTTATTTTCCTGGATCTCCTCGGGAATCAAGATGTTTTTTTCCGAGGTAGCTACGTATCGATGCCTGACGTGCCTTAAACCTGGACAGTCCAGCAGAATGAGAGATTATGACTCAACATCCATTCCACATTTCTTATTCTGTGAAGCCCAATACAAGTAGGAGTTTATTCAGGTGGCAATGTCCGGTAGATCATCTTAAACTCCTCCTTTATAAGGCTATTGGTTGTTTAGTGAAGTCAGGTCTTGCATAAAATATTTCAATCTTCGGTAATTTTATCCTTTGTATAATCATCCTACGTTTAATTTGTATTTCAGTAAAAAAATTCTTCCTTTGTTCTTACCTTCCACAATAAAGTGTCTAGTCTTTATCAATCAGGTAATGTTTTAGTACTTTGATTTTTATTGCAATTGAAAACCTCCCCGGAAAAAAGGATGTAACATTAAATTATTGAAATGTGTGTTTTAGTTGGAAAACAAAGTAATGCACTGAAAGGCAGAATCTATATATATATATATATATATATATATATATATATATATATATATAATTTGAACTGGTAATAGAAATTACGGGAAAACGGCTGGACGGATTTTAATAAATGACACCTCATTTTGAAGCTTGGAACTCAAAGTTTTTCGGAAAAATAGTAGTTTTCAGTGAAATTTCAATTTTTAAACATAATTTTCCTATTTTCCAAAATCCATCTGTCGTCAGTTTTGAGAACTAGCTAATAGCATTCACGGCCGACTTGATACTACCTTCGCTTTTTTGTAAAGGAGAAGCGAAGCGAGCATCAAGTCGGCCGTGTTGCATTTCAGAGTAAAACAAAACACATACTACAGTAAACAATATAACACGAAGGCCATGATCTGCAAGAATGCTGACATATTTAGAGCTCAAATTAAATTGGTTATTAAAAACTTAACTTACTAAAAATAATTTACAGGTTCGATTCTTTGGTGTGTAATTTTCTGGGTACAGCTGTGTATTGGATATTAAAAACTACAAAACTTGAGGTGGTTTGATGACATTATTGCCATTAGAAATGAAATATTATTGTAGTTAATGCCATGATGTGACTATTTTTCATTAATTATACATATTAATGCTATATTGATGATATGAAAGTGAAACGTTTTTGGTTATATAAGTAGATGTAGAGAATAACTTAAATTAGATTTTGATTTCTATATTTTACTGAGTGGCGGCTATATAGTATATGTTACTGAAAGCTATAAAACTTACGTAAGATAATAATACTATTAAAAATAAAATATTTTTATAGTTATTAATCAAGTGGGGTTGGGTATTTTTCATATATTTAATGGCGGTGTGGTGTAGATATTTATATGCGTGGTTCTCTTCAGTATTAGCTCGAGAGAGAGTATCTTTCATTATTATGGAAGGAAATAACTTTCCGAATGTCTGATATTCTTCATTGAAAATAAATTTGAAAAATGTTTATTTGAACGTCTAATCAACTTAGTTTGCAGCATTTGCTGCACAAGCCACTAGTAAACTTATATTCTTGATTTCTTGTTTATAAAGTCATACTAAAACCAATCTGGACATACGGCATCCAACTGTGGGGAACTGCTAGCAACTCAAACATTGAAATACTGCAGAGGTATCAGTCCAAAACTTTACGTTCCATTATCACTGCACCATGGTATGTACGTAATGATGTCATTCATCATTATCTTAACATTTCAACTGTAAAAGAAGAAATCTCTAAGTTCAGCAAAAAATACCTGCACCGATTAAATCAACATCCGAATCATCATGCATTAAATTTGCTGGATAATAGTCAAACAATAAGAAGACTTAAAAGGACCAATGCTCTTGACCTTCCACTCATTTTTACTACAGCTATTTAAAACATTGTTATTTTTCTTTTGGAGTGTTGTCATGGGATGACATCTCCACTCATGTCATATTCTTTTATAATATTTACTTATTGTCTATTGTAGACAGATTGTAAATGTGGCATAATTGTAAAAAAAAAAATATATTCTTGATTAGTAAAATGGTTCTGCTAGTAAATATAGGCCTAATGAAATATGCCCTGACATTATTTTCCTTCTCCAGAAACATGAATAAAATGATAGTTTTGTTGGTTTACATCCTGATTCCGGGGAAGTCTTCAATATTGTAATTGTAAATTTAATATTAATCGCAATTATAATTTTAGTTATATTCTTAATATCTTACTTACTTACAAATGGCTTTTAAGGAACCCGAAGGTTCATTGCCGCCCTCACATAAGCCCGCCAGCGGTCCCTATCCTGTGCAAGATTAATCCAGTCTCTATCATCATACCCCACCTCCCTCAAATCCATTTTAATATTATCCTCCCATCTACGTCTCGGCCTCCCTAAAGGTCTTTTTCCCTCCGGTCTCCCAACTAACACTCTATATGCATTTCTGGATTCGCCCATACGTGCTACATGCCCTGCCCATCTCAAACGTCTGGATTTAATGTTCCTAATTATATTCTTAATATCGGTTAAATAAATTAATACTACTGATAATCCCAGCGAACGTTTCTCAGCCAATTAACGAGCTCTTTCTTGCTAGATTGACCAATGAGAATTGAATTACACTGATTGTTAAAAGACATGCTGCTTAAAATTAATAAGTGATAGTTTTCTTCCTACTTTCATCTGTTTTATTTGTATCGTCTTTGTTTCGATGTATCAGCAGTCAAGCAATTACGTGGGACTCGCCGTCTCAACATGCAACAATAATTAATTACAATAATTGCACAATTAATTAATATAAGTAAAATGTTTATAATAAAATTAAACGTTGAAAATTATAGATAAGCTATGATACTGTAAAAGCGTTCAAAAGAAAGTTTTGTTATAACCTCAAATGTTCAGTTGTTTTTATTCCAAGGAACCAAGGCAGAGCTTTCAGCACCACCCGTTGCTGTCAACCTGGCTGCAACGAGGCAAACTCTTGGCCACGTGTTGGGATTTTGTCGGAAAGGAGAGTTACTGCGTAACAACAGGCATCATAGAGTCCGTGGAGCTATCGCCTGTCTTCTTCGGAACAAGGGTTGGGAAGTTCATGAAGAGGTCCACTGCATTTCTGAAGACGACTCTCACAGAAGAGTGGATATAATAGCAATAAACAGGCAACAACAAAAGGCTATTATCATAGATCCAACTATACGCATGGAGAGAGATCTAAACCAAGCTCATCAGTTTGATCAGGAAAAGAGGGCCATTTATGAACCTTGTATTCCCTACCTTAGTGCCAAGTATAACATCCTTCTCTTCAATTGGTCAGTGACAGGTTTATTTTTTGGTGCTCGGAGTTCTTTACCAAAATTTACATATAATTTTTTAAAACAATTATCAATATCATCTTTTGAAATTCAAAAAATCATCTCGCAAATTCTCAAAGATTCCCTGCAGATTATACAATTTCATTTATACCACTCAGAAGGCCTTAATTAAGGATATGCTAATTTTAAATAAAATCTTTTATTTATAAGATTAATTTTATAGTCATCTTCAAAGATTTTATTTTATAATTGATAATCAATGGTGCTTAATTATTACATTTTATAACAATATTCATATTTAATTAATTATATTTATTTGCTATTAATTTCCGGATCCTCGTGGTCATCCTCAATTAAGGCCGGATGAGATCTCTCTCTCTCTCTCTCTCTCTATCATCTTTTCTTCGCTTCGATTGTTTTTCTGGAACTTATTATTTTTTCTCGCTGTTATTTATACTCGCTTTAACATCTTTGGTCATGTAACATTATTATAACCTCGAATGTCAAGTTGTTCAGAATTACAGTTGTTCGCATTGGAATTATCTTTATGAATACAATTCGTGGTAATAGTTATTCTCAGGTAATTTAATTTCGCTTTTTAAACTCATTTTTGCTGTCATTAGATAATAATTTCTCGACTTCCGGTCTCGAAATAATTATCACGACAACAAACATTCGTTAAGCTCAATTAAATGACCGGAAAACTATCAGCACTCGCTGTACTATAGGAGGTAATAAATACTAATGAGGTAAGCATAAAATCCTACTTTGAAATCAGAGTAATCTATCTGGAAGATTAATTCCCGGAATGAAAACCAATACCATGGATAAATATATAATAGGATGCGAAACTTAATGAGTTTCCCGTAACACATACTAGAGGCGCTGTTGTAGAAATTGATCTTGCTGCCATCTATATGTGGTAGAGGCGTTATTACAAATAGCAGCGCACCAAGTAGCGAAAAGAGTAATTACTCCATGCATTTAGCAGCGCACCTGGTGACGAAAATGTTAAACTGTGCAGAAAGTATTCCCTCCCGCCCTCATCGATATTCAAAACTAACCCAATTTAAAATAAAACATTTACAGTTTTATTCCTCACAGCATTATTCTACTGAAAATTCTTACCGGAGCCAACAGGAAGATAAAAGAGACGATGTGTTTTACACTACCCGATTAAAATATAACCAGACAGAGACAAAAAATAAAGCAAAAGGTTAGATAATTGGGATTGTATTCTTTGGGTATTTATTGTACAGCACAATGGAAAAGTCTGCAAGAACTACGTAGACAGTTCGATTTATTATATTACTATTACTTTACAATACATTCAACACTATTTTTACAACGTCCATAAACTCACAGTTTAACATACACTGCTTATACACACACGTATCACTTTATGTTCACTTAATTAGTAAGTTTCAGTCCGCCATCTTCTCTCCTCGACTCTCCCATACAATATCTCGAACGGATAAATAGAGAACTCTCGGTAATGTACCCAACACGTAGTTCTAATGTTCACTACCTACGACGTCGGGCGCTGATCACCTCATTTCAGATCACCAAATCTAGATGGTGCTGACCGCAGTTTCGCATCCTATTATATATTTATCCATGCCAATACTCTTAGACAGAAAGAATACATTTTAAAGAAAATACACGCTATACTCGACTATACTATTACAAGAAACTAACTTCTATCTTCTCTAGATGTCATAGAGGCCAGATGGAAATTCTGCGTGAGGCCAAGAAATTAACAGTCAGGTAATGAAAGTGTTAACCTAGATGAAGTCAGAAATATTTTCTCGACCGTTTGCTTTCCCCGAGCAGTAAACACAGACTTCAATGCCAAGCGCTGTCCCGAGTGAAATCGTAGATGTGTCGAATGAGATTTCGCGGCCACGCAGCCATTTAAACAGTAATAAAAAACAAAACATACGCGTTGTTGTTAAAGTCTAATATGAGAATGTGTTCGTCGTATTCTGAGCCTGCAGGACTCGCCCACGGCGAAACTAGTGTACTATAGAGAAGACTTGTTGCAAGGCACGCCCACTGGAGGAAAGTCAAACTTCCTGTGGAATTGTGTACATGTGTTGCAGGTAATGTTCTCCATCGGTTCGATGACAGCACTTACGAATACAAAAGTAATGAGTCAAAGTTTGACTTCCGGAAAGAGTATTCGTTTCCTTTCTAGTTATAGGAAATAAATCAAGGACCCATGTTCTGCGTTGTCTTTACTAATGAATGGACTGCTTCCTTGGCCATTGCTATCCTCCCTTTGACTTTCTGGCAGCAGCTCATTTTACTACTTAATCATAGTCTTCGTCTTATTTGCATTTATCTTCACCTCATATTGCTCACAGCTGTCATTTAGCTCCAGTAGCATATCCTGTTTTATATTATTGTTATTATTATTATTAGTATTATTATTATTATTAGGAAAAATTCAAATATCTTGGAGCAACAGTAACAAATATAAATCACACTCGGGAGGAAATTAAACGCAGAATAAATATGGGAAATGCCTGTTATTATTCGGTTGAGAAGCTTTTATCATCCAGTCTGCTGTCAAAAAATCTGAAAGTTAGAATTTATAAAACAGTTATATTACCGGTTGTTCTTTATGGTTGTGAAACTTGGACTCTGACTTTGAGGGAGGAACATAGGTTAAGAGTGTTTGAGAATAAGGTGCTTAGGAAAATATTTGGGGCTAAGAGGGATGAAGTTCCAGGATGATTGAGAAAGTTACACAACGCAGAACTGCACGAATTGTATTCTTCACCTGACATAATTAGGAACATTAAATCCAGACGTTTGAGATGGGCAGGGCATGTAGCACATATGGGCGAATCCAGAAATGCATATAGAGTGTTAGATGCGAGGCCGGAGGGAAAAAGACATTTGGCGAGGCCGAGACGTAGATGGGAAGATAATATTAAAATGGATTTGAGGGAAGTAGGATATGATGATAGAGACTGCATTAATCTTGCTCCCTATCCTGTGCAAGATTAATCCAGTCTCTATCATCATATCCAACCTCCCTCAAATCCATTTTAATATTATCCTCCCATCTACGTCTCGGCCTCCCTAAAGGTCTTTTTCCCTCCGGTCTCCTAACTAACATTCTATATGCATTTCTGGATTCGCCCATACGTGCTACATGCCCTGCCCATCTCAAACGTCTGGATTTAATGTTCCTAATCATGTCAAGTGAAGAATACAATGCGTGCAGTTCTGTGTTGTGTAACTTTCTCCATTCTCCTATAACTTCATACCGCTTAGCCCCAAATATTTTCCTAAGCACCTTATTCTCAAACACCCTTAACCTATGTTCCTCTCTTAGAGTGAGAGTCCAAGTTTCACAACCATAAAGAACAACCGGTAATATAACTGTTTTATAAATTCTAACTTTCAGACTTTTGACAGCAGACTGGATGATAAAATCTTCTCAACCGAATAATAACACGCATTTCCCGTATTTATTCTGCGTTTAATTTCCTACCGAGTGTCATTTATATTTGTTACTGTTGCTCCAAGATATTTGAATTTTTCCACCTCTTCGAAGGATAAATCTCCAATTTTTATATTTCCATTTCGTACAATATTCTGGTCACGAGACATAATCATATACTTTGTCTTTTCGGGATTTACTTCCAAACCGATCGCTTTACTTGCTTCAAGTAAAATTTCCGTGTTTTCCATAATCGTTTGTGGATTTTCTCGTAACATATTCACGTCATCCGCATAGACAAGCAGCTGATGTAACCCGTTCAATTTCAAATCCTCTCTGTTATCCTGGACTTTCCTAATGCCATATTCTAGAGCGAAGTTAAAAAGTAAAGGCGATAGTGCATCTCCCTGCTTTAGCCCACAGTGAATTGGTAAAGCATCAGATAGAAACTGACCTATACGGACTCTGCTGTACGTTTCACTGAGACACATTTTAATTAATCGAACTAGTCTCTTGGGAATACCAAATTCAATAAGAAAATTAATATCAGCATTAATATTAATACATAATAGTTATTTTATGTGTTACGTTGTGATTATAATGCAAGACTATAGTCAAGTAAGTTTTCGGAGTTAGTACTAATAATTTCATGTGTTCAAAAAAATACATTTTTAGGTTAGGTCTCGTGAGTCAATTGTTTACTCAAACCAATGAATTTCGTATTTCCAGACAAAATACTTGACATGTTGATCCTTATCTCGTATAGTTTGCCTACGAAAATATGTTACAAATTATTGAATTATTTAGAATAACCTTTCAACATAAAGTACGGTAAGTGAATAAGTCATTTAGTACGAAAGATCGTGTGATATCTAATAACAGTTGGCAACATTGACAAGACGGCAATATTTTTTCTTTAGGAACTGTTCTTATGTGACTCTCACTATACTTCAGAAAAACATGATGGAAAAAAAAAAAAAACATCGCAACAGAGGGAGAATTCATTCCACGTCCGTTAGTACTCCTGGAATCATAATTACTACATTGTCTATCTCAAGTCTATACACAGTCACCTCTAAAAACAAATAAAACATAATGAATTTCACTGCTGTTGTGTTGGCGTGAGTGCAGAATAACAAAAGATTGTAAAGAAAGAAACGTAAAACTTAGCTGATGTATCCAGATGGCACGAACATCGACAGAAACAATGGCAAGTACCATTAACAAATACGTATATTTTTTCATTTTCTTTTATTTAAAAAAAAAGTTTTGGATCCAGATTTTAGCAATAAAGTTTAACCTTATTTAAGATTTACGTAACATCAGTTCGTTCCGGAGATCAGAAGCCAGCAAACGTATTCTCTTACAAGGTTTTGTCATGACTGTCGTCTAGATCTTGGTCGTATAAGGATATGACAATAAATATCCCCTTTAGAGAAATACAACAACCATGTTTTAGCCTACAACTGGAATCCCACTTAAGCAAGTAGTAAAAGCTGAGACAAGTCTAGAAATAACAATTGAAAGGTTTGCTGTTCCTGTTAACACTTTGTCTCAATTTAGCAACTCAAAAGCATTTCACACTTGCCTACAGTTTAACACATTTTACTCTGGAGACTCTTCGCTCGCACAAAGACATGCAATGGTAGCCCCCTACACAGAATAATGGAGATATTATTATTATTATTATTATTATTATTATTATTATTATTATTATTATTATATTATTATTATATCATCATCATCATAATCATCAAACGCTATCGTCAGACACTGGTTAGTAACGAAGAGAAGCTGATAAGACGAATAATATTTAAGGAGAAAAATTCGCTCCGGCGCCGGGGATCGAACCCGGGTCCTTGGTTCTACGTACCAAGCGCTCTGACCACTGAGCTACGCCGAATTCAATCCACAACACCGGATCGAACCTTCCCCCTTCAATGTTTCCCTTTGTGGCCTGACTCCAAGTTAGGCATATATGTTGACTGCCAAACATTAGGTAATTGTCAATATTACAGATATTATTCTGTAGGACAAATTGATAAATCTATAATATGATAAGACGAAGGTAGGCTGGATGAAACAGAAATACTATATAAAGAAATAGAGGATCTAGAGATAAATGGAAAATATGATTTAATGTACCGCGAAGTAAAATGTACGATCTTCACAAATAAGAACAGAAAATCCATGTGTTTGATAGAAGTCGAAATCGGTAATGAAATAACAGATAAACAAGGAACACTGAACAGATGGACAAAATATGTAGAACAACTATATGAGACGGAGAATCGTCCAGATGAATTAGCTACAGAAGACGAAGCAACAGTATTAAAGACGAAAAAGGGCTATCTATTCTAAAAGAAGCTGAATTAGTACTTAGGGAAATGAAGAATGGGAAAGTAACAGGATTTGATGGAATCCCCATTGAATGCTGTGTGGAGACAAGAAGGAAATTCTGTCATTATGCAACGAAATACATGAGCAAGGCGATTGGCCTGGGAGACAGTGTTGCTTCCAATAACGAAGAAAAATAATGCCAAGAAATGCAAATCTAGTTTTCAGGTAAAGCTCCCTGTGAAGCAGACTTGAATAATTTCAAGGGAAAAATTGTTCCGGTGCCGGGTATCGATCCCGAGACCTCTGGTTGAACGTACCAGCGCTCTACCCACAGTACGTTAACTGAAAACCACAATTCCAAGTCACACAGAGTTTGTGTGCACTCGATGTGTATCTCTGGCGTCTTGTCAGCCCATTCCACGATATAAGTGGAAAAATTGAGACGGTGTCGGGTGGAGTTCCTGGGTAGCTCAGTCGGTAGAGCGCAGGTACGTTCAAGCAGAGGTCTCGAGATCGATACCTGGCCCCAGAACAATTTCGCTTGAAATTATTCAATGCCAAGAAATATTGAATTTTGGCGATGAATACCCTCTTCGGTTGAAACAATATTGTTAAATGAACTACTACCACCACTTCAGTGCAAACAGATTATAGAATTGTATGCATAGTTTTTCATGCTTTCTGAAATACAATTAGCAAACATTTTACACAATAATAATAATAATAATAATAATAATAATAATAATAATAATAATAATAATAATAATAATAATAATAATAATAAAATCTGCCAACCACATAAATATGTATGTGGGGAAGTTGTCGACACTTTCGGTCATCACGCTCTGAGCTGTGTTAAGAGTAAGGGACTTTTTTTTAGACATTCAACAATTAACGACATAAACAAGAGAGTATTAACATCTTCTGGTATCCCTGCTATTTTAGAACCCACTGGGATTAGCCGCACGGATGGAAAGCGTCCTGTTGGATTAACTTTCGTACCGTGGAGCAGAGGAAAATCGCTAATGTGGGATACGACATGCGTGGATACCTTAGCCCCACCGCACTTGCCATCACCTTCTAAAATCGCAAGCTCTGCAGCAGAATCTGCCGTACGCAGTACTTACTTACTTACTGGCTTTTAAGGAACCGGAGGTTCATTGCCGCCCTCACATAAGCCCGCCAGCGGTCCCTATCCTGAGCAAGATTAATCCTGTCTCTATCATCATATCCCACCTCCCTCAAATCTATTTTAATATTATCTTCCCATCCACGTCTCGGCCTCCCTAAACGTCTTTTTCCCTCCGGCCTCCCAACTAAAGGTACGTGTTCTTCGGTACGACTATTGCGATGATGGTTCAACGATTATTGTTGAACGATGAAACGTTGAACGATAATCGTTGGTCACCATTTTGCTCGGAGCGTCTACGATTTGTTGATTTTTCACTAGTCGCGTGTTTTCATTCGCAATCGCATCGTTCTAGAGCAGCCGTGGCGAAAATGTGATCGTGCGCCGAGCCACTGTGTAACCTGCAACGTGCATAGCACCTATGGAGGGAGGCGGACACCCGAAGGGAAGTGAAGCAACTGTCTGACTTATTAACGGATTTTCATTTGCCTTACGTCAAGCACTCAAATATAATTTTATACAGTACAAGGCTACAAACTAATGTTTAGTACGTGTAACGAAGAAAGAAATGAACAAGAAAAAATAGGACATTATCACAACCTAAAATTAACTGTCTTCAGAATGTCTCTGCGACAGAATTTCAAAATCAGGAGTTATGTCACTGCCAGTCGTAGTTGATCACGAAGGTATTTGTCTGTCAGTCATGATCTAAATTTGGTTTTTACTATTTCATTGTTGAAAATAATTTTTCACAAACGTAAGTTGTAGCGAACATGGCTTCAACAGAGCAAGCGAAAGAACGAAGCTTCGGATATTTATCATTTTTGGCAAAGATTTGAAAAATTCAACATTTGTCAAGTCCTTACATTTAACATCACGTTGGAAATCTGTGAGTTTAAATTGAAGATCTAACTATATTATTCGTACATCTGCTGAAAAAGGATCGACGTATAATAATAATAATAATAATAATAATAATAATAATAATAATAATAATAATAATAATAATAATAATAACAACAATGAAGCATAAAGTGAAATGATTCTATTACTGTGGTAATTGATTAACTATCCAGGTACATCAGTATTTCCTAACACGAAAGTTGTTCTTGGTCGTCAGTGCACTAGAGAAAGTCATACGAGCTGAGACTAAGTGCCCATGAACTTGTTCTTGAAGCACTGCTTCCTGTAGTCAGCGAAGCATATCTCGACACCTCTATTATATATAAACAGTTGTCAAGTTTCTTGATTAAACAAAATATAAATAATCACTCATCTCCGTCACTCATAAGGTACAGACTTTTTCAACCATTTCGATCTCTGAACTAATCAAACTAACCCCAGATCTCCATTTTATTTTTATCCAGTAGGACTATAATAAATATCTTACGAAGAATTCGGGGCATAGGCGTTCTTCGGGTATGAAGCAGATATGCTGGCAGGATTCGAATTAAGGTTTCTGATGAGGAGGATATAATAATAATTATATCCATGAGCAGGCTTAAGATAAGATGTGTAATTCCTAAGTTATTGATTGTTGTCAGCTTGCCGGTGATGATAATACATCAATATTACTATAATGTACCGAAGTACATATGCTATTTCCTATTTCCATGCAGATATTCTGCGTCATCATACGATGAAAGAGTAATGGAACGGAGAAAAATTCTCTCCGGCGCCGGGATTTGAACCCGGGTTTTCAGCTCTACGTGCTGACGCTTTATCCACTAAGCCACACCGGATTCCACCCCGGCGTCGGAAGAATCGTCTCAGTTTTAAGTTTCAACTCTTGGGTTCCCTCTAGTGGCCGCCCTCTGCACTACGTCATAATATTATTTTCTTTGCTTATTTTATACTTTTAAATATGGGAAATGCCTGTTATTATTCGGTTGAGAAGGTTTTATCATCCAGTCTGCTGTCAAAAAATCTGAAAGTTAGAATTTATAAAACAGTTATATTACCGGTTGTTCTGTATGGTTGTGAAACTTGGACTCTCACTTTGAGAGAGGAACTAGGTTAAGGGTGTTTGAGAATAAGGTGTTTAGGAAAATATTTGGTGTTAAGAGGGATGAAGTGACAGGAGAATGGAGAAAATGCACGTATTTTATTCTTCACCTGACATAATTAGGAACATTAAATCCAGACGTTTGAAATGGGCAGGGCATGTAGCACGTATGGGCGAATCCAGAAATGCATATAGAGTGTTAGTTGGGAGGCCGGAGGGAAAAAGACCTTTAGGGAGGGCGAGACGTAGCTGGGAAGATAATATTAAAATGGATTTGAGGGAGGTGGGATATGATGGCAGAGACTGGATTAATGTTGCTCAGGATAGGGACCAATGGCGGGCTTATGTGAGGGCGGCAATGAACCTCCGGGTTCCTTAAAAGCCAGTAAGTAAGATATTTCTAATTGTTATAGAGGTGACATTTATTACAAATATATTAATAAAGAAATCTGGTACAGTGCACACTGAATTTCCAAAATTGACCGTAAATGAAACGAAGTCTTGCTTTAGTGTTCTTATTGAAAGAATTCATTATACTGCTAGGCGAAAAGACGCGAGAGAATAATCATAACTGGGCAAAAAACTGTAGCATAAAAAGCTCCCATGCTAATAACAGCATTTCACAAATATCTCTCTTGAATGCTGAATGACAGATGCACAAATCGCCAGTATTTCATGTCGACGAATATTTGCAGTTCACGCTGTAGGTGATGAAAACAACGAAATTGCCAGGTGCATTATGTAGTAGTTGAAGAAGGCTTTTATGAAGGGATCGGCTGATGAAATGTCGACATCATATGGTTTTGATGGATTCAAGAGGATTTTTATTTTAGAATGGAGAAAAGAATCATAAATGACGCGAGATCACAACGCTGACGGACGAAAATGTCGAAAACATATGCTCACTAATCCTGCCTGACAGACGTTTGACAGCAAACTGATGGCGCACCTGTTAAATAAATAGATGGACTGATACAGCCATTGCAATACTGCTCCACGCACCATGATAGGGGAAATTCTTCGTACTGAAAGAATGTGTGTATCGGGACACACTATCCACTTTTGTGCCGCAAATTACGTCTGTAGTGTCAATATTTACAGGCAGGGCCGCCGACAAGGGGGGGCAAGTGCATATGGGCCCGTCACATTAAGTGAGTCTGATTACTTTTTATTACCATGAATAATAATTATTCGTAGATACATAGGCTATGGGTACTATAAAATTTTGTAAGGACATTTGTTACATAAATTTGACATATTAACTCAACAATAATAGAATTAATACAAATTACCACTTCATATTTAAATATTTGACTTTATTTAATTTAATTAATTAATTTATTCTGAACTTAATGTATTTAATATTGAACAAATTTATAAGTATACGCTGTTGAAATTTTATCATAAAAATCGTAATAAGTTTGTATTACAGACACACAATTATGACACAAGACGAAATATTAATTCAACATTAGTAGAACCTAAATGTCTCACATCTGCTGGTCTAAAGCATAGCATAAATTTTGGCCCTCGGTTGTACAATGCTTTAACTAAATTACACCCAGAACTTCTAACATGTAACCCACTAACATATAACAAGAAAATTAGAAACGTATTAATATCTTCAATTTGATTAAATAAATTTATAGCCTATGTGTATGAATTAATCAACCTATATTATATTTGTATTCTATAATTTTGAAATATATATTAGTCCTACTTTTCACGTGCGATATTATTCTTCTATAGTGTTAATATTATATTATATAATTCCATTGCCGCTGTAATTATATTTTAGTTCCTATTTTATTTTACTTATTTATTATTATTATTATTTTTTATTTTAATATTATATCTGAACTGCGACCGAGCACGAGCGCTGCTCATTCGGTCTCAAATTTTGTTAATACTACTGTATCTTCTTTTTATATTGCTTGTATTATTTTATTTCTATTTCTCTTTGTTTGTTTTGTAATTATATTTCTTTATTCTGTATATTTGAAATAAATAAATGAAATTATATAATAGAATATCGGTTTCACGCATTAACGTTCACTGACACGACAATTGAGGGCCCCGATATTTGCCTGAACTAGACTTCGTTGAATTGCCACACGCAGCATGCAATCAGGTTGCCGATGTACGGTAGTATAGAGGAGGTGAGCGACCGCCAGGTCTCGTAGTATAAGCAGTTCATGTTAAGAATTGTGGCCTGTCCAAATAGATAGAGCAGCTACAGCTAATGTATACCTATGTAAGCACTTGTTTTTGCATTACTGTGGTTGGAATAGTCAAAGCTTAACATTTTTTCAGTGCAGACTTCAATCAAATATACTACAATGAGAGTGTTGCTGTTCCAAACAATTGCCCCTGGAATACCCTTACCCCCGCAGCCAGTCTTGACCCGTTGGAAAACGTGATTGGATGCTGTTAAATATTATGCAAAATATTACGGCATAATAATGGAGGTAATTGATGCATTGGATAGCACAGACAGTTCCGCTGTTGCAGCTGTAAAATCATTTCCTTCTGAACAGCTATTGGAAGATATTCTGCCTGTTAGAATCGTCTAAACTACAACTCTCAGAAGCCCTTAATATAGTGCATAAAGTATCACAAACCGTTATCCAAAATAACAATTCACTAATTTCAGAAAAAGTGAAATGTAAGTTGAGAAACATTATTCCTAAAAATTCTGCCTACTCACAACTTCGTATTATAAATGATGTACCATCAGGTCACGACAAGACGTCTGAAGTTGGTGTACTAAAAAGTAGTGACTTTCAAATATGTACGTATTACATCGTGTGATGTTGAACGTACATTTTCCCAATATAAAAACTGTTTGAGTGACCATCGGAGGAGATTACTTTGCAGTCACTCAAAATGTACGCAACTCTTCACTGCAATGCACATATTCAAGGATATGTGAGTATGTTACATTAAATTTTAAGAGTTAATATATCTCACTACAAAATAATTGTGTATTTACATGTTTAGACGTTTCCTACTTCAATGATCATTCATTATATTTCTTGAATGCAGGATACAGGTTTTATTGTAACCGCAGTATACTGCTCAGTGTTTACATCAGAGGCATACTCCATCCGTTGCACGTCCCCTTCTCATACAGTCTATACCGCGTGCGTAGTAAACCTTACGATTCTCGTGGCAATTCCACGAAGTCTAGCCTGAACTATGCCATCGCTTGTACCGAACATGTTCAGTTATTTTATTGACTTGTCCTTTTTAACTACCACCGCTGGCTCAACACAATATGCTAGTGGACTCTCTCAAACCGAAGTCGCAGGATCACGTTTCTTTTTCAATACATTGTATGTTTCGTGTCGAAACTTTCGTCTTTTCGTTGTCGTTTGTCTAGTAAATTCTGTTCATTAGTGTTACTGGTTATAGTTTAACTCACAATGGACAAGTACAGGCATAAGTCGGGAGCTGAGAAGCACAAGAAGAGACAGAAAAAATTGGAAGATATTAATATGGGTGCTAGACTACTTGAAAAATATTATGAAGACATTAACAAAGAGATCAGTGATGATCCGAAATATTTAAAATCAATTCATGCCTCTAATTTAAGGCCAACCCCACTGAAACCTGTTAATCTCCTAAATAGTCTGAGGGAATTAAAACTGGACAGTTTATTTCCAAATATTTGTATAGGCATTAGAATATTCTATACAATTCCTGTGACAATTGTTGATGCTGAAAGATTTTTCAGCAAAATGAAGAAAATAAAAAATGTATTCAGATAAACAATGTGTCAAGAACGACTGAGTAACCTTGGCTTCCTTAGTCTGGAGAGCGATCTTGCTAGATCTTTAAATTTTGATGATATAATTGACGATTTTACATCTATGAAGTCAAGGAGAGTTGTTTGTTGATGTTTTACTACAAGTCAGAAATTACAGGTGTTTAGGAATAATATTTTATGAATATAATATATTGTGCTTTAAGTTCGTATCTGTATATGGGGTTATCTTTTATTTATTTTGCAAATAATTATTATGGTTAGAATAACTGGTAACTTGTAATTGTTACTTTTTTCATCTGGGGTCCGAGTACAGTATTGCATAGGGGCCCATACATTCTGTCGGCGGCACTGTTTACAGGAACTTAAAAAAAATAGAAAAGAAGAGCGGTATGTTGACGTTTTCATGGTCGAGGAAAAGATTGAAAAAGCGAAACGTAGTTGAGCTTTTTTAATTTCCGAGAACATGAAAACAAACATACCGCTCGTGTATCGTACATTATTTTGTGCGAAGATCGTTTATTACATACCTGAAAGACGAATTTCTAATTAGTTGCAATGAAATCTCCATGTTGGTTTCTGTTTAATGACGGCAACTTCTTTCTTCAACGTTGTTGTTATAAAATGTTTTCTGTGTTTACTATACTCCAGCAGGTCGTGATATACGTCTGTCTTTTTTTCCCCCAGTCTATAAATGCGAACTTAAAACAAACGGTAAGGTTATGTAATGATTTATTTTTCGTTTTAATATTTTAACAATATTATTTATATAACATATTGCAGTAATAACATCGGCATCTGGAATCTTGTTGATTTTTTCACGGCTTCCTTAATGTTACTTGTATCAGGAATGCAATAAGTTTCGTGGAGTAGTAGACTTTACTTAATTTTTGCAAATATTTAAAAACAATAATTAATATTGCAATTTAGGTGAAATTGCAGTGGTAAGTTTCCAATTTATAATTATTACTACGTTAAACGACTCTAAAAATAATACGTTAAAAGCCTAAAGCAGTAAAATGAATGTCGCGCTTAAGCGGTAAGAAGAGGGAAATTGTTATGTGTGTTAGGTTGGGAATACTGAATGTGGTATTTCACACTTACCGCGTATTGGTTCTGTGCGGAAAACAAGCAAATACGCACGATCTCACACAAACAATTTTACAATTATGTAAGTACATACATCACAATTCCAATGGTACATGTGGCTCTGAATTCTGTATTGCAAGACAATGAAAAAGGAAATGAGTTTCTCGAGAGATGTGGCAGGACTTTAAATTTCATTACAGCAACCCGAATGAAGTTATGAGAACCACAAAATAATTTAACCAGTGGATGAAATAAAGCATTCACGACAAAATTTGCTGGGACATGTGAACGGAACACTCAGTCCAAAATAAACTCATAGGTAAAAGGAATCTGTGTACAGTCTTAGAAAAAAGTTTTGTCGGACAGATACTTTATAAGTCCCAGAAAGGATGCAGTGCTCGTGATCAGAGGACGTGCACAAGAGAAGGACTAATTGAAGTAATAAAATTAGTTTTGTTTCGTTGTATGTATAAAGTATCTTTGTGACAACCTTTTATCTAAGACTGTACACTGATGAGCACCGAATTGGCAAATTAATCCTTTTTGAGATCGCAATGAATCCTACAAGTTTAACCGAAGTTCGCTGCTGTTGATTAATTTGTTCGGAAAGGTTTGTGACAGACAATACCTTCAGAAGTCACGTGCATATAGGCTATAACGTCAAATAGTTGTCCTTCAACTGAACCTAAACAAATGACATGCACTTCATACGGCAAGAACGGATAGACAGTAACATGGAAAACAAATGTTCAGAGGAAATTTAATCCTTAACCTATATTTACATCTTCAAGGACACACAGGCAGACAGTTTAGACAAGACAAGGATAGATAGATAGATAGATAGATAGATAGATAGATAGATAGATAGATAGATAGATAGATAGATAGATAGATAGATAGATAGATAGATAGATAGATATAGATAGATATAGATAGATATAGATAGATATAGATAGATATAGATAGATATAGATAGATAGATATAGATAGATAGATATAGATAGATAGATAGATAGATAGATAGATAGATAGATAGATAGATAGATAGATAGATAGATAGATAGATAGATAGATAGATAGATAGATAGATAGATAGATAGATAGATAGATAGATAGATAGATACATAGATAGATAGATACATAGATAGGTAGATAGATAGATAGGTAGGTAGGTAGGTAGGTAGGTAGGTAGGTAGGTAGGTAGGTAGGTAGGTAGGTAGGTAGATAGATAGATAGATAGATAGATAGATAGATAGATAGATAGATAGATAGATAGATAGATAGATAGATAGATAGATAGATAGATAGATAGATAGATAGATAGATAGATAGATAGATAGATAGATAGATAGATAGATAGATAGATAGATAGATAGATAGATAGATAGATAGATAGATAGATAGATAGATAGATAGATAGATAGATAGATAGATAGATATCACACTTACAAGAAAGGCGGTTCTTTCATTTCTCATGTTTATTATCCGTTACAAATAATCAGGACGCGAACTGAAATATGTAGCCTACATTCTTAAAATAGACCACTTGCTATACGAGTTCAAAGAACACAGATTCAGTGAGTTTCAAAGGATGGAGAAAGATTTCAATATTTTTGCCACTCCTTTTCATGTTGAAATTGAAAATGTTATCCCAGAATTGCAGTTAGAGGTTCTGGATTTGCAGAATGATGGCTTCTTGAAAGCAGAATGTGAAGGTCTACTGGGGGCTAAAATTTTTAAAAAGATGTCCAGTACTACATATCCACTGCTTAGAAAGTTTGCTTCAAAAATAATGAGTACAGTCATTTCCCATAAATATGGTCCTGGAACATAACTATTTTCCACGATACAACCATTCAAATTTTGTACTCCATAACGTAGTACCTCGTTTATCTATATTTTTGCTGTACTGCAGTTTGAAGTCAAGTCACTACAGCTATCTACGAACGGTCTACAATGATCCTTGAATGATTGTATCGTGGACCATAGTTATGGGAAATGACGGTATGTATTCATCAACCTACCAGTGCGAACAGCTGTTTTCTGAAATGAAATTTATAAAGTCCAGCCACAGATCTCACTTAAGCGATGCTCATCTCCTTGCGCAACTGAAAATAGCATGCACAGATATAAATCCCAATTTCGAAGAAATTGCTTTGAAAAATGATTAATTAAATATCACGTGAATGGACTATTCTAATTACATATGGTAGGTAGGAGTGTAGTGGTGCAACTGTCTGTAAATCCGTCACTGCACTGTAGAGTGCAACCCCTCCCACAGTATGTATGATCTTTTCGCTGTAAGAAAAATCCCAATATAAACAATAGCACGTGACTGAAGTGAGGCTTCATTGGCCGCTGTTTGGCGCCATAGATTCTCAGTACGTGTTCCCGCCTACTGTTGTACATTCTGTTTCATGTTAAACATTTCCCGTTACTCGTCAAGTAGGCCTAACCTCACTACTATGCATTCGTTTGCTTAGGAAACATTTTCTTTATAATTACTGTAATTAAATTATTTTTAAGTCTTATGTCTTCACAATGGACAGTTGAGAATGCAAAAACCATACTTCAGTACCACGTGCTTATGTGAACAACTACGAGCTCAAGTGACGCCAGCTTGTTACAAGAACAGACTACCTCGGTATTACTGTTGGTATTCATCCGCGTTCATAGTACATAATAAAATATAAAAGTAGTTTTTCTTTTAAATAGCGTTTTACATATGAATGAAGTTAAATTTTTTATCGTATTTAACAACTAGAATTCAATTTTTTATTTTCAAATAATACAAGATTGTGGTTTCCAAATACGGACTATATTTTCCTGCGTCATGTGAGTGTTTCGACTGGAAGCCAATCACGGGTATGACAGCAAAGTGCTTGTGTTTACATTAGGATTTTTCTTACAGCGAAAACAGTATAGTTGCCATTTAAATCCTGTCTTGTGGGTTGCGTTCAGTTTGCCCATCACTGTTCTAAGAGCAAAGAGTGGTAAATGTTGTTTTGTATTATTATGTTTCTCTTCGTCTTACTCGGAAAGATTAGTTTATTAAATGTTTCAATCACAAGCGGGTTACTGCCAATGCAGACGGTAACACAGCCACGAACTGTATTTCAGTTAACAGCGCTTTTAATGATGGTGGGGGAGGTAGAAACGTTTAAACAGTGCAGATCTCGATGTGTACGTGGGCTTATCTGCAGTTGGATCAGTCCTTGTCCGCACATAAATCAGGAAGAACACCGGCTCACGCCTCGCCGTACTCCATCGATTGGGCTGTCATGCACCCCGCTACAGCGTGATCAATCTGAAGACTTCTTTCGCTCCGGCTATCGTTTTGAATACAACTGCAAGCCTCACGAATCTCATTAGAAGAGACTGCGGCGAGATAAAACTCGGCTCTGAGGGGTGAGGTACTAATCAATACGTGACTCAATGCCTTCTGATTTCGTCTGTCAAATCCAGAACGGAAGAGATTCTCTTCCAGGCTCCTAATGAAATTCCTTGTCACAAAGTATTAGGGGCTGCAAGACAACAAACACCTTTAAGAACAGCTTAAAAGATAACCTTATTAGCATTTCACTCCAATCATACTGATTTAAAATATTACTGACTACACTGTTGCTTTTTTCTTTAGACATCATCCTGATTGTGCTGCATTTTCAAAATTGTCTCATAATAATCTCTTTCTATTATCTAATATCATTTGAAATATATTAACATTCTATGTATTTTAGTTTAATTCTGCTACACAGTTTATTTCAGTGTTTAATTAATAGTTCATAGTATTTTGTTGTTTAATTCGTAAATAACTCTTGTATACATGTAACTTTCATCTAAATCAAATTGTTGAATTCTTTGTAAGTTCATGCATATGTATATACACTTTCTGCTGGTTGAGTGGAAGAGAAGGCCTTACGGCCTTAACTCTGCCGGTTAAAATAAATCATTATTATTATTATTATTATTATTATTATTATTATTATTATTATTATTATTATTATTATTATAATGAAACAGGAGTGTTAACTCTTAAGGCTGGTTCACAATAAACCGGGAACGAGAATCGGAACGAAAACGAAAAAGGGAAAATTGTTTAAATGTGTACATTTAAATGTGAGCATTAACAATTAACGAAAAGCTTGCCAAGTTTCAACTCTGGCGTTCACGTTTCCGATCTCAGCCCACTAGATTCATTCTATTGCCATCTAAAAGGTATTTCGTCGTCGTATATTTTGTAGCAAGAAGACCGTCACATAACCTATGCATTATTTTGTTCTGTGCTGTGCATCATGGAGCAAGTTTTATTTGATGAGATTCTAATTTTGAGTGTTGAAGAAAATCCTCAGGTTTACGATGAGCGGCGCGCCTCGTATAAAGATGAGAAAATGAAGGAGAATACGTGGCTTTCAACAACTGCATCTTTGAACACCGATCGGAAGCGAATCATATTTTATTACTGTATTGGTTGTATTACACACTACATATTCATGCTTCAATTCAATAACTACTGTTGTGTTCATTTTTGTTCTATTACAAATGTTTCTTCTCTAATTATTTTACGTTATGGTAGACTTAAAATAGGTTGTGATAATAAAGATGCATGGACATATTTATAGTACCGTTGAAATTTTGAAGTTGGTTAACCTGTGTTTATGTTGGCTGCCTTATACTCATGAGAGAACGCCATTGGTCAATTATACACAAATAACATCAGAATGCGTAATATCGACTTTACATATCGTTATTGACATACATATCGATATGCAAAGTCGTTTACGTTCTCGGTTTGTGAATCAAAAATTTTTCATATTCACGTTTTCTGATTCTCGTTTTCACTCTGGTTCTCGTTCCCGGTTTATTGTGAACCAGCCTTTATATGAAAGAAGCATCCTATAGAATACAACATTTTAATTTATGTTATAATAGAATGTTAATAGAAGAACAGAAGGCAAAAATAGGAAATACATATTTAATGCATGAATGAATAAATTAATGTATTGTATTTATTGACATTCCATGGTATTCGTACATCGCTTCACAGCTAGAATATGGAACAAGTGAAAATAAATCTTAATAGTACTACCAAGTCTTACCCCATCTTGAGTGTTGTGTACACTACTTTTAACACTTTATTACAGAAGATTGATAAATGGACAACTTACTAGTGTTATATATTTAAGCACGTGAGCTTACAGCTGTTTCGGTATATACACCATTGTCAGAGCCTACTGGATCATAGCGTCTTCCTGATATCGCTGCCTGTTGTAAAGGTAGGTGTGTTTGTGTGTTGTAATGTGGAGTCAAATAGTGAGTGTGTTCTGAAATTAATCTGTATTGTATTGTATTGTATTCTATTTATTAACATTCCATGGTATTCATACATTGCTTACAGCTAGAATATGGAACAAGTCAAAAAACTTAATACTATTATAAAGTCTTAATTTATAGTCACAGTCTAGATGAAATATATACAGACGAGATTTACAATATAGTCTACTAGTACAACACAAAGTTTTAGTATCAATTTCATGAAGTGTTATTGAATGTCATGAATTCACCTACAGAATAGAAGGCGTGAGAAATTAGGCACTTCTTTAATTTGGCCCTAAATAATGTTATGTTTTGAGTTTCATTTTTTATATCGATAGGGAGGCCATTAAAACTTTTTTACTGCCATATAACGCACTCCTTGTTGATAGCACGATAGACTTACCGAGAATTTGAAAATGTGATTTGGGTGTGTTTTAGTGTGTCTGTATATTTCATATTGTTCTAGTGTGTTGAGTTTTTGGTTTTTGGGTTGTATGTAAGGGTTTCCATGTCTGTATTTATGTTATTGTATGTGTGGTTAGCATTAGTTATGTGTTCGGCATATGTAGATGTATTGTGTCCTCTGGTTATTGCTTTAATGTGTTCTTTGTATCGAGTTTGGAATGATCTGCCTGTCTGTCCAATGTAGAAACTGTCGCAACTATTGCATGTGAGTTTGTATACGCCTGTGTGGTTGTATTTATCTGTTTGTGTTGTTTGTGTGTTGAGATGTTTTTGTAGTGTGTTTTCTGTTGTGTATGCTGTGTTGTATTTCTGTTTTCTGAATGAGGATGCAATCTTGTGTGTGTTTTTGTTTTCGTATGTTAATGTGATGTATTTCTTATATTCTTGTGTTTGTGTTGTGTTTTGTGTGTTTTTGTGTTTGTTAAGTTTTTGTCTTGTCTTCCTTATGATGTTGTCTATTATGTTTGGATTGTAACCATTTTCTTGTGCTATGTATGTGATCGTGTTCACTTCTTCATTGTAGTGTTGTTGGCTCATGGGTATGTTGAGTAATCTGTGTACCATTGTCCTGAATGCAGCATGTTTGTGTTGTGTGGGGTGGTTAGATGTCTTGTATTTGTGTGGTGGTGGTGGTTGGTTTTCTGTATATTTTGATGATGTGTTTGTTAAATACAGACATGGAAATCCTACACATACTGTACAACCCAAAAACCAAAAACTCAACACACTAGAACAATATGAAATATACAGACACACTAAAGCACACCCTAATCAAATTCTCAACACACAGATCAATTTCAGAACACACACTATTTGACACAACTTTTCATTACACGAACGCACCTACACAACAGGCAGCGAAGTTGAGATAGCGCCGAGATCTAGTAGGCTCTGAGGATGGTGTCAAGTAACACCGAAACAGTTGTAAGCCACACATGCTTACATAATTAACACGAGTAAGATCGTCATTTAATCAATTATTTATATTCAAGTGTTAAAAGTAGTGTACGAAAGATTCAACATGGATAATACAGGGACATCATTTTATTTTTACTTCAATTTTAATTGTACCGGAGTTTTTGAATGTACTTCACTCTCACCCCTTCTACTAATGAAGTTCAACCGTCCTCCACACAGAACCAAGGCCGCATATACAGCCACAGTAGCGTTACGGTCATAGTAAACAGTATGTTCCAAAAATATGTTCGCGTTTTCCAGTGACGAAAGAGCTTTCAATATTCAATCATTTTCGCACAGGTACTGTCGTCCATTTGCGTACGTCGTATCCCGGTTTTCCCCACCAGCTTTTATTCGCCAGCTAGTGGCTGGGCTGTCTTAACTCTTTTCCGAGAACATTAATTTCAGTTAGGAATTGGACGTCTACGTAATATTATACCCATACAATTGTTTAAAATAACTTAAATAAAAGGGCCTTGTTAAGTAATTAACTGTCACGTGATTTCCTCCTTTCTACGACTCTACGACATAACCACTTGGACGGACAGTAGATAGCATGTCTGAGTAATTTTATCTTTTCGGATCTGATTTTACAGTACATAAGGTACTCTTTTATAGAGTAGGTACAGAATTATTTCAACGTGAGTTACTAGTACGAAGGACGAACCTGGTAATTGGAATTAGGTACAATAGACAATAGTGCGATAATATGCACATTAGAACTGAAGCCTGTATCGAAATGAACGGCCACCATTTTTGAAAATGTGTTTAAATATCCATATTATGATTATTTTTCAATTTAACTTGTTTCTCTATATTGTACGCTAATGTGCTGTAGACAGTATAATATACACTGCATAATGAATACGTCCACATGGACTCATTGTTAATACTGTACTGTATTTTGATTAAACAAAAACCTAATGAAAATGATGAAACTCAAAAGCGCAATATTTCCTAGTTTACGTAAATGGATGAACTACTTTTCTTCCCTCCTATACCTAGTGAAGTGATTTGTTTGTATATTTCGCCAGTATCATCGAACTCCAGTCGCGGAAGGGGGTAGCAAACGGCGTTGATCCAGAGGTATAGGCAAGTTAATATTAAAAATGTTAGTAAAAATAAAATGATGTCCCTGTACAAAATAGAAACATTCATGCATCATTCGTTTGACAATCTAACATAAACGTTTCATGTAAAATTATTTGCATAAAGTCTTATGGTAAGTTTCCATGACTTGGGATTGTACTGAAAGGAGACTATCTTGGTTTGGTTGGAACAGAATTTCTTGGATTTCAGATCCCAAGGTTTCACGCACATGTTCATATTACAGCGTCCTGAACAGGTGGAATTCCTGTCCAAGGCCAGAGCAGTCGGAACTCTGTCGAAACGCCGGACGTCGTTAGGCTAATTAAATACGGCTACAGTTAGCGAAATCGAACCTTTGCAACTCTACTGGGAGCAGAGCGGTGGAGAACAAGATGCAAGCTGAGCGTGAGACCACTTCAAGTCTATGAAGTGCGGGTCTTGAATCGACGACGGGAAGCAAAAACATATTGGACATAAATTATGTAACAGTGGATAACTAAGAAAATGATGAAAATGTAGGTTAACGTTCCATTCACTGTGACGTAAGTTGAGAATAAAGATACAGACGATCATGGTTTCTATACCCCAGCAGTCACACATGATGTATCGACGTAGTGAAATCAGTAACCAACTTAACTAGGATTCGTCGGTATTTATTTAGTTTTTCTATTCTATATCAAGAGAAGTAGAGGAGAGTTGGGTAGTATCGGACATCGGGTAATATCGGACAGAGCGTTTCTTTCATCTACCACCATCTACCATCATAACCTAGACACACGATCACAACACTCCTCAATATTATCCATTCCCTCCCACCGAACATCCTCATATTCATCTTCTTTCACTGTGGCTGTTCCTCGACTTTGGAATTCCCTACCGAGTAATGTCAGGGACTGTCAGACATCAAACCAATTTAAGAACAGGCTAACGAAATATTTTTCTAACAATTCTTGTTAACAATAATAGCTGTTTCAGGTTTCTCAATGTTTATCACAGATAAATACTGTATCTAAATTATCCCATTATTATTATTATTATTATTATTATTATTATTATTATTATTATTATTATTATTATTTTAACTATTTCTTACCAATGTTTATTATTGTCACACTAACATTACTTATCCAACTTTCATTATTTACTTTTATGTTGTTTTATGGTCTAGATATTAATGTAATAAATATGTAACAATTGTATTTAATTAGAATTAGAGTCTGGCTGGGCGGAAGAGAAGGCCTACTGGCCTTAGCTCTGCCAGATTAAATAAATAAATTATTAATATGGTAGTACCTGATTGACATGATTACGTTTCTGTATGCAACTTCACAGAAAAGTAACCATGTCAATCAGGCACTATCGTCGTGTGGTAGATGAAAGAAACTCACTGTCCGATATTACCCGACGTCCGATACTACCCAACTCTCCCCTAAATCGTGGCAAACGCAACGGCTGACAGCACAGATTTAAACTTAGCGTGGTTCTGTATTCGAATCTCGCTAAGAACGTATGTTTGTTTTTAATGTGATTTCCTGTACTACCCGTCCGTTGTAAATTGACCGGTGTTGATTCCGCGAACTAGCGGAGTGCGTCATCTACCTCCATGAATGCATCAACCCTCTCAATGTGCCGCGCACCTTAATCGCCTACGACAGTGATGTCAAAGCAAGCGCATTTTTTTGACCTTGACTTGGTGCGCGGGCATTAAGCGCTAGGTATGCTAGGAGGAATAAGCAGCCTGTTGGATTAAGAAAACAGTGAAACAAATTTGATATAAATGTGGACAAGACAGAAATGATAATAAGCAGAAATGGTGGAAGAGCACCAGAAACAGTAGAAATAGTCATGAAGAACAGAAAATTAAAAATTGTACCAGACTACAAATATCTAGGATGAAAGAGTAATGGAACGGAGAAAAATTCTCTCCGGCGCTGGGATTTGAACCCGGGTTTTCAGCTCTACGTGCTGACGCTTTATCCACTAAGCCACACCGGATTCCACCCCGGCGTCGGAAGAATCGTCTCAGTTTTAAGTTCCAACTCTTGGGTTCCCTCTGGCGGCCGCACTCTGCACTCTGCAACCCAAGAGTTGGAACTTAAAACTGAGACGATTCTTCCGACGCCGGGGTGGATTCCGGTGTGGCTTAGTGGATAAAGCGTCAGCACGTAGAGCTGAAAACCCGGGTTCAAATCCCGGCGCCGGAGAGAATTTTTCTCCGTTCCATTACTCTTTCATCGTATGATGACGCAGAATATCTGCATGGAAATATCATATGTACTTCGGTACATTGAAATAATATATATGATATGCGTAAATCACTTCGTGATTTAAGACGGCGCTTATTCCGTCGGATCCCGGCCAACTAGTCACTCATTACGAGTGCACCTCAGCACATGTGTGGACTTCGGTCCTAGGTTCATAGATATCTATGACTTAGTGCAGAGGTCGGCCACCAGAGGGAACCCAAGAGTTGGAACTTAAAACTGAGACGATTCTTCCGACGCCGGGGTGGAATCCGGTGTGGCTTAGTGGATAAAGCATCAGCACGTAGAGCTGAAAATCCGGGTTCAAATCCCGGCGCCGGAGAGAATTTTTCTCCGTTCCATTACTCTTTCATCGTATGACGACGCAGAATATCTGCATGGAAATATCATATGTACTTCGGTACATTAAAATAATATATTTACAAACCAGTGCAGATATTGATATTAAATATTTTCATGATTTTACAGATTTTCGTACATATTCAGCTTATTTTTCTTACATAAATATGTACATATATCACACCTTGATATTACATAAAAAAATCCGGTCCCTAATAATGAGGTTAGGAGATTGAAAATAAACGTGGTGGGCGATAAGCAATAATACAGATCTAGGCAGAAGTGTAGCCTACAGATTACACAAAACATCTGAATGGTTACATAGCGGACTCTTCGGATTACAAGACTTTTCCATTACTATGTTCTCGCATCTGCACATTCCATACAAGACACTTCTGCCCATGTAGTGAGGATGATGCTGTATGCTATTATCTGCCGCCCCCCCCCCCGCTACGTGTTCCTCAGTTCCATCTCCTAAGTGCATAAGTCACAGTCAAAACAAATGAGGTGCACGCCGCACAGAAACATGTCAAATTGCTCAGAACGTGTTAATAATTTAATCTCGCTGTTAATAAATCCTGCTGTAACTATGTTGTACTGTAGCGGCTGCTTTCTGTGCATCGAAAGATTGCTCAACTACTCAACTAGCTACGCAGAGAGAATGCTGACACTTTTCTGTCCACGTGTTTTGGCAAACAGGCCTATCGGGTTTAATTTTTGACAGATCACTAGCTACCATGCCAAGTTTGGCAGTTTCCATTTCAGCCTCGTGTTAAAACATAACGTTCGTTTGTTTTAAGGCAAGCAATATCATTGAAAATATTATGTACACAGTGTGCAAAAAGGCACAAAATTTAAATGGTTATATTCCAGTAGCTAATGATTTCACTTCAAAGTTTATTTCACAGGCAAAATTCACAGTCCTTGTAGACCGGGGAAGTACTGTAATAGACTATCCTAACTCCATTAATATTACTACAAAAACGTATCATCAAAATTTGTCTGCATAAACCACTTGATTATCCGACACAATTTATTTATTCTGAATTCCAAACACTAAAATTTGAGCAAATATATAAATATACAGTACTAATTTATTTTCACAAAAATCGAATGAATTTTATAACTAAAAAACATATACATAACACCAGAAGAAATGTCCCAACTCTTTTGGCAGAACCTAAATGCCACACTACAGCTGGATTAAGACAAAGTAGGAATTATGGACCAAAACTATACAATTCAGTATTGAAAAATAATCCAGACCTAAGCAATCTACACATTCTTAAGTTTAAAAATAAAGTGGAAATGTTTGTATGATTTTTGATAAATTTTATTATTATTATTTTAAGTGTTACTAGCATTATATGGTACTAATATTTATTGTATTTATCTGATGCATGTAACCTATAAGATAAAATATTGTAATAAATATAAATAGATCATTTTCTTAATTAATAACAGTGCATATCTCCAATAAATGATTTCTTAGCATCGCCACAGATACACTTGATTGTACTTGTCACTATCTCTTGTCACTAGAGAGTTTTTGAAATTTATATTTTCCCCGCCATTCATAAAATATTTTGATATGATACCTCTTGTACAAAAGGGGAGATCTATAACTGAAACTCGATTAATATATTTCAGTATTATTTGTATTTATCCTGGTAATAATGAACAGTTTGACTCGTAGACATTTTGTTTTTGCAGCATTAACTTCCCATGATTGTACGAGAAGATTCGAAGAGAACGGCAGTTACGTAGACTTTCGGCTCCCCCTACTACCATTAATGCATAACACAATGTCAATACGGCGGTTGCTGTCGTCTGCGATACAACGAACTTTTCTGTTGATTTTCCAGTTCGTCATTTTTTCCGGTTATGCTTATTTAAGTTGTGTTAAATCTCGCTAATGGTTTTAAATTTTATTTTATCCGTCTCAGTATTTATTTTATTATTGTAAATATTTTTGTTTTATCACTATTATTATTATTCTATTATTATTATTATTACTATTATTATTATTATTATGGTTATTATTGTTACTATTATTTATATCATCAGCATTATTATTTGAACCCTGTAAAATTTATGTAGACTACTGGACTGTACCCGAGCACGAGCATATGCTCATTTCGGGTATCAATTCATATGTATTCATTTCAAATGTAAATTGTAAATAAATTTGAATTTAACTTTTTACCATTTATTAAACATTATTTTTTATTTTTTGTGAGGCACTACAAAATCGATCGTTTATGCCGAACTAAGCATTATGGTCTTACGAGTTCAGCAGGCCAAGCCGTTTGTTGAGCTATCGTCATTTGTTTTCTTCCGTTTTGAGTTCTCATTTTGTCAACAATGGGTCGCTTAACGAACGAAGACAAGATTTTCATTAAACATTTGCACCAATATGATAATTTATCTGCCCGTCAAATTGTAAGGAACTGCGCTCAGCGAGAATGGTCTGTTTCAAGTGTACAACGATTGATTAGCAAGATACGGACATGATATCCCTCCTGAGAGATTATTGCGTGAAAGATCGCATTTCTCAGATTCTCTGATGGTTTCCGCTGGAGTTTCAAACGAGATCTTAATCCTATGGACTATTGTATGGCGTCAACTACAAAAAGCAGTTTACTACAAAACAAGAATTGTAATATTAACATTTAAGACAACGCCTTCTTGAATGTTGGGACCGGCTTGATCAAAGACAGATATCCAGTGCTATTGGACAATGGAGAAGACGCCTACAAATGGTTGTGCAGGCAAATGGCGGTCACATAGAGCATAATTTTTAGTTTAGATTATTTTAAAGATCATTAATTATTATTAATTTTATCAATATTCATTTTCTACATTTTGAACTAATAAATTAAAGACTAGGATTTTGATGAATTTGCATTTTTTTCTAGCAAGTCAAAAACATAGCTGCTTTAGTATTTATATGTTATGTGATAAACTGAGTGTTTTAAGACATATTTGTTAGGGCGTTTTTTTTTTAAATTTTTTTGCCTGTTTCAAATCATAAGAGCATCTTTTGTTTTTTTCGGACATTTTCATTTAATTTTGGCCATAAATCCCCATTATTAATATAAAATAATGTTTATTTCCTTTGACATTTTGTCTACATATTTTGTCCATTAATACCAATTATTTTTTTCCTTGATTATTTAATGACGCTGTATCAACTATGAGGTTATTTAGCATCGATGGAATTGGTGATAGTGATACGATATTTGGCGAGATGAGGCTGAGGATTTGCCATAGATTACCTGACATTTGTCTTACTATTGAGAAAAACCTCGGAAAAACGCAACCAAATAATCAGCCCAAGCGGGAATCGAACCCGCGACCGAGTGCAACTCCGGATTGGCAGGCAAGCGCCTTAACCGACCTAGCTACGCCGGTGGCTAATACCAATTATTTTTTATAATATATTAATCCTTTTTTCTACACAAATATTGCCATTTTAACGTAGTACACTCCAACCAACCCTTCAATAGTGACTCCTCTATACTTGCTAATTCCAGATAAGAGTGGCCTTGTGGTGGACTACATGGAGACTACATCAGGTAAAATAATTAATTAAAGTGTACTACTTAGAAAAAATTATGTAAAATTAAATAAACTTAAATGTTGGTACTAGAATTAATTTAATTACTAGTCTAAATATTAAGTAGTACGAAACATCTTTTCCTACTAAGCCAATTATGTGAGATCAATTTTTAGGGCATTTTTAAGGGCATTTTTGAAAGATTTTTAGGTCATAAATGCATTGTTTTTAGGACATATTTCATGATTTATAGGTCATCAAAATCCTAGCCCTATAAAATTATCTTCAAAACCACATTTTTCGCATCATTGTGTATTGACCTCCATAAGATTTTAATTGAGCCTAAAAAAACATAATAAATAGTCAATTCTGCTCAACTTTAAAGCCTACTCTTTCCAACAGTGTATTCATTATAAAGTAATGTTATGTATTTCCTAAAAGAGAGTATTTCCAATTTTGTACCTTTTTCTTTGGCTCGCTTTGTACTCAACATTATACAGCTTCTTTATTAAACACTGTACCATATAAAATTAATTATGAAATATAGATTTTAATTTCGACAAGAACAGACTTGGTCAAAGTGGTACGTGTTTCATAATGATATTGTTCGGATCATGAACGTGGTCGTTCTTGTTCGTGCGTTGTCGATTTACTCGAAGATAAGCCGCTCACGTGGTCATGATCTGTAACCATTTCAAAACAATGGCAGTGTCTATCACTCACACCTGGTTAGTTTGTCTGTACAACGTTTTCAATTGCAGGTGTCATGTAGTGTTGACCAAGTGGAAATGTGACTATGAAGTCGCCAGTCTAGATACATGTAAGAAAAGACGGAGAGAGACAAATTTCAAATGTTTTAGGAAATTAATGAATGAAGGAGATAGAGAATGAAGTAGAATGATAAAGAATAATAAGCGATAGATTATCACATATTTTGTCATTTCACTATTCTGCATTCAAATGTTGTTATTTCAAAGCTGGACTCTCTAACTCCATCAAGTAATTATGGACAAACTTTTTAAATCTATTATTAAACGACGCTGTAACGAACGTGAAGTTATCTAACGTCACTTATGTTGTTGATAACGAAGATCATTCATTATGTGAAATATATGATATTCGCCGTACAGTCGGAGAAACCTCGGAAAATCCAACTGAAGGATCAGCCCAAACAGGATTCTAACTTACGACCCAATGCAACCTCGTAGCTCCTAGCCTATAGTCTAGACCAATGGCTACCAACAACGTTCTTCTTCTTTTCTAAGTGTGAATACTTGCATTACTTTTCCGAATCAAAGACCTAGTTTTGATCTATCTATTTTTGGGTCTTCCTAAACTTTTACTTCTTTTTGATCAGTACAGACGTGAGTCAGTAACTTCGACAGATGAACGCATGACAAGATCTTTTCACTTTTAGCTGTAAGTTTAATGCGAAATATATTTCCAGCACTTAGTAGTCAAAATAATTTATTACTATGGGCGCAATAATTTATTTGGTATGTGATCTCCTGTCACTCCTAATAGCGGCCTTAAAAATCTAATTTCATACTACCATCTTTGTTTGTTTTTTTTTTTTTTGTAACATCCAACATTCACTTCCTTAGGTTAAAGTTGGTATAAACATTTTAAATCCGTTATTAAACGAGCTGTAGCGAACGTGAAGTCATCTAAGATCAGTGACGGTGGTGATAGTCTTGCAATTGGAGAAACCTCGGTAAGCCCAACCGAATGACAAGCCCAAACGGGAATCAAACTTACGCTCGAATGCATTCTCACAGCTCCTATCCTCTAGCCTAGACCAGTAGCTACCAACAACACTCGTCTTCGTTTCAAAGTTTGAATACTTACAGGGACATCATTTTATTTTTACTTCAATTTTTATTGCACCTGAGTTTTTGAATGTACTTCACTCCCACCCCTTCTACTGTCATCCTCTGAGGAGTTTAGTGCTGAGAGGAATGCGGTTCCGACTAGTCTAGCGCGGTACTGGAGTGGGAGGGGACAGTGACAGCGGCAGTCTGGAAGGAAGTACAATCATACTGAAAACATTCGCCCAATTTACGAGAGCAGTATGCCTATTAGTTTTACCCTAACGTAGTTTTGGCGAGATAGAGATACAACCATTCGTACTTACGTGTTCGGAGAAGGAAAGTATTGTAGAAAATTTTATTTATTTACTTATTTATTTATTTATCTATCTATTTATCTATTTATTTATTTATTCTGGTGAAGTTAAGGCCATCACATCACCAGAAATACAAATACAATAAAATAAATAAAAAGAAAAATCATAATAAAACTACAATAATATAAATGAAAAGAAGAATCATACTATAAAATTTAGCGATTAGTAGAATTCAATTAAATTTGTAAAGTAATCAATTTAAATATACTCTACTGCTGAACTCACTTGAGAAGTAAAACTACTTGATTTGTGAATAATTTCAAGGGAAAAATTGTTCCGGGACCGGGTATCGATCCCGGGACGTCTGGTTGAACGTACCAGCGCTCTGCCAACTGAGCTACCCGGGAACTCCACCCGACACCGTCTCAACTTTTTCCTTTATATCCACACAACTCGCGTGGGCTGACGAAACGCCAGAGACCCACATCGAGTGCACACAATCTCTGTGTGACTTGGAATTGTGGTTTTCTGTTAACGTACACAGTAACAAATATATTATGGAAATCTAGTCTTTCAGGTAAAGCTTCCTGTAAAGCAGATTTGAATAATTTCAAGGGCAAAATTGTTCCGGGGCCGGGTATCGATCCCGGGACCTCTGGTACGTTCAACCAGAGGTCCCGGGATCGATACCCGGCCCCGGAACAATTTTTCCCTTGAAATTATTCAAATCTGCTTTACAGAAAGCTTTACCTGAAAATTAGATTTGCATACTTGATTTGTATTTTAAGATATCACCAACAAATAATTTTCGCATGACATTATAGGAATCTGTTTTTCACGATACCAATCACACATATTCTAAAACTCCAATAGAATAAAACCAAAAACTTTTCCACAGCATGTTTCCTTAAAAATGACTTGTAATGGTGAAATATTTAATATGAGTAATTCATATAATATTAACATAGCTAACATCAGGGAGATGTTTGAGCAAAAATTGCAACAATATATTTAATACTAGCCGTACCCGTGCGCTCCGCTGCACCCGTTAGAAATAAATATAAAGTAATTACATAATTAAAATAGGACATTTGATCCAGGGAACATTCGTGTTTGATAGAAGGATAAATCGTTTAATACGTTACTTAATTTAAATTGTATGTAAATTATTAAAATGCGATCATTTTGGTCCAGAGAGCACTCATTTGATGCAATGACAATTCCTTTACGTTTCTTATTTGTTATTACATGCAACCATAGTTTAATGAATGTACAAAATAGCCTATTACGTTTTCTGTGTATAAGAAGTTATTTTAATCTTACCTGCCCTCGATTCACTCAGAAGTTACTGTAATAACATTATAGCATTATGTCCATCTAGAGAAACTACACTTTCCAATGGTGAAATAACAATTAATTATACAAATCGGTTAATTTAATCCGTTATTACTTCATACAAAGACAGAAACATTATCTGTAGGCTATCTTTCATAGCTTTCGATTGTTGCTGTCCAAGGTCCCTTATAGACGAAGTTATTTGTTTTTTAATGCATTACACGGCCTTGTATGGCAGTTATTTTAACTTTAAAACTCATTTATCTGATTAAATATCACTCCTATCAAAATTTTTCAAGGAATAAAACTTATCGCAAACTATTTTTAAAGAAACTTTTGTTATGTAACATTTTTCACAAAAATCAATAATAAGTGAGATATTTCGATTTATTTAATTCAGGCCCCCTTATAACCCCCCTTTTAAATAATGTATTTTGAATGCCATATAGCCTAAAATCTAAGTTACAACGAACTTAATTTATATTCCAATTTTCATCCATATCCGTTCAGCTATTATCGCGTGAAAAGGTAACAAACATAAAGACAGACAGACAGACAGACATACAAACAAAAATTTCAAAAAATCGATTTTCGGTTTCAGGGTGGTTAATTATATATGTTAGGGCCAATTATTTTTGGAAAATCGAAGATTACCAGAAAAATTTCGGCTACAGATTTATTATTAGTATAGATATTAATAACAAAACCATATAGGCCTAGGTAAACAATATGTGTATGAAATATTCACACACTACTACAAACTGAAGACTGCATATTTTTGGACGATTAATACTTCCCACTCCGCTCGGCTCGGCTTGGCTGTAGCAACAAAAGAATCTACCTGAAACCCCCCGCACCGATGGCAAGAATACCTCAGGTCCAGCGCTAAACTCGTCGGAGGAAGACAGTACTAATGAATTTAAATCGTCCTCCAAACAGAATCAAGACCGCATATACAGTCATAGTAGCCTTACGGTCATAGTAAACAGTACGTTCCAAAAATCTCCGTCTCTATCCACTCGACTTCGTTTACAGGTAAGTCTTTCGTCCGTTCCAAGTTATCTGCCATTATTATTTTCACATGCTATTCGTTACTCCAAGTATTGTTGTATAGTGTATCTCTCACGAGGTGGTGATTCCTATATCATGCTAGTTTGCTGAACATTGTATCTGTCTAGCACAGGCCTGCACAAACAGCGCTCAACGAGCGCACGCGCTACTTCGGAGCGGGAGAGCGCTGTTTACCGCTCGCCGAAACGGAGAGGAAGATACGTCAGAATGACATAGACTTGCTATAGGTAGAGGAGAGGGAAACGACCACTCAGCTATCTAGTGGAGTGCAGTGTGTAGGCCTATTCTCAGTAACTGTTTCACGTTGCTTACCTACTGCTACAGTACAGTATGGAGGAATCTAAAAGACGGAACGTAACATTTAACGATTTACAGCTCGAACTTATTGATCTTCAATGTGGCCTAAGGTCTAAAGATCGTTTGAATAATACTACTAGCCTGGTTGAGTTTTACAAGACTAAACATTAGCAATAATATCCACGACTACACAGGCTGGCTGTGAAAATGATTGCTATGTTTGGCTCAACATTTATATTTGTGAGCAACTGTTTTCTATAATCAACTTTAATAAAGGCAGACATCGAACATCTGTAACTGATGTTTCATTACGATCAGTAGGCTACTGTTCCTTTCAGCTGCCAACAGCATAAAACCTCGTTTTGATGTACTGATAAATAAAAATATAATCAAATGATATTGTACATTTAAGTAGCTATAGAATTTCTATTACTTCTGCAAAATAAATATTTCTTTATTAATTAATAATAGTCCAAGATAGTTTTGCAAACACTGAACGGGAATTCATTTCATAAGCACTCGTAATAGTACTTCCTTTTGTGTATATTTTGTACGAGATCCACCCCCTTCTTCCAGTCCACCCTTATACAGAGCGCAGCTAATATCTGCATTCCGCTCATAAGCTGTGAGCCGGCTCGGAGAGCGCAAACCTTGTGCAGGCCTGATCTAGCATTTAAGTTTAAAGGTGCCCGAGAGGAAAATGCCAGCCCTGACAAGGATAAGAGCCAGAAAAGTGATAAATTGTTTGAGGAAATACCTAGTGATCATTTAATTGAGAGACACGAGGGAGAATTGACCGCAGTTACGACATAACTTGTTAACCAATCAGCATCTGCAACAAGATGCAACATTTTTCAGTTGTCACTGCCGTGCGTGCAGATTAATCTGTTGTCGGACGGTCGTGGCTTGTAGGTCGTTGGAAGCCGCTCTCACCGGCTGTGCCCTGCCTCAAATCATCCCCGCAGCTCGCTCTCTTCTGCACTTGCATAAATCTCCGAGAGTGAAAACTTAATTAACTGCCTCCTTCAGCAACTCATTTGACAAAGTTAAGACCCTCCATTCTCGCAATCTTTAAGCTTCTACACAGCCGGTAGGCTCTTAGCTCATCGCAAGGTACGACTGGCATCAAAAAGAGGCTGACAATGTCTACATGTGTCATTTACCTTAACCCTCTACTGCATAGTGTTGCTTCAAAGCAACACATTAATTTTTATTTTTTTATTTTTTTTTTTCTGTGTGATGTTCTGTTGCTCTGAGGCAATGCTCTGAAGTTAGCAACGAAGACAGAGTCGATGAAAATTTAAGAAGTTGGTATTTCTGAGTCTATGGCGCCAATAAAACAGCTGAACGTTATTTGAGAAAAAAATAACTCATGCAGTAGAGCAGGCATGTCAAATGATGCCCACAGGAGCAAGCGCGCGCTTTAGAGCCCAGGAGAGCCTGAGCGCTTTACAGCGGAAAGGAAAGAGACAGACGAAAGAGGTGGTATATGCCGCTTGGTCGAGCTATATTCAGGGATGGCCAGCACTGATTCAATAGATAAAGGGAAGAGAACTTGTTAAAACTGTATCCATGGTAATTTTTAGATTTGCCTGAGAAGTATAAGTGCATTATAAGAATGTAAGTTTTAATTTTAATGCTCATTTTTCACAAGTTTGATTTTTTTATTCAAAAGAAATATTTTCTCAACTTTTCGTATAGAAAAGTGAAATTTTCAGGTATAGGCCTATTTATTTAGTAGCCTTACAGAATGTTTTCGTATATCTAATATACCGAATATACGTATTACTGAAGAGAGTTTATTGACAATTTTGAAAATATTCGCATGGAAATTGTTTGTAAGGAAATGAATTAACAAAGCAACTACTGTTACATCATAAGCAAAAGATACGTGCCCATGTGTTGTAAAAATGTCAGCTCTATAGCTTCAGCAGATTTCGAGAAAATAATTTAATATTCTGATGATAGGAAGTTGCTCACAAATATCACCTTAAAAGCATAATGCGATAAGAGTTTTGTTATGTCATATTAGTTACACTTAAAACAGATACAGTACCTACGTAACTTTGCTTTGTACTGTAATATTGTTTTGATTAGTTTATTGATTACTTTTGTAAGGCTAAAGATACCATCAATATAAATTCCAACTTATCATGTCATACTCAATCTCTTTCTTTGGAATATCACTTTCTTTATGAATGATGTGTTTCATCCACTTAATACAGTATAATATTATACTACTACGGAATTGAAGTGAATATTCCTTCTTAACTCTCTATTATGTTATTAAGATTTAAAACACAAGTGCAATATTAAGAAATCAGTGTTAGTACTTTTGTTTTACAGACAATATAGATAATATCAAACAGAAAGAAGCCATATAAAAATAACGACGTAAAATTTCACGTTCCGTTTGAAGTTTGTGTACCACTGTTTTCTTAATCCAACAGGCTGCTTATTCATATACACAACCCTTCCTCTTTCCATACTTAGCGCTTGCTGCCCGCGCACGACGTCAAGGTCAGAAAAATGCGCTTGCTTTGACATCACTGCAGTAGAGGGTTAAAAAAGTTATTAAAATGGCATTAAAAGGATACTTTGTTCCTGCTGAGTGATCAGAATTTGGGCCTGTAACGTAGACGGACCAAGCGCTTCCTAGAAGCACAAAAGCTGACCAAAATGTTTATTTTATTTTTAGTTTTATAGTATTTGCTTCATTTCTTCTCAGTCCTTATCGTCTGGCAGTCATAATACTGACACTCTCTTAGCAGAACTTCCTATACTTATTTGTTACTGATCCTGTAAATCAAGTGGATCAAGTATCGCGGTTTCAATGTTGTGGTTGCGTGTTTTTCATAAGACATTCAAATATTTTTTGTGGCCTTGTTGTGAATTAAGAGTACAAATAAGTTTTTGCATTTATATAGTAGTCTACAGCTATTTTGATCCACTGAAATATTGTACAGGACATTCAATTCAAAACTTCCCAGTCTAAATAACTAATTTTTTTAATTGAATTCAATTTAAACAAAAAAACACCTCAATTTAAATAATGAATGGGAAGTCTGAAACCAGGCTTAATTGCATTTTAGATTTCATCCCCCACTCCCCAGCCATCCCACTCTGAAATTTCAAATGTCACCCCTATATTTTTATACAGGGACATCATTTTATTTTTACTTCAATTTTTATTGTACCTGAGTTTTTGAATGTACTTCACTCCCACCCCTTCTACTAGTAAACTTCCAACCGTTCTCCACACAGAACCGAGGCCGCGTATGCAGTACTGAGTTAGTGAGTATAGTACGTTCCAGAAATATGTTCGCGTTTTCCAGTGACGAAAGAGCTTTCAATATTGAATCATATTTTCGCACAGGTACTGTCGTCCATTTGCCTACGTCGCATTCCGGTTTCCCCCACCTGCTTCTGTTCGTCCCTCTGTAAATTCTAGTAGTTGGGCTGTCTTAGCTCTTTTCTGGAAACATTAATTTCTATTAGGAATTGGACGCCTACGTAATATTATACAACTGTTTAAAATAACTTTAATAAAGGGGCCTCGTTAAGTAATTAACTGTCACGTGATTTCCCCCCTTTCTACGACCCTGCGACAAAACCACTTGAAGGGAAAGTAGATAGCATGTCTGAGTAATTTTATCTTTTAGGATCGGGCAGAAATGAAGATTGAATTTTCAGTACGTAAGGTACTCTTTTATAAAGTAGGTATGGAATTATTTCAACATTAGTTACTAGTACGAAGAACGAAACTTGTAATTGGAATTAGGTACAATAGCCTATAGTGCGATAATATGCGCAATAGAACTGAAGCCTGTACCGAAATGGACGGCCATCATTTTAAAAATTGTGTTTAAATATCCATATTATGATTATTTTTGAAATTAACTTCATCCCTTATAGTGTACGCTAATGTGCTGTAGACAGTATAATATACACTGCATAATGAATACGTTGGAATGGATAGCTCAATTCGTGAGTAAAAACACTTACTGTTAATACTGTACTGTATTTTGATTAGGGGAGAGTCGGGTATTATCGGACATCGGGTAATATCGGACAGTGAGTTTCTTTCATCTACCACACGATGATAGTACCTGATTGACATGGTTATGTTTCTGTGATGTCGCATAGAGAAACGTAACCATGTCATTCAGGTACTACCATATGGTGGTAGATGAAAGAAACGCACTGTCCGATACTACCCGATGTCCGATACTACCCGACACTCCCCTAAACATAAACCTAATGAAAATGATCAAACTCAAAATTGTGATATTTCTTAGTTTACGTAAATGAATGAACTACTTTTCTTCCCTCCTATACCTAGTAAAGTGATTTGTTTGTATTTTACGCCAGTATCATCGAATGCCAGTCGTGGAAGGGGGTAGAAAACGGTGTTCTCGGTTCTCAACCGTTAATCCAAAGGTATAGCCAGGTTAATATTAGAAATGTTAGTAAAAATAAAATGATGTCCCTGTACAAGCTAGTGTGACAACATTTGTAGAAATGCTGTGAACTGTGAAATGAATGCCAAAAATATTACACTAACTAATTTTTTCACAGCCATGCCGGAAACAAAGTGGCAGAAGTATAACATAATTAATCGCTGTATTTATAGTTACTTAGGGAAACATAACTTTAAAGCTTGACAAGAAAGTTGAGGTATTCGGAAAATAAACACCACTAACATAGAGGTTTTATCTTAATTTGAGAGATTGGTAACTGTTCACATATTTATTCCACCTGGAAGGAAATAAGATAGACATATACTGTAGAAAGTTGAGCATTACTAATGATAAGCCATTAAATTAAGGAAATTATGTTAGTTCACATTACATACTTTGCGAAACTGAAACATAACGGTTTGAGGAGCTATTTTCAGGCGTGCCACAACACTTTCTATCCAGCTTGAGGAATCTGAAGTACTAATTGAAAGCTGTTATATTCGTATAAAATTATATACGCTGGCCTTTTAAGTAGAAGAACGAGTTAATTATCATAAGGAATCTACACCCAGCACTGGCTTCTCAAGAACCATCACATTCCCCTCAGGGCGGCGCGGCGGTACCGTGGGATTTTGGCAATATTTCAATTTGTTATCATTGCAAGATGTGACAGGAGAATGGTAGCTGATGAGGCAGATTCTTTGAACCTTTGACCTAGCAGATATCATTTTAACAGCATTCAAACTTTCTAACTAATACGATCTTGTTATCTTGCCATTTGATGAATCCATTGTTAGGAATACAATGCCTACTTTTTTTTTAATTTCGTTTAATTATCACCATACCCCATAACGTATAGTCATATTACATGATTTATTGAAACTTGTTTATCACATATGTGTTCATTGGTGTCCCATTGTGTTTTGCTTCACTGTTTCGTGATTTTGTTGATATTCATTGTGTTATTATAAAGGGTGCGTCAGAAAGAACGGATGGATTTCAAACTATCGATACGCAACGAGGAGAGAGATATAGTGAGGGGGACCACGACTGTTGGGTCAGCCATAGAATGCAGTTTCAGTTGAGAATATGGTGTTGGTCTGGTGTACAACGTGCTTTCATCGCAGAGACATTTTTGAAAAATGAAGAGTCTGTGATCGCCACTCAGGACTCATTTCGACATCGGATGTCACGCTAGGATTCCAACTCGGAATACAATTTTGCGGTGGGTGGCTTCATTTCGTATCACAGGTTCAACATTAAAGAAGAAATCACCTGGACGAAATTCTATTGCACTGAGATTGTCCGAGGCTACGGTAAGATCTCGCGCCCTGCGACTTCTTTCTTTGGGACCATTTGAAGGCGTAAGTTTGTAAACATCGATCACATACACTGGACGAACTGAAGACAGCGATTCGTGAAGAAATCGTGGCAATTGCACCAGCTATGACTGTGAAAGTGATGGCGAACATCAGAAAAAGCCTCGATGCCTGTATTGAAAGCCAAGGACATCATATGGATAATGTTGTTTTACATAAATAAACTGCATGTATTGGTGAATATGTTGATAACAATAAATTTTTGATTTCATTAATCTTTACAATTTTCTTGCCATGTGAAACCCATCCGTTCTTTCTGACGCACCCTGTATTATTTTATGTTACTCACTGTTGAATGTTCACTATCACTATCTTTGAGTTAATGATACTAGTTCTATTTACATTATTTACATATATACACTTTTAGCAATTATAGTAACTATAGTGATTATAATATTTTGCTTATTGAGTGTGTACACGCATGTTACAAAACTGTGACATATATTTACAATTGTTCAAAGTTTATAGCGTTAATATAGTGCACGAATAACCTCAAATGCTGTTTTATGCAGGGGCGGCCCGTCCTTATGTGCTACAGTAATACAGCACAATGATAATTTTGGCTCAAATAATGTATTTGTAATACCACCATAGTATTTGATCTGTCATTTGACAATTTCCCATGATTATGTTCATGAAGCATTATAAAGTGTTTAGTCTTCGTGCCTTCTTTGGTGCTTCAGGGGGTTCGTTGTGCTACTCAAAGCTCCACATGAAAAATGTAGACAGTTATGCGCATGTGCGAAGCTGAAATCACTGCTCTGATTGGCTATTTTTACGCGGGAAAGTGCTGTAGTCAGCTTCAGCACAACACAGCTTGGAGATTGCAAAAGTAAAGCGTAACGAAAGAACGCTTGTTTGTGGAAGAATTCGGAACTATGTACAATGTAGGCCTATTTGGTAATTCAAGTGTCCGACTGCTGCTGCCATCTACCAGTTAAAGTTGCTGTCAACAGCTATACTATACTGAACAAAGAGTGTTCCAGATACAATTTGGATTTCTATACGGAAGACCTGACTTCCGAAATATAGATGGCTGTTCAATTGTCACAATACATAGTATCCAACAATTTACAGGATCCATTCTGTGAAGTATCGAAGTTGTTAAATATTTTGGTTACAACACCAATGACCTCTGCTGAGCCAGAAATATGTTTTTCTTCCTTGAAACGCATAAAAACGTTTTTAAGGAACACTATGTCCCAGGATCGTCCCACTGCTCTTGCAATACTGTCAATAGAAATTATTAGAAAAGTGTATGATGTCCAAGATGGAGGGGTTTAACACCAAATGACAAGTTCTGCAGTACGAAAGAACGTCGTATGGACTTCATATTTCATCACTAGGCGAGACTCCAAATTAAGATAAGAGATTGTAGTACACTCATTATTTTGACGACCAGCCGCTACTGGTTTTATGATGTCCCTATAATTTATTGGCCAATTTCTTCCACTCCTTGTTGCTGCCTTGAAGACAGTGCGCTGTTGGTTCAAGATTTGGCAATCCCACAAAAGATGATCGACTGTTTGGTCAGCTTCTCCGCACGGACATCCTGGGCTTTCCGAAATTCTGAATCTGTAGTAATAAGATCTGAGTTTCCCGTGACCAGTTAGTATAGATGCAAGGTTTGGTGTAGCTGGTATGTTGATTTTCATCCTATCCGTCACTGAAGGAAAAAAATCTCTTGTTAGTGCACCTTTTGTTGTGTTTGACCACATCCTTTGCCATTTTTCAGTGTTTTTCTTTTTCTCTGCGTCTATTATTGTACTCTTAGGTATCTTATTGTAGATTACTGGTACGTGATCTTCTTCTATTTCTTGCTTAGCTAGTTTATCAGCTATTTCATTCCCATGGATGCCTACTTATCGCGACAGACTGGTTAAATTCGGAATGAGGTTTCTTCTCCGGAGATGCCTGGCAGGATGCAGAGAGCCACCTAAAAGCAGGACATGTCCGGCGAAATACTGACGTCTGGTAACCTTAACTGTAAAGCGAATGTTAGGTAATATGGCGAATTCGTCGACAGAAAGTAACCTCGCAGTTGATAAAGTTATTTAAATAAAGGATTAAAAATCTACGATGTGCTATGTTGTCTCAACTGGATGAGCGGTATCGTGTTATTCCCATATTCAGAGAGTACTATCACGTGGTCTTCTAATATTAGACTAAGCTAAGAAAAAGTTGAGCAAGTAAAGCGATGGGTTTGGAAGTAAATCCCGTAAAGACAAAGTATATGATTTTATCATAGCATGAGTCAAGGTCCCAGATTATTAAACAAATTTTATTCCAATAATATTTCAACCACGAATCCTCCCCAAATTAATAAAAAAAATAATTGTATTGGAATTATAGTTTGCGTTTAAACATATTAAACACTTTTTAATCTGTATTCACTCTCAATTTTAATTTTATTTTTGTCTGTATTGGAATCCCCTCCTGAGCACGAGTCTTACTCATTCAGGAGTGGGCTAGTTTATCTTTCATTGTATGTATTAACTTGTATTCATTTCAAACCTACTAGCAATAAAAATAGATAGATAGATAGATAGATAGATAGATAGATAGATAGATAGATAGATAGATAGATAGATAGATAGATAGATAGATAGATAGATAGATAGATAGATAGATAGATAGATAGATAGATAGATAGATAGATAGATAGATAGATAGATAGATAGATAGATAGATAGATAGATAGATAGATAGATAGATAGATAGATAGATAGATAGATAGATAGATAGATAGATAGATAGATAGATAGATAGATAGATAGATAGATAGATAGATAGATAGATAGATAGATAGATAGATAGATAGATAGATAGATAGATAGACGGACGGACGAACAGACGAACAGACGAACAAATAAATAAATAAATAAATGTCTCTTGACCAGAATATTGTACGAAATAGAAATACAAAAATTGGAAATTAATCCTTTCAAGAAGTGATGGAAAAATTCAGATATCTTGGAGCGACAGTAACAAATATAAATGATACTCGAGAGGAAATTAAACACAGAATAAATATGGGAAGTGCCTGTTATTATTCGGTTGAGAAGCTATTTTCATCCAGTCTTGTCTCAAAAAATCAGAAAGTTAGAATTTATAAAACGGTTATATTACCGGTTGTTCTTTATGGTTGTGAAACTTGGACTCTCACTTTGAGAGAGGAACATAGGTTAAGGGTGTTTGATAATAAGGTGCTTAGGAAAATATTTGGGGCTAAGAGGGATGAAGTTACAAGAGAATGGAGAAAGTTACATAACGTAGAACTGCACGCATTGTATTCTTCACCTGACATAATGGGGAACATTAAATCCAGACGTTTGAGATGGGCAGGGAATGTAGCACGTATGGGCGAATCCAGAAATGTGTTAGTTGGGAGGCCGGAGGGAAAAAGATCTTTGGGGAGGCCGAGACGTAGATGGGAAGATAATATTAAAATTAATTTGAGGGAGGTGGGAAGTGATGGTAGAGACTGGATTAATCTTGCTCAGGATAGGGACCGATGGCGGGCTTATGTGAGAGCGGCAATGAACCTCTGGGTTTCTTAAAGCGATATGTAAGTAAGGAAAAGTTAAGACATGACTTACAGTGAAGAAAATTGTCGCAAGAGTCCATTGCCTCGAGTCCAGTTCTAAGCAGTTTACTCCCCCGAACTGCTAAAGATAATTATATGTTCTGAGAATGTTTTCCAGTAATTGTTTTAATCAGCGAATCAAAGCACTTCAACTTTTACGTTAAGGAAATGAATGCAGGTTTCTCCGAGAGGCTGGGACGACTTGAGGCTGACATGTAACTCCCCGCCCAGACAACTTTCTGCCCTTCTTTCGATTTATGCTCTATTCCCTTTCATTACGGCAAACTAAATAAAGAACTTAAGCATGTGACTTAGCAATTTGATGTACTAGTTCTGCACTGGAATGTGTGCGCCCTACATACTAGAACAATTTATTCCTAGCAAGCATTACACGCAGGCAGTTCGAAAGGCACTAACAGGAGAATAATGTCTTGTTGCAGTTTCTGCAAAGCTTGCGTATATTTCTAACTAAATCGCATTATACAAATTAATAATCACATAAAATGTACCTGGCCACAGACGTAGCTCAGGTGTAAGGAGCTGTATGTCATAGTTGCGCCCCGCAGTCAATTGGGAGACCTAGGCATGGCATAATTGCGCCCCGAAGAAATCAGGTAGCAGAATATACATGGCATAGTTGCCCCCCGATGGACATAGTACACACTAAAGTGATTTTCATAAAATAAATAAATTACTTAAAAAATATTACAGTGATAGATGCACTGAAATCAGGTAGGCCTAGCATATGATCAATTTTGCTATTTAAAATAACACTTTTTTTTATCGATCACACACAATAAATGAACTGCATTTTTTGTTTCTACATTATTATCTTAACCCTGCGGTACAGGGTTTCGAAAATTGAAACTTAGAACCATTGTGAATTATTAACTCTTCACCCTTTTCACTAAACTTAACATTCATTTTAAACTAACCTCACTATACGCCACAGACGGTGTGAAAATCACTAATAAAATGTCAACACTACTAAGGCCCCATATTCCAACGGTTCACTCATTTGAATATGTCAGTTAATAAAGTACTGCCAACTTCATGGTGTTCATTTTGACGGTAGGCTATTGATAATCACAGCATAAACAGTAGAAAAAAAGTTAATAAAGTACTGCCAACTTCATGGAATTCATTTTAACGGTATCGATAATGAATATTAAATTTATTTTGTTTAAGTAGGTTATTTTACGACGCTGTATCAACATCTCAGGTTATTTAGCGTCTGAGTGATATGAAAGTGATAATGCCAGTGAAACGAGTCCGGGTCCAGCACCGAAAGTTACCCAGCATTTGCTCAAATCGGGTTGAGGGAAAACCCCTGAAAAAACCTCAACTAGGTAACTTGCCCCGACCGGGAATCGAACCCGGGCCACCTGGTTTCGCGGCCAGCCGTGCTAACCGTTACTCCACAGGTGTGGACGTGAATATTAAATCAAATAAGAAATCAATAATGTTGGTTGATTACGAGGCTCGAGTTCCCGTAGTGTATTTTTCTCTACCTATTTCATCGGGGCGCAACTATGCCATGCCCCTCCTGCTACCTGATGGGAACGGGGCGCAACTATGCCTACAAAACAGGGACCCTTTTTTATCTGCTGCATCTTATCTGACCGTGGGCCGCAACTATGCCCTGCTCGGTCTTCTGCTCTGGGACTGTGTTCGAGCACGGGTTGAGTCCCGTTTGGGCTGATAACCTGGTTCATCAATTATCCCATCTCGCTATAACCGACATAGTTGATATAGCGTCGTTAAGTGACCAATTAAAAATGTGCTAGTGGAACATTTCGATATCTATCTGATTTTATTCAATTTCAGCTCATAAGCAAACATTCGGATGGGGGCGGATAAAAAAGTTAAATTTTTTCTTTCACCATGTTAATAAAGTCAAAAGAAGTGCTTTTACAAATTCTGGCCACTCGACCGCAATTAAGAGGCCCGTAAAAAATAAGATAGATAGATAAGTGCATTTATTGATGCATAATAAATTATACAAACTCATGTACACAAGATCCTTCGCACGAGCCCGTACGGCCATTCGTGCTATAACTATGCACAGTTTGAATCTTCAAAACGAAAATAATACCTACTAATAATAAAATAGTAAAACAACAGTTATGATTACTACCGTTATCATTAATTATCACAATTATAGAGGAAACGGCCTTCAGATATGGAGGGTAGCTGCGAATATATTGAATAAGCAGTCGTGGACAGCCGATAAGGGGTGGTCCTCCAGCTTGGGGGTTGGGCGAAGGGCTAACAACCCATCACCGTAAAAAACAGCCTGTTACGAATCCCTACAACAAGCCTCGGAATAGGACTGATTCTCTGGCACGACCACAGCAAAGGAATAAGGTTTTGAGATTTGGCACTTGGAACGTAACTAGTCTTTATAGAACAGGAGGGGTAACATTAGTAGCAAAAGAACTAGCTAGATATAGAATAGACTTCGTGGGAGTACAAGAGGTTAGGTTAGATGGGAATGACATATCACAATTAGGCGATTACTTATTGTATTATGGGGAAGGAAACAATAATCACCAATTAGGAACAGGATTCTTTGTTCATAAAAGAATAAAATCAGCAGTAAAAAAGGTCGAATTTATCAGTAACAGGTTATCATATTTACTACTTAAGGGTAGATGGTGCGACATCATAGTTATAAATGCTCACGCCCCTACAGAAGAGAAAATCTCACTCTAAGAGAGGAAAATAGGTTAAGGGTGTTTGAGAATAAGGTGCTTAAGAAAATATTTGGGGCTAAGCGGGATGAATCTACAGGGGAATGGAGAAAGTTACACAACACAGAACTGCACGCATTGTATTCTTCACCTAACATAATTAGGAACTTAAAATCCAGACGTTTGAGATGGGCAGGGCATGTAGCACATATGGGCGAATCCAGAAATGCATATAGAGTGTTAGTTGGGAGACCGGAGGGAAAAAGACCTTTAGGGAGGCCGAGACGTAGATGGGAGGATAATATTAAAATGGATTTGAGGGAGGTGGGGTGTGATGATAGAGACTGGATTAATCTTGCACAGGATAGGGACCGATGGCGGGCTTATGTGAGGGCGGCAATAAACCTTCGGGTTCCTTAAAAGCCATTTGTAAGTATGTAAGTACAACTGACCTAACTTCAAACCAAATTTCACAAAAATTATAAAAATAATATAAATGTAAGATATGAAAAGAGAGAGAAAAAAACACAGTGAAACATTATATATATAACAATTCAATTCCTTATTGAGACTGCACGAAATAATCCAACTAATAAATATAAAGGTAATACATAAAAAACATACACACGCGATAAAATACAAATAGAAAAAAAGACAATAAATACAAAAAGAACATTATCCCCTAATTACTTCATCATTACAACACTAATTAATAATTCTTTCCGTTATTTCCTCGGCCCCCTCCCCCCTCGGCCAGTTCCACCCTCAGCTGTCGAACTTTTGCCATAAATTTTCCCACACTGTCACAGAATTTAGCGTTATTTAACATGTATGTTGCCAAGTGCCCCCTGCTAGATGTAATGAAGAACTCTGGCAGGAATAATTTCCTCAGAGCTTCTGTGGTTTCACACTCCGATAAAATATGGTGTGATGTCTCGCCTTTACCACAAAGAGGGCATATTCTCGCCCCCCTCTTCGTTGACGGTTTTAAGTGCCATCCAAGCTCCTAGACGAAACCAGATTAAACCCAGTCTACCTTCTCTGCTACCTCCATAGAGATATAATTCGGCCCCCCAATTTGTTTTGATCATCGATTGGATCTCCAGAGCAACCTTATCCCTACATTACCCTTCTGTTATTTGCCTGTGTATATCCCGTAGAAAATAAATTCGCCAGGGGCCGTTAACAGAAAGAAAATACAATTTCATTGGAAAAAATTTATTGGAACAGACAGAGCAATTGTTGAGCTGTTTTTCAACATATTCCCCACCGGAATTGAGACATTTGTCATATCAGCGCACTCCCAAATATAGTTATAGCAACAGACATCAATGCTCACCATGAACTCCTCCATGACAATCGCCTTTCAAATAAATGAACCCCATTCTTTAGTCCGTTAAGTGTTGTATATATTATTGTAGCTTATTTATTATTAATAAATGTTCATAATTTTATAAGTAAACCTATCTTCTGTTTTCAAAACTCCAAACTTCCTATTGGATAGACTCTGTTTCAAGGTCATATAATTTCTAATAACTGTGTTCTTTGTTACTAATCTTAATCTTAATGGCTCACGATTTATTTGTGTACAAGAATATTGGGAGTTTATATATGCCAAATTTAAAAAAATTGCTTAAATGTAAATCATGTATACGACATATTCTTTTGTACACTAATGGCTAATACATGAAATATGTACGTAGGTTCGAAATCTGGATTGAAATTCGGGCAAATATAAGTGAACATTTTTTGTGGACACGAACAATGTTCGGAAATCTATTCTCGAGTTATTCTGCCTTCCACTTTTTCATATTACCACATCTGTATCACCATCTCATTGCTATGTCCAATTACGAAGTCCTTGCTAGCCAAGACAAAAACATTCAGATCTACCGGTGAGTTACTCACGCTGAAAACAGAACAGAGGTAACATACGAGTATATTAAGGATACTGAGTTAGTGAAGCTCCATAACGGTCATTTTCTTGTAAAGTGTGTAGCTTAGCATAATGTCAAGGAGAAAGTTGTACTTTTTTAATAGCTTCTGGTTCTGTCTTCAGAAAATTGTACTCGAATGCATTGCGAGTGTTGTAAGTATTCATTTAGCAACACATCCGTAACTCCAGCATTAAAATCCCCCGTCATCATTATGACTGCGTGGTCTCAAGGACAGTTCTCAAAATAAAAATTATTTTCTGTTGCTTTTACTCGCCTTGCCAGTGAAATGCTCACGGATCAGGTGTGTCTGCGTGCCCTCTTAATGTCGTGGTTCCAATTACTAGATTGTCACGAAGCAGTGGGAATTCCATTTCTCAAGGGTGACGCTTGCACTGGTGGACACACTTTATATTACCCCACACATATTACGAAATTTTTGACGTGTGCAGTTGAAAGTTGACAGGAATGTATCGATCGTATTTTACTGTTAGCAACTGGTAAACGCTATGAAGATATGCATTCACTCACAAATTCACGTGTATAAATGCGTGAATTTTGGGAAAAATCGCCCATTGCTTTATTTCAAGTAGATAACATATTGTCACTAGATAGAAGGCTGTGCTGTCATGCTGCATGTTTGTGTGGCTTTTAGATGTTCAAACAAGTACGGGTTTGTTTGCGTTTCAAGCTTCGCCAGAATTCACACAGACCGCACCACAGATAAATTTTTTCGTCGGCGATTCGTATACACTGAACGACTACCCTCTGGGTAGTGGATCGGTGTCTGGTAGAATTCCCGGATAGCTCAGTTGAGAGAGCGTTGGTACGATTAACCAAAGGTCCCGGGTTCGATACCCGGCCCCGGGACAATTTTTCCCTCGAAATTATTCAAATCAACTTTACAGGGAGTTATACCTGAAATCTTGATTCGCATAATACACGTCACTGTTCGTTAACAGAAAACCACAATTATAGCTTTTGCTATATGATATTATGGATAGTCACGTATCAGAGATTGTTTAATACTAAGATTTATTGAAAATCATCTGTCAAGTGACGTTGATTACTGGGATCCGGATGATTGAAGTGGAATGCAACTGTTTTAATAAAAATTAAACTGAATCAACAAAGTCTTCTTGACTAGTAACCGTCTACAGAGTTCAATGAAGATTCCATAGTTGGCACACCTGATAACAAGAAAACTGCCATCTAGCATGCATCTAGCGTAATGTTGAGATGGTATAATAATACATTTGAAGACAGTTTTATTTTCGTAAGTCAATTAATATTTTATTGTATTAGAGTACTTCGTTACTTCTAATCTTTATATACTTTCTTCTAATCGTGTAATAGTCAATTAAATCCCACTCGAGTTTTATTTTCTCTAGATAAATCAAAACCTCTAGTGAGATTACTGTTGATAAAAGACTTCCATTGCCGAATATATAAGGAAGATAGCAGATCTCTGAACTCGTATTACTTTCACATTACCGCGCAGTACAATGAAACCTAGAGTGAAGATGACCAATTATGACTTGCATGGTAAGCGTTGCCACCATATCAATTTTCAAAGCACCTTTTATACCTTTAAAGCATGCCTTTTTCATATTATTCAACGATATGCTGAATGAAGAAAACTTGCCTAAAAAGAGACGAATTAATCTTTGATTTTATTTTACTTAGAGATCAACATTATTAAGTTCCAAAATAATTTTGTTCCTTCATTAAAATAGTCGTGCAAAATAGCGTACGACATAGAGTTCGGTCGTACCTCGAACAAATAGTCAAAATAGTCGTATGCGTACGACTATAGTCGTACGTATGGCAACCCTGAATAGACTTCTCTGTGTGTAAAGACTCTCTTGGGAGAGCGCGCTTCGACTCTGTCGTGAACTGTTCTAGTTCTTAAGTCGAGCGCCTTTACGTCATCTGCAGAGAAACAAATAAGAATCAATGAGGAGAACCTTCTCTTATTTGAACTAGTTGCATAACAGTTTGCGAAATGATAAATATTAGAAGTGACCGCCAACACAGCGGTGTGTAGTTCAAGTTGATGTGAACTCAGTTGCGCCACGATGTTATGCAAAAGGGGAGAAGAGGAGTCGTGACATTTTATGTAGGGCTTCTCGAGATCGCATCGGGGTCATCACAAATCCAAGCAAACAAAACACGCGAGCAAAGCGTCGTGAGGAGGTGATGAAAGTTGTGGCGGACAGACACCTGAGCTCTGGAATGTCATTTCACATGTGGACCAGATCTCAGGGTTCCTGTGCAGAGCTCCGAAAACTGCTGAATATCGTGAAGACGTCAACTGTTCAGAAAAGAGAGCAAGGACAACGCAAATTAATCTGTTATTAACATTTTCATTATACATAATGAATTGACGATTCTTGGCAATAATAAATTTCATAGGAGTTAACTCAATCAAGGCTAAAATGTTGATCGTGTGGTAACAGAACAAGTTGGCGTCTTCGTAATTTCGCATTGATATCTGTCCGCAAATTCTGGAGGCAGTTAAATTCTGAAGGCAGTTAATAAAAAATTACAAGTTGGAGGGATTTTCTGTGATTTATCCAAAGCATTTGACTGTATAAATCATAAAATGCTGCTAGATAAATTAGATTATTATGGAATTAAAGGTGTTGCACACCAATGGTTTCACTCATATCTCATAGATAGGAAACAGAAAGTTGAAATCAATACAACTATCAAATCTGCCTCGACATGGGGAACTATTAATAATGGAATTCCTCAAGGATCTATATTAGGTCCCCTACTTTTTCTAGTGTTTATAAATGATCTTGCCCCCCCCCCCCTAATAAAATATGTAGGTCATCCCATATTATTTGCAGATGACACAAGTATAGTAATTACAGCCAATAACTCCAACACATTCCAATCTTCAACAGAGGAAATTCTCTCCAAAATATGCGACTGGTTCTCAGTCAATAAATTAGTATTAAATTGTAACAAAACTAACATAATTCAATTTAAATCCTGTCCAAATTCAACGTCGCAAATTTCTAGGGCAATAATTAATAATAGATCCCTATTAGAAACAACAACAACTAAATTTCTTGGCTTAAAAATCGATAATGTGTTAAATTGGAAAAATCATATTAAAGAAATTACGCCCAAACTAAATTCAGCTTGTTTTGCTATTAGATCTATGCAAAAGATAGTGAATATCAATACCTTAAAAACAATATACTTTGCATACTTCCACTCGGTAATGAGCTTTGGAATAATATTCTGGGGAAATTCCACAGATAGTAACAACATATTTCTACTACAAAAAAAAGTAATTAGAATAATAGTAGGTGCCAAATCTAGGGAATCGTGTAGGACTATTTTAAAAAAAAGTTACAAATAATGCCCATGGCTTGTCAGTATATCTTTTCATTAATAATCTTCCTCGTATGTAATCGTGAAAACTTTGTAACTAATTCAACAGTTAATAGCATAAATACACGTCAAAAAATGACTTTCATATTCCATCGGTAAGTCTATCGTGCTATAAAAAAGGAGTGCGTTATATGGCAGTAAAAATTTTTAATAGCCTCCCTATCGATATAAAAAATGAAACTCAAAACATAAGATTATTTAGGGCCAAATTAAAGAAGTACCTAATTTCTCACGCCTTCTATTCTGTAGGTGAATTCATGACTTTCAATAACGCTTCATGAAATTGATACTAAAACTTTGTGTTGTACTAGTAGACTGTATTGTAAATCTCGTCTGTATATATTTCATCTAGACTGTAACTATAAATTAAGACTTTATAATAAGTTAGTATAAAGTTTTTTGACTGGTTCCATATTCTAGCTGTAAGCATGTATGAATACCATGGAATGTTAATAAATACAATACAATACAATACCGGATTGGACGAGCTCAGCACTACTGTATATAGACCTACTGCAGTTAAGTAGGCTCTTCGTACACCCGTTACTGAATGAACTTGGTACCTACTATGCTGTTAGGCTAAGTTAAGCCATCTGTACCAGCCACTGCATCAAACAGAAAATAAACAAGATCGCAGGAAATTCCAGTCCCCAAATCACGTACCATCAAACTAGAAACATCATTACGCAAATAGTGCTCCTCAGTGCGTCTACATTCAGGCTATTTTACAGGTTTGACCATGAAGGACAGTTTCATTTTTGTATTTTCTTTTAAGGCCCGGGAGGTGAACTCTTGATCATCTGCTTTTGCGTTTAATTCTAGTTTATTGTATGGCTAATTAATTACTAATAAAATTTAAAAGCCACCGGCGTAGCTCAGTCGGCTAATGCGCTTGCATGCCGATCCGAAATTGCGCTCGGGCGCGGGTTCGATTCCCGCTGATTACCTGGTTGGATTTTTCCTAGATTTTCCCCAACCGTAAGGCGAATGTCAGGTAATCTATGGCTGCAGCTGACTACTGAGATTCATGATACTATGTAGGGAACTGGACCCTCTTATCTTAACCTATGTTAAATTAATAGGGTTCAATGCATCTTTTCTTTGAAATTGCTGGGAGTAAAGTAATGGTATTTTTATAGCTTATTCCTGGAACTTCTAGCGTTAATTTAACAGGAGTTTTGGAAAAGTATAATTTCATTTCCAAGTTATGGTTTTCTTTAACATATGTAACTTCTATGTAAATTTAAATATCATAAAATTCCTGTATTAAATCATGCACTAAGTGAATGTACCCTGAAAGTTTGAAGTAACAGTGTGCCGAATTAGCTCTCTGGTAGCCGGCCCGGGTTCGATTCCCGGCGGGGTGAGAGATTTTCGTATAACATTTCTACCTTGGGTCTAGGAGAGATGGCGGTGCACAACTTCTAATCACTAGAGACAAGACAAAACAAAGACAAGAAACAATGCAAGGAAAGACAAAAGACAAGGGACAAGACAAAAGACAAAACAAGAGACAAGACAAGACAAAAGGTAAGGTAATATAAGATAACAGACAAGACAACACAAGGGACAAGACAAGACAAAAGGTAAGATAAGATAACAGACAAGACAACGCAAGAGACAAGAAAAGATAAAAAGTAGGGTAAGATAAGATAACAGACAAGACAACACAAGGGACAAGATAAGATAAAAAGTAGGGTAAGATAAGATAACAGACAAAGCAACACAAGGGACAAGACAAGACAAAAGGTAAGGTAAGACAAGATAACAGACAGAACAACACAAGGGACAAGACAAGATAAAAGGTAAGGTAAGGTAAGATAACAGACAAAACAACACAAGGGACAAGACAAGACAGAAGGTAAGGTAAGATAAGATAACAGACAAAACAACACAAGGGACAAGACAAGACAGAAGGTAAGGTAAGATAAGATAACAGACAAAACAACACAAGGGACAAGACAAGATAAAAGGTAAGGTAAGAAAACAGACAATACAACACAAGGGACAAGACAAGACAAAAGGTAAGGTAAGAAAAGATAACAGACAAGACAACACAAGGGACAAGATAAGACAAAAGGTAAGGTAAGACAAGATAACAGACAGAACAACACAAGGGACAAGACAAGATAAAAGGTAAGGTAAGATAACAGACAAAACAACACAAGGGACAAGACAAGACAGAAGGTAAGGTAAGATAAGATAACAGACAAAACAACACAAGGGACAAGACAAGACAGAAGGTAAGGTAAGATAAGATAACAGACAAAACAACACAAGGGACAAGACAAGATAAAAGGTAAGGTAAGAAAACAGACAATACAACACAAGGGACAAGACAAGACAAAAGGTAAGGTAAGAAAAAATAACAGACAAGACAACACAAGGGACAAGATAAGACAAAAGGTAAGGTAAGACAAGATAACAGACAGAACAACACAAGGGACAAGACAAGATAAAAGGTAAGGTAAGGTAAGATAACAGACAAAACAACACAAGGGACAAGACAAGATAGAAGGTAAGGTAAGATAAGATAACAGACAAAACAACACAAGGGACAAGACAAGATAAAAGGTAAGGTAAGATAAGATAACAGACAAAACAATACAAGGGACAAGACAAGACAAAAGGTAAGGTAAGATAAGATAACAGACAATACAACACAAGGGACAATACAAGACAAAAGGTAAGGTAAGATAACAGACAAGACAACACAAGGGACAAGACAAGATAAAAAGTAGAGTAAGATAAGATAACAGACAAGACAACACAAGGGACAAGACAAGACAAAAGGTAAGGTAAGATAAGATAACAGACAAAACAACACAAGGGACAATACAAGACAAAAGGTAAGGTAAGATAACAGACAAGACAACACAAGCGACAAGACAAGACACACAGACATTTATCTTTGTTTGTGAGAAGACGAGACGATCAGTGTATCGTATAGATTTGTAACACATTTTTAGTCTATTTTATGATGGATATTTTACCGGATACTATTCGTAATGCTGTTTTTATCGATGCACATTATTCTATGAAAACAAATGTAAGTATATAATATAATGATGAATCTAATATTCCTCAAGCAAAGGCTCTGCAGCGATTTAGGTTCATTTTGCTGCGAGTTTTGAATCTCATTGCAAACGTCACTGCCCAGAGCCGGGGCGACGCTCTGGGGAGCACTTGGCAAATACGCTTGTGAATTATCAAAGAGCTAATTTCCAAATCCCATCATCCGAGCCATACAGATAAACAAGGCTCGCCGTGGTAACAATAAACCGCAATTCAGCAGCAGATTGCCTCCATTTTCCAGCTGATTTGCTCAACAAGATGACGTCACACACAACTGGAGAAGTAAGGTAGAGGCAGCAAATAATTACAATAGATGTGTGTTTGGCATTTTGGTGAAGTTTAATTTCCACAGCACCAGTCCCTGTCACATTTGTCTACTCTTATAAAAAATCAATTGTGACACAATCATAAACAAGTAGAAGTACAGATTAAAAGATCAACACATACTAAATTTTACACGTTTTCTTAGTAATCGTGTTTATGAGGAATATTATTTCGGTTTTTAAACAATGATTTCTATCTTAATATCTCTAAAGGCTGGTTCACAATAAACCGGAAACGAGAATCGGAACGAAAACGAAAACGGTAAAATTGTTAAAATGTACACACTTAAATGTGAGCATTCACAATTAACGAAAAGCTTGCCGGAGCCCGGGATCGGGAACGGAGAGTTGGCCAAGTTTCAACTTTGGCGTTCACGTTTCCGATCACAGCCCACTAGATTCATTCTATTGCTATTTTGTCGTCGTATATTTTGTAGCAAGAAGACCGTGACATAACCTATGCATTATTTTGTTCTGTGCTGTGCATCATGGAGCAAGTTTTATTTGATGAGATTCTAATTTTGAGTGTTGAGGAAAATCCTCAAGTTTACTATAAGCGGCGAACCTCGTATAAAGATGAGAAAATGAAGGAGAATACGTGGCTTTCAATAGCTGCATCTTTGAACACCGATCGTAAGTGAATCATATTTTATTACTGTATTGGTTGTATTACACACTACATATTCATGCTTCAATTCAATAACTACTGTTGTGTTCATTTTTGTTCTATTACAAATGTTTCTTCTCTAATTATTTTACGTTATGGTAGACTTAAAATAGATTGTGATAATAAAGATGCATGGGCATATTTATAGTACCGTACCTAATGAAATGTTTCAGTTGAAATTTCGAAGTTGGTTAACCTGTGTTTATGTTGGCTGCCTTGTACTCATGAGAGAACGCCATTGGTTAATTATACACAAATAACATCAGAATGTGTAATATCGACTTTACATATCGTTATTGACATACATGTCGATATGCATAGTCGTCTACGTTCTCGGTTTATTGTGAATAAAAAATTTTCATATTCAAGTCCTCTGCTTCTCGTATTCATTCTGGTTCTCGTTCCCGGTTTATTGTGAACCAGCCTTAACTTGCCGATGGGTAAGTTAAGAAAAAGACGAAAGGATCAAATAAAGCCATAAAATTGTGTTTAGGCCTAAGCCTCATTCGTGAAGGACAAGTAGAAGAAAAGTTACGGTTATGTGTCCTTGTACTACATTTTTTTATTATTATTATTATTATTATTATTATTATCATCATTTACAATAATATGTTCAGACTGTCAGTGTTCATTAGGCCTACTTGACGAGTCATACAATAGAATGAACTCCTCTTCAAATGCTAGAGGCCTTTCAGCCCGCCTTAGGGATAAGGAAATAATTTGTCCTGCAGCAGAAAATATTTAAATACAATAGTACCTACGTTGTTGTCTGCTAGAATTAAGTAAAACACGTGAACTCTGTTTGAACTGACCGGTAACGGCTACGGTTAACAGAGTAACTTCGGTGCTCCGCTGCCAAGCACATAAACCGATAGAACCGAGTAAGGCTGGTTCACAATAAACCGGGAACGTGAACCGGAATGAAAACGAGAAACAGAGGACGTGAATATGAACATTTTTGATTCACAATAAACCGAGAACATAGACGACTATGCATATCGATATATATGTCAATAACGGTATGTAAAGTGGATATTACGCATTCTGATGTTATTTGTGTTTAATTGACCAATGACGTTCTCTCATGAGTACAAGGCAGCCAACATAAACACAGGTTAACTAACTTCGAAATTTCATCTGAAACATTTCATTAGGTACGGTACTATAAATATGCCCATGCATCTTTATTATCACAACTTGTTTTAAGTCTACCATAACGTAAAATAATTAGATAAGAAATATTTGTAATAGAACAAAAATGAACACAACAGTAGTTATTGAATTGAAGCGTGAATATGTAGGGTGTAATACAACCAATACAGTAATAAAATATGATTCACTTACGATCGTGTTCAAGGATGCAGCTATTGAAAGCCACGTATTCTCCTTCATTTTCTCATCTTTATACATGAGGATTTTCCTCAACACTCAATATTAGAATCTCATCAAATAAAACTTGCTCCATGATGCACAGCACAGAACAAAATAATGCATAGGTTATATCACGGTCTTATTGCTACAAAATATACGACGACAAAATAGCTTTTAGATGGCAATAGAATGAATCTAGTGGGCTGTGATCGGAAACGTGAACGCCAAAGTTGAAAGTTGGCCAACTCTCCGTTCCCGATCCGGGCTCCGGAAAGTTTTTCGTTAATTGTGAATGCTCAGATTTAAATGTACACATTTTAAAAATTTTACCGTTTTCGTTTTCGTTCCGATTCTCGTTTCCGGTTTATTGTGAACCAGCCTTAACTCAACAGTCCTACTCGCTCTGTCCCCAGCTCTACAGAACAAGTATGAATTAATATACGAAGCTATCACGTACTTCATAGCCAATCTGATCGTGAAAGCAATCACTTGAAGCAAATAAAAATAACTCGACGGTACTCTGTTACATAGCAACACATAAGTATGAACGTAATACGTCATTCAAACACAATAGCGCTGCTTATTGAAGCCTGCACAATCTCTCGTTATGTAGCTAGTGTAAAAGACATATCAATGTCACAAAAGTCGCTCCTTTCTCCCGTCTGAACGTTAACCCGAGGAGATTCTTTTCTAGCCGCGGTCTAGAACTAGTTCCATTCATGGATCTGTACAAGGAGCAGCTACGTATCTCACAGTAGCAACTGGTGCACAACTGACCATTAAATTCATTGACATGTGAAGAATTATGGTCCGTACTTTCGAGCCGGTGAACGGATAGGATTTACATGGCGAATACTAATTCTTCATCGTAGCGTGAGATCTAGAATGATCCATAGTCGGTGTGTGTCCACTACTGAAAGGAGGGTAACTGGTGAACGTGATAGTAACTGGGGTGACTTGAAGGTCGGTGGGTTATTTTACGACGCTGTATCAACATCTCAGATTATTTAGCGTCTGAATGAAATGAAGGTGATACGAGTTTGCATGATATGTATTATCAATTTCTGTATATCACAACTGTTTGAATTGTTTATGCCTTAAATTTAAGGGGAGAGGATGGTATTTTTTGGTGAAAAATGAGTAAATTAAAAAAAAATTCTTTAAAACGCTCTGTGATATGTGTGGAATGCATAGCATAATATTTTGTGGGTATTTGTGCCCTTATCAGATGTTGAGACGCCATTTTTGAACTTCCTGCGTTATGTATTTTTAAATCATGTATGTAATGTATTGTTTCTGGTAAATTAAATTAAATTTGTTTTTCTTTAAAATACTCTTTGATATGTGTGGAATGCATTGCATAACATTTCGTGGGTATTTGCGCCCTTATCGGATGTTGAGACGCCATTTTTAAACTTTCTGCGCTATGGATTTTTAAATCACTCGTCCTCTTTTATCGGTTTACGGTAACTTCAATTTTTGCTACATTGCCAGACAAAAATGGATATAATTTCTGAACTATTAAAGATACATGCATGAAATTTAGAACACACATTCTTTAGACTATTAAGAAACGTTTGTCTGTAACAGAATTTTGTTAATTGATTTCATTTAAAAAATACGTCCGTTTGTTTGCAAGAAAGGAAATCAGAAAATTGTTATTGAATTTTAATTGTTTATTTTACAAATGTAGGAACTAATATCAAAATTCTGTTACAGACAGTTTGTAGAACATGCTTTTGCAAATACAGTGCAAAAAATATTTTAATCTATCTTTAAAAACGGTTTAGATATATCTGTTTAGTACAATCCTGCATTGGGTTTTTTTTTTCAAATTCGGGGCCCCAAATAATTTTTTTCAAAATATTTTTATTTGGTTGAGTTGCCACAGCTATGAGCTCTCTACATACAAAAAATTAATATTTTACACCAAATAGGAAAAACGTTTTAAAAAATACCATCCTCTCCCCTTAATTAACTTACTTGTTTTGTATTATACATATAGCTCAACTGAGGAATGATCGTTTGCGTTTGTAAATTTAATAATCTGATTGGCTATGTATTGTATAATTTTAGCAGAGCCATCGATGTAGCTCAGTCGGCAGACTCGCTGGGCTGCTGATCCGGAGCTGCGTTCGGGCTTGGGTTGAATCCCCCTTTGGTATCATTGAATGGTTTCTTCCGAGGTTTTCCCCAGCCGTTCGAGGGTTTCCCTAGTCGTGGGACTGAAGCCGGATGGTCTATGGCGAGTCCTTGGCATCAACCCCTTTGATTTGATTACCCCCCCTTTGATTTGAGTACCTGATTGGGTTTTTCCGAGGTTTTCCCCAAACAAAAGGCAAATGCCGGGTAATATTTTGACGAATCCTCGGACCTCACCTCATCTCATTACATCTCGCCAAAATATTGTAAAAAAATTGCACAAAATTGTAAAAATTGTAGAAAATTACTGAATTGTAAAACTGTAAAAAATTGTAAAAATTGTAATTTTAAAGCTTCATTGCTCATGTAAGATCTATGGAATAAAATAAATGAATGAATGAGTCCGGGGTCCAGCACCGATAGTTACCCAGCATTTGCTCATATTGGGTTGAGGGAAAACCCCGGAAAAAATCTCAACAGGTAACTTGCCCCGACCAGGATTGGAACGCGGGCCACCTGGCTTCGCGGTGAGCTCTTATTTAATCACTTTATCATAATACAGTACTTTAAGTACATCATTTTACGTCAATAACATATGTATATATATATATATATATATATATATATTATTGGAGCATTTTATAGGCTCTTTTCCGGAGAGCAAGTTAATTTATCAAAACACTTTCAAAATGATTTTATATTTTAGCAGAAATTTAACATCACTATTGAACAGCGCACATTACAGAAGTTTACAAGTTCATAATAATTTTTATGCTCGACCATGCCGAAATGTACTAATTATACACCTGGTAGCAGTCCTTTAATGCATGTCATTAAAGTACACCTATTCATTAAAGTTCAGGTTTTCGATTATTCTCGGATATGCAATCGAAAGACAACGAGGGAAACGTTACGGAGGCTGGAAATCCAATACTGTCGCAGAAGGTTATGTTCTGTTACTATAATAATTAGCGTTAATTGTAAATAATATTCAAATAAATTCAATTTGTCATCGTTTTTCAATGTCTAATTTAATTTCAATGTTGTATCAAGGTTAATATTTAGTTTACTCTGTAGGTTATAGGCTATCAAGGTCAATGTGGAAAAAATCAATACTTTCACGTCTGCGCACATCTCACAATTTACGAGGTATTGCACAAGATCAGTTCCGTTCTTCAGTTAGATACAAATAAAATGAATACTTCTGAATAATTTCAAGTTAGAAATATGGTCGAGCATAAAAATTCGTATGAAACTCGCCTATAATGGTAATTAAGACGCTCGTATGAAAATTATGAAACCAGCGCAAGCGAGTTTCATAAACAAACATACTTGCGTCTTAATTACTATCATTATAGGCTCGTTGCATAATGTACTATAATAAAATTATATTTCTTACATATATCTCATAGTTACGTCATAAATTGTTCCGAATACGTGAAAAAAAAATATATATCTGTTGGGTACAGAATACAGATTATTTAGTAGTAATCTAGAACGGATTTACACCCACTTCAAAGTTTATCTTCAGAGTGCAGTTTACACTTTAGTGCACATCCTAGATGGACTCACACTCACTTGCACTGATGTTTGCTGAGTTCCACAACTACGCAAGGGTGCATGGGTTCATTCAATTAGCTACCCTGCCCTCTGTTTACAACATATTGAAACGAAACTATGTAAGCAAGTAGATTTTAAAACGGAAAATCAAATTAAACATTCTCTCGAATAAGGACCTATAGATCGATGGGCCCATTTCCCGGCTACCGCCTCAATTTTAACTTGAAGGTCCAAACCAACTGTGTGTTTGATCATGAGTTGTGTCCTGTAGTGTGTGTTGAAGATGTTTGAAGCAGCAACAAATATTTTGTTTCGATCTTCCGAAAGCAATTTTGCCACAATGTGGCGTAGCCTAAATGTCAATTTGAGATATTTCAAACAAAAAAGTTTAATACCATTTTACTCGGGTTTGTTTCCTTTTCTAGATGATAATTGTTTTATATGAAATATTTTATAGCATGTTTTGGGAGAGCCATTGATTTAATTCCCGATTTACTCAGTTAGTTAAAGAGACCAGTGTATTACGATTATAAATGACTGAAAGAATTTGAGTTTAAATATGCAGAAATTTGATCCGAACAAATATAACATTGTAAAATTCTTTTGTGCGAGATCGTGCGTATTTGCTTGGTTTCCGCACAAAACCAATCCGCGGAAAGTCTAAAATTCCACATTCAGTATTCCCAACCTAACACACATAACAATTTCCCTCTTCTTACCGCTTAAGTGACATATTGATTTTACTGCTTTAGGCTTTTAACATATTATTTTTAGAGACGTTTAACATAGTAATAATTATAAAATGGAAACTTACCACTGCAATTTCACCTAAATTGCACTGTTAATTATTGTTTTTAAATATTTGCAAAAATTAAGTAAACTCTAACTCTACTAAAGTTACTGCATTTGTGATGCAAGTAACATTAAGGAAGCCGTGAAAAAAATCAATAAACTTGCCGATGTTATTACTGCAATATGTTATATAAATAATATTGTTAAAATATTAAAATGTAAAATAAATCATTACATAACCTTACCGTTTGTTTTAAGTTCCCATTTATAGACTGGGGGGAAAAAAAGACAGACGTATATCACGGCCTGCTGGAGTATAGTAAACACAGAAAACATTTTAAAGCAACAATGTTGAAGATAGATATTTTTGTTTTGCAAATTTGCCGTCATTGAACAGAAACCAAGATGGAGATTTCATTGCAAGTAATTAGAAATTCCTCTTTCAGGTATGTAATAAATGATCTTCGCACAAAATAATGTACGATACACGAGCGGTATGTTTTCTTTCAATTAAATTAAAAGAGCTCAACTACGTTTCGCTTTTTCAAACTTTTCCTCGAACACGAGAACTTCAACATACCGCTCTTGTAACACTTATTACTATTGCAGAACGAAAAGTTATATTTCTATATACAGGGTGTATCCGAGGTGGTGTTACAAACTTTCAGGGATGATGGCGAAGGGCACATGTATCAATTTGAGATAAGGAACCCTGGTCCGGAAATGACCGAGTCGAAAGTTACAAGCAAAAATAGTTGTGTGGAAATGAAATAATTTTATTCCTCTGTACACCTCATTTATGTGTATTTATCTGTACATGTTACACATAATGTATTCATCTGACGTTGTTTACGTTGTCTACTTACAGTATTCCATTCAGTGCGCTGTCTGAGGGATGGGGACAGGAAACTACACTAAAGCAATGCAGATAGCGTAATGTGTAACGGACATGGTCGGTCCCGATATGCACGTCTGTAGACAGCAGTGTATGTGTACAAGTTGCAGTGTCCAGTCGATCAGTCCTAGTGAAATGGAGGAGTACACGAGAGCGGAATAAGCAGACATGATTTTCGAATACGGATGAGCCAATGGGGACAGTAGACAAGCTCACAGATTGTATCGGTTAAAGTACCTACGTAGGAGACATCCGACCCACGTCTGTTCCAATGGTTAAGGAAAGGAGGGCACGTGGTGCCAAATTATAATTCCATTTCGACCCAACTATTTTTGCGTATAACTTTCGACTCAGTCATTTCCGGACCAGGATTCCTTATCTCAAATTGATACATGTGTTCTTCGCCATCATCCCTGAAAGTTTGTAACACCACCTCGGAAACACCCTGTATATTAAAATACCAAGTACCGACAATCTAATACAGTTTTGCAACAGAATACTAATGAAATATTCCTAAGTTTACACTATAAATACAACTAAATGATGATAATATCATTCTGCCTATGATTATTTATTCTTTACAGGTGTAATCCTTTTAAAACAGCTGACAGCTTATTTATGCAGAAATCTCAATTCATAAGCATACAGACAAGGTTTCCTTTATATTCACTTTTGTAATTAACTTTGCTTTCAGTAAAAGGAAAGGGATTTAGGTTGGACAGCTACTAAGACAATATCAGCTACAAATCAAATATAAAAAAGAAAGTCAATTGTTCCATTTAAATCAAAGCTCCCGCCTACTACTACAATCCTAAGCGAATAAAGAAGAAAGTAGCTGTACTAGACATTTCACACTGCAGCCCTAAAAGAAGCGACAACAGAGAATAAAAAGGTCTTCAAAGAACATCAGGGAAATGCCTTGAACTACCATTCTTATTGTGCTGGGAAGTTGAGATAGGTCACGCAATGTTTATAGTGGACAACCAATACAATCCCGCCCATTTAACGACTCTACTTCAAATCGCACGTGACCCTTAACTTATTATTGCACTCAACCATATAATTTACGGTGCATGCAATGATATAAAAAGTCTAGTGAACCACATTGTATACTTCAGGCGTAATGCATATCTGTTAGCACGACAAAATACACTTTCATCTACCAGAAAGTGATTGATCTGTAACTTTCACCCCCAAAGAAATATTATCTCTCACCACAACATAAACTCTGAGACCCCGGGAGCGCTACGATCATGTTCAAACTAACAACTTCATTGATATTCAAAATTGTTGTTCATAGCGTGATTTGAATCGTACGTCGTGTTTAGATTTATGTCAGATTAGTGAGACAGTTACATGACGTGTATAAATACTACAGCTGTGCAACACTGAAGACAGCTTAAATTAATTTATTAGGAATATAAGCTGGATATATTAGCCTAAAAAAGATGATATAAATACAGTGGTGTTAAAATTAGAGATGAACTGATAAAATCAAACTTTAGGAAGGAAATTGCTGACAAATTACAGAATTAGTACGTACAGAAATACAATACATTAAAACGTGCGCGAAAACATTAAGAAATAATAATAATAATAATAATAATAATAATAATAATAATAATAATAATAATATTTCCATAGACTTCAAATAAATGAATTGACACTTACACATACTAACAGGTCGAAAAAATAGGTATTATTCACAGTGTTTTGATAGATTATAAAACAATTTGTACGTACACATACTAACAGAGAATCCATTAAAACAGGTCGAAAAAAATCTTTCCAATCCACACTTATTTTCTTTAGGATCCCCATCAGTTTATTCCAAACCACTCTGTCAAACGTCTTTTCTAGTTCCACAAATACTACATGTATACACTTCTTTATTCTTATATTCTATCATATTGTTCGGTATCTGATGTAATATAGGCCTTATGTTCTTGTATAAGTTTTAGTTTTCAGACAAAATTTTTCTGTCATTTCTCGCCCACGCTGAATTAACTCTTCAGATAAAAGCGACATTAAATAAACGACCAGTACCACTTCCACTACTATCACCACTAGTAGGCCTATTCCTGCCGGTATTTTATTTTTTCCGTGAACTCAGCGTTTCGCATAATTGAATAGAGTGCGGTAATGGTTTACAACTCGTTATTGTATGGATGATGTATTTGTTACACGTGTTACAGGTTACTCTACCTGGATTAAATGAACTTAATACAAACATGGGGCCATCACACGATGTTCTAAAGCGAGGCTCACAATTTAGGTCATAATGAGAACCGCGATAGCCATAATGCTGTATGAGTTACGACCAACAACCAGAGCACCCCCGCACCAGTTGGAGACTCTCAATCCGCCTGAAGAAAGACACGACTATCGTGAGTCGAGACAAAAGGAGTCGAACCCGGATCTGTAGACTGCTCTACCAGTCCCATTACATTGATCAGTAATTGCCAAATGTAATGAATTATTACATCTCTATACTTGGAGATCATAGGAGGGCGTTGGCAGCCCTGCTTTATTTAATTTCAAGCACAGAACAGAAGGAATATCAACGTTCAAGTGATAACAAACCCAGCATTTCATAACTGCTGTTGTGTAACACGAAACGAAATCGAAAGAATGTAATGGAAATGTTTCAGTATCGAGAATCTGTATCTCAAAGCAATGACAATTGAATGAAAGCAATTCTGATTACGTTTCTCTGTGATCACTGCTTTAATTGTGACACGATTCCCAACGTTGAAATAATGGCTGACATACAAATCCCAGTTCAGTACATTTAACTTGAAGCGAAGTGGCTGCATACATCTCCACAGCACTTCATACAATATGCAGATTGACGCTCGTGTACATACATATGTAGAAATACAACAATACATGGATGTAATTTATTCATGACATCTCGAAAATAAAGCAAAGTTGTCTGTGTGCACACTAAAGACTTGGTGGAGGGGGAGGTAGTTGTAGAGACCTTTTTGGTTCATTATTTGGGAATGGCATAAAAAATTGGAAAGCTCAAATTTAGAATAAAATAGAATGTTTTATTTTCGCTGGCAGAGTTAAGACTAGAAAGCCTTCTCTTCCACTCAACCAGCCTTAATCAATAAAATAGTGACATACTTACTTACTTATTTACTTACTTACTTACTTGCTTTTAAGGAACCCGCAGGTTCATTGCCGCCCTCACATAAGCCCGCCATCGGTCCCTATCCTGAGCTAGATTAATCCATTCTCTATCATCATATCCCACCTTCCTCAAATCCATTTTTATATTATCTTCCCATCTACGTCTCGGCCTCCCTAAAGATATTTTTCCCTCCGGCCTCGCAACTAACACTCTATATGCATTTCTGGATTCGCCCATACGTGCTACATGCCCTGCCCATCTCAAACGTCCGGATTTAATGTTCCTAATTATGTCAGGTGAAGAATACAATGCGTGTAGTTCTGTGTTGTGCACCTTTCTCCATTCTCTTGTAACTTCATCCCTCTTAGCCCCAAATATTTTCCTAACCACCTTATTCTCAAACACCCTTAACCTATGTTCCTCTCTCAAAGTGAGAGTCCAAGTTTCACAACCATACAGAACAACCGGTAATATGACTGTTTTATAAATTCTAACTTTCAGATTTTTTGACAGCAGACTGGATGATAAAGGCTTCTCAACCGAATAATAACAGGCATTTCCCATATTTATTCTGTATTTAATTTCCTCCCGAGTATCATTTATATTTGTTACTGTTGCTCCAAGATATTTGAATTTTTCCACCTCTTCGAAGGATAAATCTCCAATATTTATATTTCCATTTCGTACAATATTCTCGTCACGAGACATAATCATATCCTACTTTGTCTTTTCGGGATTTACTTCCAAACCTATCTGTTTACTTGCTTCAAGTAAAATTCCCGTGTTTTCCCTAATCGTTTGTGGATTTTCTCCTAACTTATTCACGTCATCCGCATAGACAAGCAGCTGATGTAACCCGTTCAATTCCAAACCCTCTGTGTTATCTTGGACTTTCCTAATAGCATACTCTAGAGCAAAGTTAAAAAGTAAAGGTGATAGTGCATCTCCTTGCTTTAGCCCACAGTGAATTAGAAACGCATCTGACAGAAACTGACCTATACGAACTCTGCTGTACATTTCACTGAGACACATTTTAATTAACAATAGTGACATACATATTTAAATTATGAATATTTACGATACGTTAAAGATTCTCTAGCAATATTCTTCAGTTAAGATTTAACGACTAGTACATTTTTATTTAAACAATTTCAAAGGAAAAATTATTCCGGAGCCGGGCATCGATCCCGGGACCTTCGCTTAGCGCACAAACGCTATATCGACTGAGCTACCCCAGGAACTATACACGACACCGTCACAATTTTTCCTTTATATCCACACAACTCAAATGGGCTGACAAGACGCCAGAACCCAACTTTGAGTGCACACAAATTCTGTGTGACTTAAATTGTGGCTTTCTGTTAGCGTACCTCCAGTAACGAATATGTTATGCAAATCTGGCTTTCAGGTAGTAGCTCCCTGTGAAGCAGGTCTGAATACTTTCAAGGAAAAATTGTTCCGAGGCCGGGCATCAATCCCTGGACCCTTAGCTCAGCGCACGAACGCTCTACCGACTGAGCTATCCCAGGAACTATACACGTCACCGTTACAATTCTTTCCTTTTCCTGGGTACAATCTTATGAACGATAAGTGAACAGATGTTTGAAACAGGAGCAGGACACATCTAATGAAATCAGACCTGCAAATTAGAGTCAACTTCAACTACTCCTGTAGGGGGATTTTTATTAATTGTTTGAACTATTACGAAAGGAAAAATATCTCAAAATACTCTGAATTTAAGCCTAACTGTTTAAGAGCACAATAAAGTTGTTTATGCTCGACCATGCCGAAATGTAGTAATTATACACCTGGTAGCAGTCCTTTAATGCATGTCATTAAAGTACACCTATTCATTAAAATTCAGGTTTTCGATTATTCTCGGATATGCAATCGAAAGACAACTAGCCAAACATCACGGAGGCTGGAAATCAAATACTGTCGCAGAAGGTTATGTTCCGTTACTATAATAATTAGCGTTAATTGTAAATAATATTCAAATAAATTCGATTTGTCATCTCGTTTTTCAATTCTAAATCAATTTCCAGGTTATATCAAAATTAATGTTCATATTATTCTCTAGATTATATCAAGGTCAATGACATTCGTTCCTCGGAAAAAAAATCAATACTTTCGCGTGTGCGCACATCTCACAATTTATATCAGTTCCGCTCCTCACTTACATAACCATAACATGAATACTTATGAATAATTTCAAGTTAGAAATATGGTCGAGCATAAAAAGTCGTATGAAACTTGCCTATAATGGTAATTAAGACGCTCGTATGAAAATTATGAAATTCGCTTGCGCTCGTTTCATAAACAAACATACTCGCGTCTTAATTACTACCATTATAGGCTCGTTGCCTAATGTACTATTTTAGTACTGCTAACTAAATTGAATAATTTGTAAATTTCCTGTATGAAATATTGTTGATCTCTTTAGTCTCCTTAGTTCTTAAAAAAAAACAGCTGGCAATCCTACATCGGACCCTAATGACAAGTATAGTTACTGCTGACACATGGAGGACAAAGAATGGAACGGTTGCGTACACATTGTGAATGGAATGCAGCTAAGTGATAGGTTTGGCGCTTCAAATGTTGTACCAAACAAACATGTGGGTCTGTGAAGCAATAGTAAGTGTTCTGCAACAGCTTAAACATACAGCATCAATATACTAAATTATTTTGGAAATATCATAAGGAAATCAGGTCCTGAAATTAATTTCAAAGAACTATATACACAACTTGCTTTTGGAACGAAGAAATATTAACTCTTATGTTAGTCAGATTTAGTTGTCACTGTAAGAGACAAGCACTTAAATTCTGGGTGACGTAACATGTGCCTCTGTGCGGGTAGGTACAAGATGTGTGTTGAGGCAGCGTGTGCATTTCGTAACACGAATCTGCTGGAGCTAGTTGAGAACCAGACGAAATAACGGCATTATATTGGCTGTGGAATTTAAAAACAGGAATCGTGAATTTTATTTTTCCTTTTATTAATGTCGTATAATTGCAAATAAAAAGATTACTTGTAAGCCTATATACTGAAGCAACTTTCCCCTCTAACTTATCCTCTTAGTTTAGCTTCAGTGAAAATGATTTGCGAGCTTTTGAATTTCGATAGTGCAAAATAGATCCATGTAAAACAATTAAATCAAGAAGTACTCACACTGTTGATATATAATAACGTGATCTAATAGTCGATTTCTAAACGAAGACCAGAAGTCAAGTCAAAAAGACTGTAGACTGTTGTTTAGTTTTTAGACTTGCGATTTATGTTACATTTTTAATAAGATTGTTTTCATTATAGCATTATCACAGCCGTTTCAAGCATTTATATTTACTGTAATTTTAATTGATATCAGCTCAAAATTCCCTGTTTCGGATTACTTTTTCAGGCAATATCTTGAGTACAAAATGTTTTGCAAACCTATGTAGCAGTCATGTCAATTGATGCCCATAGGGGCAAACGCGCGCTTTAGAGCCCAGGAGAGCCTGAGCGCTTTACAGCGGAAAGGAAAGAGACAGACGAAAGAGGTGGTATATGCCGCTTGGTCGACCTATATTCAGGGATGGCCAGCACTGATTCAATAGATAAAGGGAAGAGAACTTATTAAAACTGTACCCATGTTAATTTTCAGATTTTCCTGAGAAGTATAAGTGCATTATAAGAATGTAAGTTTTAATTTTAATGTTCATTTTTCACAAGTTTGATTTTTTTTACTCAAAAGATGTATTTTCTCAACTTTTTTTAAATAGAAAAGTGAAATTTTCAGATATAGGCCTCTTTATTTAGTAGCCTTACAGAATGTTTTCGTAAATCTAATATACCGTATATACGTATTACTGAATATAGTGTATTATAAATTTTGAAAATATTCGCATGCAAATTGTTTGTAAGGAAATGAATTAACAAAGCAACTACTGTTATATCATAAACAAAAGATGTATGCCCATGTGTTGTAAAATTGTCAGCTCTATAGCTTCAGCAGATTCCGAGAAAATAATTTAATATTCTGATGATAGGAAGTTGCTCACAAATATCACCTTAAAAGCATAATGGGATAAGAGTTTTGTTATGTAATATTAGTTACACTTAAAACATATACAGCATCTAGGTAACTTTGCTTTATACTGTAATATTGTTTTGATTAGTTTATTGATTAGGTACTTTTGTAAGGCTAAAGATACCATCATTATCAATTCCAACTTATCATGTCATACTCAATCTCTTTTTTGGAATATCACTTTCTTTATGAATGATGTGTTTCATCCACTTAATACAGTATAATATTATACTACTATGGAATTTAAGTGAATATTCCTTCTTAACTCTCTATTATGTTATTAAGATTTAAAACACAAGTGCAATATTAAGAAATCAGTGTTAGTACTTTTGTTTTACAGACAATATAGGTAATATCAAACAGAAAGAAGCCATATAAAAATAACGACATAAAATTTCACGTTCCGTCTGACGTTTGTGCACCACTGTTTTCTTAATGCAACAGGCTGCTTATTCATATACACAACCCTTCCTCGTTCCATATTTAGCGCTTGTTGCCCGCACACGACGTCAAGGTCAGAAAAATGCGCTTGCTTTGACATCACTGCTCTGTAGCGTAAATATTCCTCCATACAGAATGTTCATGAATTCGACATTGAAATGTAAGAGTGTGCAACGGTAAGATAATTCGTATAAAGCTTGTTTCATACATTTGGTTTTATTAAAAAAAATCAATTAAATAAATATTAAATAAGGAACAGCTCTATCTGACACCATGAGGACCTGATTTTTCCTTTAATGTTCGATTGGTTTTCCTGATTTTTAGTTTGCTGTCGGTATACATTTTATGATAATGAAATTTGATTATCTTTATTTTTAACATGCTAAAGATTACTTACTTACTTACTGGCTTTTAAGGAACCCGGAGGTTCATTGCCGCCCTCACATAAGCCCGCCATTGGTCCCTATCCTGAGCAAGATTACTCCAGTCTCTATCGTCGTATCCCACCTCCCTCAAATCCATTTTAATATTATCTTCCCATCTACATCTCGGCCTCTCCAAAGGTGTTCCATTCCGAGCCTTATTTGAAGGTTTCGTAACAAGCTGTTTTTTACGGTGATGGGTTGTTAGCCCTTCACCCAACTCCCAAGCTGGAGGACCACCCCTCATCTATACTAATAATAAATCTGTAGCCGAAATTTTTCTGATAATTTTCGATTTTCGAAAAATAATTGGTCCTAACATATATAATTAACCACCCTGAAACCGAAAATCGCTTTTTTGAAATTTTTGTTTGTATGTCTGTCTGTATGTTTGTTACCTTTTCACGCGATAATGGCTGAACGGATTTCGATGAAAATTGGAATATAAATTAAGTTCGTTGTAACTTAGATTTTAGGCTATATGACATTCAAAATACTTTATTTAGAAGGGGGGTTATAAGGGGGCCTGAATTAAATAAATCGAAATATCTCGCTTATTATTGATTTTTGTGAAAAATGTTACATAACAAAAGTTTCTTTAAAAATAATTTGCGATAAGGTTTATTCCTTGAAAAATTTTTATAGGACTGATATTTAATGAGATAAATAAGTTTTAAAATTAAAATAACTGCCATCTAAGGCCGTGTAATGAATTAAAAAACAAATGACTTCGTCTATAAGGGGCCTTGGACAGCAACAATCGAAAGCTATGAAAGATAGTCTACAGAAAATGTTTCTGTGTTTGTATGAAGTAATATCTGAAGCTAAATTAACCGATTTGTATAATTAATTATTAATTTACCATTGGAAAGTGTAGTTTCTCTAGATGGGCATAATGCTATAATGTTATTACAGTAACTTCTGAGTGAATCGAGGACAGGTAAGATTAAAATAGCTTCTTATGCACAGAAAACTTGATAGGCTATTCTGTATATTCGTTTCCTGTATTTCCTAAAATAATTTTTATGACCAAATGAGTGGTCTCTGGATCAAAATGATCGCATTTTAATTTTTTAATTCAATTTAAATTAAGTAACATAATAAACGATTTATCCTTCTATCAAACACGAATGTTCCCTGGATCAAATTTCCTATTTTAATTATGTAATTACTTTATATTTATTTCTAACGGGTGCAGCGGAGCGCACGGGTACGGCTAGTACAAAATATAAAATAAAATGGACAAGAAAATTATGACATTAATGTGAATATTATACCATGATCAATTAATTTAAATTTTAGTAATGAAAACCGCGAGGAACACCCAACACGGAAGACAATCTATTCGGCGCCACGTAAACACAAGTGGTACCCTAATTTTCGAGACTGAGTCCATAATGACAGAAATTGTGGGAGAGTGTTTCTGAAATGACGAAAAACTCTCACAAATATAACTTCGCCTTCACAGATACTTCAACACAGGCCCTTAAACCAACGCGATTTGAACAAAATTAACAAGGCGGTTGATCCATGTCTGTGCTGGATCTGAACCAGTGACCATGACCTGCACCTACTTCCCCCAATCGCCGGCAAACCCAATAAACAATTTTACATTACGCACGAATAACGATTCAAAGAATTGATTGCAACGAAATCTTTCTTATCATCGCATCGTGTCAGTAAGACCTGCTGCTGTTTTCTGCGTTAAGTAACTCCTGGGCTGTAATCAATCAGTATCGTGCGAGTAATTTATATCAGAGAATTCGCGTGACTTCATTACGCTATTAGACATCTATTGCAATTAACACGTACAGCAGTTAGCAAACACTACACGGGCGCCACCCCAAGGATTACTTGTCTTATCTTTTGAGTGAAAGACTCACTTACATTCTTACGCACGCACATTCTAGGTCAACGCTGTCATAATTTAAGTCCTTGACCCTTACAGGTCATGCCTACTTAGTAACCAACGCAGACACCTAGGCTGACTAACATGAGAAATTTAGTATCATGTGCAACGCTCATTTTTTTTATTCTGCATACAAGTTTCTAAATTAAAGAATCGGCACTTTCAGTAAATATTTGCTAATGTAACACTGGCCAAAAGAACTATCACTTTTCATAGAATTCATTTCCATACTTACTGGCTTTTAAGGAACCCGGAGGTTCATTGCCGCCCTCACAAAAGCCCGCCGTAGGCCCCTATCCTGAGCAAGATTAATCCAGTCTCTATCATCATATCCCACCTCCCTCAAATCCATTTTAATATTATCTTCCCACCTACGTCTCGGCCTCCCTAAAGGTCTTCTTCCCTCCGGCCTCCCAACTAACACTCTATATGCATTTCTGGATTCGCCCATTCGTGCTACATGCCCAGCCCATTTCAAACGTCTGGATTTAATGTTCCTAATTATGTCAGGTGAAGAATACAATGCGTGCAGTTCTGTGTTGTGTGACTTTCTGCATTCTCCTGTAACTTCATCCCTCTTAGCCCCAAATATTTTCCTAAGCCCTTTATTCTCAAACACCCTTAACCTATGTTCATCTCTCAAAGTGAGAGTCCAAGTTTCACAACCATATAGAACAACCGGTAATATAACTGTTTTATAAATTCTAACTTTCAAAATTTTTGACAACAGACTGGATGATAAAAGCTTCTCAACCGAATAATAACAGGCATTTCCCATATTTTTTCTGTGTTTAATTTCCTCCCGAGTATCAATTATATTTGTTACTGTTGCTCACAGGTATTTGAATTGTTCCACCTCTTCAAATGATAAATTTCCAATTTTTATATTTCCATTTCGTACAATATTCTCGTCACGAGACATAATCTCTTTCTATGGAATATCACTTTCTTTATGAATGATGTGTTTCATCCACTTAATACAGTATAATATTATACTACTATGGAATTTAAGTGAATATTCCTCTTAACTCTCTATTATGTTATTAAGATTTAAAACAGAAGTGCAGTATTAAGAAATCAGTGTTAGTAGGCCTACTGTTGTTTTATAGACAACATAGATAATATTAAAGAGAAAGAAGCCATATAAAAATAACGACATAAAATTTCACGTTCCGTTTGAAGTTTGTGCACCACTATTTTCTTAATCCAAAAGGTTGCTTATTCATACACATAACCCTTCCTATTTCCATACTTAGCGCTTGCTGCCCGCGCACGACGTCAAGGTCAGAAAAATGCGCTTGCTTTGACATCACTGGTATACTGTATGTGTTCATTAAGTAGTAATTTCTTTACTGCTACAAGTGAAATTATAATCTGTGCCAAAATTATACTGGAACTAGTGGCTTGTGCAGCAAATGCTACAAACTAAGTTCATTAGACGTTCAAATAAATATTTTTCAGATTTATTTTCAATGAAGAATACCAGACATTCTGAAAGTTATTTGCTTCCATAACAATGAAAGATACTCTCTCTCGAGCCAATACTGAAGAGAACCACGCATATAAATATATCTACACCACACCGCCATTAAATATACGAAAAAGTCCCAACCCCACTTGATTAATAATTATAAAAATATTTGATTTTTAATAATATTATTATCTTACGTAAGTTTTACAGCTTTCAGTAACATATACTATATATACTATATAGCCGCCACTTAGTAAAATATAGAAATCAAAATCTAATTTAAGTTATTCTCTACATCTACTTATATAACCCCAAAACGTTTCACTTTCATGTCATCAATATAGCATTAATATGTATAATTAATGAAAAATAGTCACATCATGGCATTAACTACAATAATATTTCATTTATATTGGTAATAATGTCAACAAACCACCTCAAGTTTTGTAGTTTTTAATATCCAATACACAGCTGTAAGAAAATTACACACCACAGAATCGAACCTGTATATTATTTTTAGGAAGGTAAGTTTTTAATAACCAATTTAATTTGAGCTCTAAATATGTCAGCATTCTTGCAGATCATGGCCTTCGTGTAATATTGTTTACTGTAGTATGTGTTTTGTTTTATTCTGAAATGCAACACGGCCGACTTGATGCTCGCTTCGCTTCTCCTTTACAAAAAAGCGAAGGGTATATCAAGTCGGCCGTGAATGCTATTAGCTAGTTCTCAAAACTGACGACAGATGGATTTTGGAAAATAGGAAAATTATGTTTAAAAATTGACATTTCACTGAAAACTACTACTTTTCCGGAAAACTTTGAGTTCCAAGCTTCAAAATGAGGGGTCATTTATTAAAATCCGTCCAGCCGTTTTCCCGTAATTTCCATTACCAGTTCAAATTATATTATAGATTTTGTATTACACTACACCTAAATAGCGTTACCATGGATACTCACTACACTTGTAAACAATGAATGATTAATTTAACAGTGTGAATATTAGACTGGGAAATTGCCCTTAGTACAAATGTTTTGGGAGAAATGGTCATTGGGATAATGCATAACTGGGACGATCTGCTACGTGCGTTTGGGTCTGTCTTCAAACCTCGCTACCTGATATGGGTCGCATTAGAATACTGTGTTTCCTCATCGCCCCCCTTGTCAGCGGCCTGGAAGGGAAGTAAGAAAGTGTAACGTATTCGAAACAGCTATTAAGAAGACAAGAGATACGATCGCCGCTGTTCTCACGTGTGACGAACGGCTGCAGGAAGCTCTGACAAGCGGCGATAATGTATTCCATCACCCTGCAGAGCGCCTTGCGTAACGCGCGTGGTGAGCTGTACGTAGCCTAGCTCCTCTCACTCTGATTCCCTATTAACGTCTCATTGAACTATGGGAACTGATCAGAGACGATGAGATGATGAGACATAATGGAGATTATAGTGTAAACATGATTATTTGGACGTAACGTCAATAGTAATTCTACTTTTATGTGAACTATGTACACTGTTAAGAAAATTCCTGCAAAAATTTAAAAAATGTACTAGCTTCTGAATAATTCCCTATCTATACATAATATACTTTATGCTCGACCATGCCGAAATTTACTAATTATACATCTGGTAACAGTCCTTTAATTCATGTCATTAAAGTACACCTACTCATTAAAGTACAGGTGTTCAGCTAATGACAAGTCAGCTTTGTACCGTTATAAAACCGCAAGTATCGATTATTCTCGGATATGCAATAGAAAGAGAATTAGCGAAAAGTCACGGAGGCTAGAAATCCAATACTGTCGCAGAAGGTTATGTTCTGTTACTATAATAATTAGCGTTAATTGTAAATAATATTCAAATAAATTCAATTTTTCATCTCGTTTTTCAATGCCGAATTCAATAATCAAGGTTATATCAAGTTTAACGGGATTACATCAAGGTCAACGACATTATTGTTCCTCGGAAAAAATCAATACTTTCGCGTCTGCGCACATCTCACAATTCACGACCTAGAACAAGGTCACTTCCGATCTTGTCAGACACAAATAAAATGTATACATCTGAATAATTTCAAGTTAGAAATATGGTCGAGCATAAAAAGTCGTATGAAACTCGCCTATAATGGTAATTAAGAAGCTCGTATGAAAATTATGAAACTCGCTTGCGCTCGTTTCATAAACATCCATACTCGCTTCTTATTTACTATCATTATAGGCTCATTGCATAATGTACTATTATTCTTTCTGAGATGATGATATAGAACAGGCCTGCACAAACAGCGCTCAACGAGCGCGCGCGTTCCTTCGGAGCGGGAGAGCTGTGTTTACCGCTCGCCGAAACGGAGAGGAAGATACGTCAGAATGACATAGACTTGCTATAGGTAGAGGAGAGGGAAACGACCACTCAGTTATCTAGTGGAGTGCAGTGTGTAGGCCTATTCTCAGTAACTGTTTCACGTTGCTTACCTACTGCTACAGTACAGTATGGAGGAATCTAAAAGACGGAACATAACATTTAACGATTTACAGCTCGAACTTATTGACCTTCAATGTGACCTAAGGGCTAAAGATCTTTTGAATAATACTACTACCCTGGTTGAGTTTTACAAGACTAAACATTAGCAATAATATCCACGACTACACAGGCTGGCTGTGAAAATGATTGCTATGTTTGGCTCAACATTTATATTTGTGAGCAACTGTTTTCTATAATCAACTTTAATAAAGGCAGACATCGAAAATCTGTAACTGATGTTTCATTATGATCAGTAGGCTACTGTTCCTTTCAGCTGCCAACAGCATAAAACCTCGTTTTGATGTACTGATAAATAAAAATGTAACGAAATGATATTGTACATTTAAGTAGCTATAGAATTTCTATTACTTCTGCAAAAAAAAATTTCTTTATTAATTAATAATAGTCCAAGATAGTTTTGCAAACACTGAACGGGAATTCATTTCATAAGCACTCGTAATAGTACTTCCTTTTGTGTATGTTTTGTACCAGATCACCCCTTCTTCCAGTCCACCCTTATACAGAGCGCAGCTAATATCAGCATTCCGCTCATGAGCTATGAGCCGGCTCGGAGAGCGCAAACCTTGTGCATGCCTGATATAGAAACAACTAGGAGGCAAATAAAATATGTTATAGTAATGAAAATTAGTACAAAAATAAAAAATAGTATCTCTCAGTATAAAAAAAAAACATCGTGGAAGTGATTTAATAAATGAAACGTCATTTCGACGTCCCAGTTCATAAGGAAACAACTCAAAATTTAAAGTTTAGAGAAACCTGCATGTTAAAGCTTCATGTTGCTGTGAAAAAATCACTCTCATTTGAAACTTATAGTACATATAAAACATTATTAAGTAATTTCAAAGATCCATTGATTTTTCACAGCAACATGAAGTACTTAACTACTTGTGTGAGTGTCTATTGAAGGACACGTGACGTAATGTACATCCCGTGCATGCTTATACTCATTCCAATGCTGTGGGACCAAGAAAACGGTCTTTAATAATAACTAATACATTTTTTAACTTAATGAAGTTAACTCTATGTCTGCACACTGTGTGGGGACGTGCGAATATTGTACGTTCTGCAAATTATTAATCTGTTTAATAACAGAAAGTCCGACTCATTTGGCTCGTTAATTTCTATCAAAATATACATTTCTCCCTCACTCGTATATATATTGAATTTTAACTTGGCCTTCTCATTTCTGATGTTTATTGAAGTGTTCCATTGTTTTGAGTAATTACTAATTACTATACTTTCTATGCAGATGTCCAGATTTATTTTTAATTGTTTGGCCCATCATCTCCCCTCATGTCTTACCCCCTTCAACTACAAGTAAGTAGTCGTCCATTACCAATAGCTGGTACCCAAACCCAAAACACTCTAGTTTAATATTTTCATTTTGTATGATTCTCCGATAAGCAAGTTGTTATATAATAATATTAAATTGGGCTAACCGTCTATACTTATCTAGTTTATATTTGAATTTAACATTATCATTTTCGGCACTTATGTGCCATTTTCAAATGTATGGAATTGCCTTATTACATGATCAAATAGATACACTTTATGTGTGTGAAATATATGGTATGTACCCTTGATGATCTACCATCGTTTACAAAATAATATATAAATTAGATAATTCGTAGAAACAAAAGCCGCCCTAAATAAGGGTTCGATAGATCGGCCTACTAATCAATTCATAAAGAATAATAAGTAAACAAAACAATTTTGTGACACTTGGAAAGAAAAAGAAAAAACATTAAGATAAGAAAACGTAGGAAATCATTTACAATAAAAATTTTGTTGTGTACAAATGATTACTAATTATAGCTAAGGATGATTTCAACACGTGAGAGCCTATGGCATCAATCGTTGCATCAGAAATTTTATATTGTTTAAGTTGATTTAAAGTTTCACGTGGGATCGTGCCACGGGCACCGAACATGAGCCCAAAAACTGTCCAATGTGTGATGTGGTATTGTGCTCCGAGATGCTGACAACAAGGCTCATAGATGACTTGTTTTGCACGACACACCTCTTGTGGCTGTTGCTCATGCATCTCAAAACGGATTGTGGGATCAAGAATGACACCCTTATCCTTCTGCCGATTAATTATGATGATATCAGCCCGTCTAGTAGAGCCATCAGAAGAGACGCAACCAACCTCCTCATAAACCTCATAGGAAGCATTCTGACGGATTGAAGCTGCGATGAGAGAACGAACCGTATTATGTCTGTTGATTCGGAGCAATTCTCCATGATGGCAGAAACCCAAGACGTGAGGAAGCGTTTCTTGCTCGTCGCATCTTCTGCAACGGGTTGAGTCAAGAGTTCTACCAGGGAGAGTACGTACACTTACTTGTTACTAATGATTAAAATCTATACTAATTTACTATATCTACAATAAAAGTCCCTTGTTTTATGTAACATTATGGTTTTCTTGAAGTTGTTATCACATATAGTTCCTATATTTATTAAAATGTTTTTGATTGCACTGTATTGTACATATTAAAATGTTAAAATTCTGTTTGTTATATATTAACACACCAAGGATTCATGTTTCAGCATTGTAACATCCAACTTTGCCAAACCGAAGGAACACAATAACAAGTATCAATGAAATTGATATTTCACAACATTTCATCGTGGTACAGTGCTTCGACTTGTGTGTTAATATATAACAAACAGAATTTTAACATTTTAATACGTACAACACAGTGCAACTCAAAAACATTTTAATAAATATAGGAACTATATGTGATAACAACTTCAAGAAAACCATAATGTTACATAAAACAGGGGACTTTTATTGTAGATATAGTAAATCAGTATAGATTTTAATCATTAGTAACAAGTAAGTGTTTTAATTTATATATTATTTCGTAAATGATGATAGATCATCAAGGGTACATACCATATATTTCACACACATAAGGTGTATCTATTTGATCATGTAATAAGGCAATTCCATACATTTGAAAATGGCACAAAGTGCCGAAAACATTAATGTTAAATTCAAATATAAACTAGATAAGTATAGACGGTTAGCCCAATTTAATATTATTATATTACTCTAGTTTAACTTCTCTGGTCTGGATTAATTTTACGTGACCATCGTTGAAATGAAACACTGAGAAAATAATTAAATGTAAAAACATTCGTTGGAGATATAATTAGATAATTTAAATTAAAATGTCATGAGCATATATTGATATAATTAGGCCACAGCTGATCCGTTTTTATAACACACAACCTATAGGAATATGGGATGTTGGCAGATCGGGAAAAAAAAAAAAAAAAAAAAAAAAAACGCTGGGGATGTCAGGTATACAATAACTTGGACTCTGCGACTCCGAAATAGACCATGTGATGATGATGAAGATGATGATGATAATGACGACGACGACAAAATAATATTCTAGCTTTAATGGAAGTACTGATGGTGTGGCTATGAGGTGTGAGAAAACATCTGAGTATGAGAGAGAGTGTTACATCACCGCGATCGCTGGAGGGCAGTTGTTTTCTCCACTCCATTGTGAATGTCAACAGGTATGTTTGAAGCTTATGAATGTGAGGCTTTGCGGAAAAATAACACGGATTCCAGAAACATCGTTGAACTGACATGAGATTCCTTTATACCAAGGACTACGTATAGTACATTCCAAACTGTCAAGAATGTCACATTTGGCCATTCTCAATGTCAACGAAGAAACTTCTTTTCCTATTATTATTATCATTATCATTATTATTATTATTATTATTAATCTCGGGAGGAAATTAAACACAGAATAAATATGGGAAATGTCTGTTATTATTCGGTTGAGAAGCTTTTATCATCCAGTCTGCTGTCAAAAAATCTGAAAGTTAGAATTTATAAAACAGTTATATTACCGGTTGTTCTTTATGGTTGTGAAACTTGGACTCTCACTTTGAGAGAGGAACATAGGTTCAGAGTGTTTGAGAATAAGGTGCTTAGGAAAATATTTGGGGCTAAGAGGGATGAAGTTACAGGAGAATGGAGAAAGTTACACAACGCAGAGCTGCATGCATTGTATACTTCACCTAACATAATTAGGAACATAAAATCCAGACGTTTGAGATGGGCAGGATATGTAGCACGTATGGGCGAATCCAGAAATGCATATAGAGTGTTAGTTGGGAGTCCGGAGGGAAAAATACCTTTGGGGAGGCCGAGACGTAGATGGGAAAATAATATAAAAATGGATTTGAGGGAGGTGGGATATCATGATAGACTGGATTAATCTTGCTCAGGATAGAGACCAATGGCGGGCTTATGTGAGGGCGGCAATGAACCTGCGGGTTCCTTAAAAGCCAGTAAGTAAGTAAGTATTATTATTATTATTATTATTATTACTATTATTATTAGATGATCAATTAGTAATAGCTGCTTCAGAGGATGGATATGAATTACAAATCACAGCCTCAAGCTATAATTTAACAATAATTTATCTTCAACAAAAACAAAAATTTTAGCTTTCCAAGGGAAAATACAGGTACGGTGTAAAATTTTAATTGACGACAATATAGTAGAGCAAGTAAGAGATTTTAAATACCTGGTCTGTGAAATGGGAAACACAAGAGAACTAGATCAACAAAGAAAATTACAAAATTTTAATGAAATATGTGGAACGATTAAAAGAACCCTATTAAACAAAACAAGGAAAGAAACCACTTTGAAGTTTTATAAAGTCTTGGCAGTCCCATCTCTCTTGTATGGCTCAGAATGCTGGACCCTAACAGAAAACCAAAAACAACAAAATAGAAGTATCAGAAATGAGATTTTTTTAGATCGGTAGCTGGATACAGAAGAACAGACAGACAATATAATGAAACGATAAGAGACGAACTGAACATATTCAACGTAAACAATAAAATAAAAGAATATCAAGAAAAATACTATGAACACGTACAAAGAATGCCAGAATACCGTATCCCTAAAAAGGTTCTAGAGTACAAACCTAAAGGCATGAGAAACAGAGGAAGACTTACGAAGAGATGGAGAGATCAATTTCTTTGAGAGGACGGAAAGGCCTAATCCCTGTGGATGATGATGATGATTATTATATTATTATTATTATTATTATTATTATTATTATTATTATTAATCTTTTAAGACGAAGAGCATGGTCATACGAAGAAAAACACAGAACGTAAACTTGAGAATTCTAAATGAGGCAGTAGAGCAAGTGGACAGCTTCAAATACTTGGGGTGTACTATAAGCAGTAACATGAGCTGCTCCCAAGAAGTCAAAAGGAGGATAGCAATGGCGAAGGAAGCTTTTAATAGGAAAAGGAGCATCTTCTACGGATCTCTGGCGAAAGAATTAAGGAAGAGACTAGTGAACTGTTTTGTGTGGAGTGTGGCATTGTATGGGGCAGATAGATGGACTTTACGACGAAGTGAAGAGAAGCGAATAGAAGCATTTGAAATGTGGATATGGAGAAGAATGGAATGTGTGAAGTGAACAGACAGAATAAGAAATGAAGCTGTGTTGGAAAGAGTGGGTGAAGAAAGAATGATGCTGAAACTGATCAGGAAGAGGAAAAGGAATTGGTTGGGTCACTGGCTGAGAAGAAACTGCATACTGAAGGATGGAATGAAAGGGATGGTGAACGGAAGAAGAGTTCGGGGTAGAAGAAGATATCAGATGATAGAGAATATTAAGATATATGGATCATATGCGGAGACAAAGAGGAAGTAGAAAAGAGGAAAGATTGGAGAAAGCTGGGTTTGCAGTGAAAGACCTGTCCTTGGGCAGAACATTAAATGAATTAATATCAATGTTCGCTAGCAAAATAACAGCAACGATAATAATAATAATAATAATAATAATAATAATAATAATAATGATTTATTTTGGCTGGCAGAGTTAAGACCGTAAGGCCTTCTCTTCCACTCAACCAGCAAAAAGTGTATATACATATGCATGAACTTACAAGAATTCAACAATTTGATTTATATGAGAGTTACATGTATACAAGAGTTATTTACGAATTAAACAACAAAATACTATGAACTATTAATTAAACACTGAAATAAACTGTGTAGCAGAATTAAGCTAAAATACATAGATTGTTAATATATTTCAAATAATATTAGATAATATAAAGAGATTATTATGAGACAATTTTGAAAATACAGCACTATCAGGATGATGTCTAAAGGAAGGAGTAACAATGTAGACAGTGATAGTTTAAGTCAGTATGATTGGAGTGAAATGCTAATAAGGTTATCTTTTAAGCTGTTTTTAAAGATGTTTATTGTCTTGCAGCCCCTAATACTTTGTGACAAGGAATTCCATTGACGCGAGGTGGATACTGTAAAAGATGATGAATAACAAGATGTTCTATGAAGAGGTATACTTAGCGTGCCACAGATAAGTGATCTGGTATTTACGTCGTGGTTAGAGTATAGATAAGAGAGACGAGACGAAAGGTAATTTGGTGTTGAGGTGTGCAGAATTCGAAAGAGTAAAGACAAAGAGTGTAAAGTTCTACGTTCTTTAAGTCGGAGCCACGAAAGACTTGCGAAGGACGGTGATATGTGATCATATCGTCGGATGTTGCACACGTATCTGACGCACATATTCTGAGCTCGCTGTAACTTGACTGACAGTTCAGAACTTAGGTCACTTAACAAAACGTCACAATAATCGAAGTGCGGCATTACTAGGGTTTGTACTAGGGTAAGTTTTAGGCCCAATTGTATAAAACTCCCTAACTAAAGATCAACTTTGATCGAAGATCGAAAAGTGAACCGAGTTCAGACACTTCTTCTATTGTATAAAACTTTTCTGCGATCAAATTACCTTGGTCCAAATGCAATCTAAGTTCACGTGAAAAGGATTTGGCAACATCGCATAAACAGGTGAAATACGTGATGCGCGGACAGGTTTGTTCAGTGTTGCCAATCTAGCGACTTTAACTCTTTTTCAACAACAATTTCTTTTCACTTTTATATTGCTTAAATAGGGATTTAGTGACCTTTTTAGCACCCCATAGTGACAAAATTTAATCTTTCTTTGTTGATAATGAGAAATCTAGCGACTTAGAACTACTTTTTGGCGACTTTCCGTACACTCTGTTGGAGACACTGGTTTTTTGTGCAATGTAAATAATGGCGGACAATAAGAAGAAGGTTGACTGTTCTCCGAGTTGTTATCATGTTATGGTGTTTGATACTGCTAAACATAATAAAGCTTTATAAAACGACAATTTTCGTTTAGTAATACAGTTAATTGAAAATTTATGAATGTACCTATCATATCCATTAATAATTAATGGTTGTTATAAACATAATATAATTATAGGTTATGTCATTTGATACTGCTGAACACGATAGAGCCTTATAAAATATAAGAATGTTTGTGTATTAAGGCAAGAAATTGAAAAAATATATATATATAAATGTACCTACCATACCTATTAATATTATTAATAATAATGGATATTTTATTTGCACAATCTGTCACTCGTATATTTCAAACAGAAAATAAATCACTGAACTTGGATCATCTAACTTAATCGGAGAAATTTCTTCAGTCAAAGTTGATTTTAGTTTGAGACAAATTAATCTCAGATTAGACTTTATACAACACAAAATTCCAAGTTCAGCTGAAACAAGGATCAATTTAACCTCTGATCTAAGATTAAATGGTTTATACAATCGGGCCTTAGTTGCTGGGGCAAGAAGTTTCTCAAGCGAAACAAACAGTGAATGGAGGAACAGATTTTTTTTTATCGTTTCTTTAACTTGAAAATTCCAACTTAGATTATTATCAAAAAAGAAGCCAAGATTTTTTACGACAGATGAATAAGGGATTAGCGTGTTGTTAAGGGTAACAACTGAAAGGTTACTGTTACTAAGGGAGTTAACTAAACGCTTATGTCCAATAATTATAGCTTGAGTCTTACTTGGATTAAGTGCGAGTCAGAAATTGGCCGCCCAAGTGGAGGTGGGGTTGAAATCTAAAATGCAATTAAGTCTGGTTTCAGACTTTCCCCTCAATATCTAAATTGACGTGTTTTTATTTAAATTGGATCCAATTTATATAATTAGTTATTTAGACTGGAAAGTTTTGAAATGAAAGCCCTGTATAATTATAATTTTTGTGGAATAATGGAAATACTACAACCAAAAAATTATGTCTAATACAGTACACGCTATACTGTTTAAGAACATGTATGCACCGTATATACATGACCAGTACTAGAGTATTATATAAGACTGCTGGCGAGAGTTGTCCCAGACTGGGAGACGACAGTACCTGGAGGCTGCACGGAAGCCGCTGTGATGGGGGTCTTGATGGGATCCGACGCCGGGAAGAGATGCGCGGTGCCCGGCGTGTGGACCACGACCAGCAGCAGGACCGCCAGGAGCCCCGACAGGTGCCGGGGCCACCTCACTAAACCACTACCAGGTCTTGGTTTCATCGCAGCACACAATGGAATGAGACGTCCGTGCAGAGAAAGTATTCGGCACGCCAGAGAGCGGGAATCATAGTGGGGACTAGACAGAGACGGAGAACTTTCAGCAGGGCTTAACACAAGTTGCGTTACGTACACTTTTTTTCTCTCTCAGAACCACTTGTTTAAGTGGCCAACTTTACCGTTGCCTTAGGGCGTATGGTATTGGCCTTCACAGACGAAGCTTGCAGTTCTGATGATGTATAAGTAGTGGGTGGCCGACCCAAATGTGTCCAGTTACCATAATGTTTGGCTCACACTCCGTAGCCTTGGTTACGGACCCCCCATAAATCCATTCTCCTTCACGATCTGTCTTTTGTTTCTATCATAAAGCTAAGCAATTGCATTATTTCATTTACAACTTAACTGGTTTTGTTTCTGTACATGTTGTCTTTTTGTTGTAGGCGTAACACAACACAATGTCTCGTAGGAGTATTATGTTAATAGCATGCATTTACAAAGGTTTCCGCTAGATATCGTTCACACTGCAGCTAAATCAACTTTCAATTTGTGACAAATACGAATAAGCGCTATTTCATAAATGATTTAGGAGGCACTATTTCTTCTTCCTAGGCTATTAGCACAGTCTAATATATACAGTCACGAAGGTCAATACTTACTAAATATGCAAACATAGATAGTTGCTCACCACCAGGATCGCTAATATCGCCTCATCACAGACCCTTTCCCCAGAAGATGATAAAATCTATTGTACTTTCGATATCGTATTCTTTTCAAAAAAATTAACACCTTCCTTCCACTATTGAAATATGAAATACATAAGGTTTATATATTATTTTCATAAAGTATATATTATATTCTATAAATTCACCTTCCTGGAACTTTCGGAAGAAGGATAACTCTAACATATTTTTCTTACAATTTATAGTACTACAAACGTCTCCTTGTATTATTGTATTTTTAGCCATTTACAGTTATTACAACCGATAACGAGCATTTCACAGTTTACACAACTTTTCACAACAATAAGAAATACGGCACAGTCAATGCCTTTTCGATCTAGACCAGGCCGTAATGTATGTTCGGGTTTTCTATTTCAGTGTATGGAGCTCAGTGAAATATTATATTATAACTTTATTGCGTATCATTGTTAAGTTTTATTTAGTGTAATGTGCCCATAAGTTCCGTTTACTTCTTGTTGCATAATATGTTGCAGAAATAATTACAAAACTGTGTTATTTTAATGTGTTAACGTAATATGTTATTTTAGTGATATTGTGATTTTAATTTAGCACATCTAGCCTACCTTCCTTAATTGTAGACAGAAAATGTACCATACCACTCCTATGAAATTAGTGTACGTACGATTGTGTTACTTCGTCTCTTAGGTAGTAGATAAATACAGTAATTCAGTACTTTATTGTAGTATTAAAATAGAGACAAATTGAATGTCCGGGGTATCATACCTGACATCATGTTTAATTATAATGTATAATTGCGAATATAGGAATATAAGTTAAATATAGTAATCATAACCTATAATTTCCACATGACATAACATACATATGTAGTGGCAGGCCATTGGAGACCACTAAAATTAGACAGAAAGAGGCAACTGGCACAGTAAACATAACCTATAATTTCAACATATCTAAATATCCGTGCGGTGCAACTGAAAATTATTGAATCGTGCATAAATGAATGTACAAGAATTTCGCAATATTTAATCGAAATAAAGGCAGGTATTACACATACGAACAACGTAATTTTCACAGCAAAAATAATATTACTCGTAAGTGAATTATGTCTGAAGTGTCCCATAATCATTGTTTTAAATTTTATTAATGCAATTACACAACATTTTAGAGAAACATATGTTACTCTTTATGCATTCCAACTAATTTATGTGGTTGAAACGCGAGTCACATGGTCTGCCCAGCCTATTCGCTGGTCTGCCTTACGGTCTGTATTCGATCACGATGGCAGTGACACAGTCTATTGTTCCTAGTATTCACAGCGCTCCAAGCGGCTAGCAACTATCGTGAGATATGAAAAAAATCATCCCAAGCTTCGTGACTGTATATAATAGACTGTGGTATTATGTTAATAGCATGCATTTACAAAGGTTTCCGCTAGATATCGTTCACACTGCAGCTAAATCAACTTTCAATTTAAGACAAATACGAATAAGCGCTATTTCATAAATGATTTACGAGGCACTGTTTCTTCTTCCTAGGCTATTAGCCTGTTTCCACAGGTAATGACTCGTTCAATTGTTTGTGCGGTTCTTTCAATACCGACGCTACGTGAAGCTCCTGGGAGTGACTAATTGCGTAAGCACTGTTTGAACTTTTTAGCAAGCACAGGTGTAGAGAGGTGATATAAGATTTAGAAAATGACCCCATTTCATTGTTCTGTAGACTCTAAACACATCTGAGGATATTTTAAATGTTTTTCTTATTTTGTAATTACCAAGCTGCGGATTTTTAGGCACTAAAAACACTTTAAATAGGCAGGCAAAATAGGCATTCAAAATTCTAAAATAGGCATTTAAAAAGGCACTAACAATTTCTAATTCTCAATGGCTAACACGACCATAGCGTAGCATTATACACTACTTTCTATAGGAATGTCATTATGGCAGTGAATAACTAAATATTTGTCCAAATGTTGTACTGAGAACTGATGTCTATTGTCTGTAAGAATGTTCTTAAATTAGGAGAAACTCCCTTCCACTTCACATGAAGTGATGGGGCAATACTTCAGGGATCCGATCTCACTGGGGACCAAACCAGTGGGAACGCAGTAATGTCAATGCATTTTCCAATCAGTGCTTCTGATGACTTTTGCTTTGGCATATCTCCACGGTATACTTCACGTATTACAGCAGAAAACTCAACTCCATACTTAATTCACAAACTCACAAAACGGATACACAGTTTAAAACAACTACCCTAGTCAACTACCACAATGATTCATGCGGCTTTCGAAATACATTTTTTCTTATTGGTTGATTTTAAATTATTCGATTTCTCCGTGCTCTGGTGGCAGTAAAAGGTAACACACAGAATTATCGCTAGTTCTATATCACTTCCCTCTGCTGGATAAAAAGGAAACAAATTACAGATTAAAAAAATATAGTGTATGACTTGAGGTTTTCCCGGCGTTTGATGTAGAATAACTCTTCTCGGGTTCTCAGCCAGATGAGTTGGAGATTTGCTTCCAAGCTTTATATTGCATATATACCGGCTAGACATGGTCCCACATCACTTCGTTCCCTGAAGAAGATGGCAGAGCTAGCCGTCGAAAGCTTGGAAGCAAATCTCCAACTCACCTTGCTGAGAACCCGAGAAGAGTTATTCTACTTCAAAAAAAATTATCGTTAGAATGGTCAGTAAATTCAAGTATAATATATAAAACGGGTATTTAGGCAACTTTTAGGCATTTATAAGCAAATAGGCATTTACTAGTGAAATAGGCAATTATAGGCACTATAGAATTCGCATGTAATACTCACAATGTCTTAAAATGGATATGTAACCTAAAATCTTCCGCCTTCAGGTTAAGGGTTAAAATAGGCTTATAGGCATAAATCCGCAGCTTGGTAATTACTAATTACTCTTCAGTCTCTTCCCACCCGAATATTGCATTGCATTTTATATAATCTAATATCACCGGACATTTTACATGCAGTAATACGTGTATTATTAGCTTTACAAGCCGTGAAGGCTTTTCACTGCAGTACAAACAATATTGTGCCAGATTATTCTAGCTATAAAAAAAACCAATCAATTATGCCATAGATTTTTTTAAATTTTCTCTATATAGTCTAAATATCTAATAAGCGCTCTTTTTCCCAGCAGTGTTTCTTCTATTGCTTTCCTAATACAGGCCTAATACTATTTTAAATTTCTTTATTTTTTCATTCTCCATTCACGGCGAAAATTATCTCAAAGTGGTCGAAATATTATTTTCAATACCTTACCTTCAAGTATTTTCAATTTAGATTCTTCACGTTTTCTTAAAGTTCAAGACTCAGTTCTATAGATGAGGACAGGAAGGATTATGACACACGGCTCGCGACAGGAACAGTTTAGCTGTGAGCGGACTTGGATAATAAAAAGCTAAACTAACGAAACGTAGCCTTCGTATATGCAAGAGATGGAGATTTATCCTTCGAAGAGGTGGAAAAATTCAAATATCTTGGAGCAACAGTAACAAATATAAATGACACTCGGAGGAAATTAAACACAGAATAAATATGGGAAATGCCTGTTATTATTCGGTTGAGAAGCTTTTGTCATCCAGTCTGCTGTCGAAAAATCTGAAAGTTATAATTTATAAAACAGTTATATTACCGGTTGTTCTGTATGGTTGTGAAGCTTGGACTCTCACTTTGAGAGAGGAACAGAGATTAAGGGTGTTTGAGAATAAGGTGCTTAGGAAAATATTTGGGGCTAAGCGGGATGAAGTTACAGGAGAATGGAGAAAGTTACACAACACAGAACTGCACGCATTGTATTCTTCACCTGACATAATTAGGAACATAAATTCCAGACGTTTGAGATGGGCAGGGCATGTAGCACGTATGGGCGAATCCAGAAATGCATATAGAGTGTTAGTTGGGAGGCCAGAGGGAAAATGACCTTTGAGGAAGCCGAGACGTAGATGGGAAGATAATATTAAAATGGATTTGAGGGAAGTGGGATATGATGATAGAGACTGGGTTAATCTTTCACAGGATAGGGACCGATGGCGGGCTTATGCGAGGGCGGCAATGAACCTCCGGGTTCCTTAAAAGCCAGTAAGTAAGTAAGTAAGTAAGTAAGTAGAAGACCTTGCAAAACAGAAACATATATAAATAGTTTGTTTATTTTGAGAATAATTAATTTTTAAAGATTTTTTTTATTCACCTGCAAATTTACAGATATGAGGAAGGTATCACTTATTAGCCATCGATTTCTTTCCTTATTGCTATTGAATATTTTCTGCAAGCATAATAAGTTCTTCTCTTTCACATTCTATTAGTTACAAATTCTCGCACTAGCCTAAGGCCTCAACAACCAAATTATATTTAAAAGGCCACCGTGTCATGGAAATCGACGCCCCTAGCGGCGAAGGGTGACACTCCTGGACATGGGTTTAATGTCAAAAATGACTTTCCGTGACCTGATGTATTATCTTACGACGTTTAGGTCGAATTTTTTTTGGGCACACGAGTATAAAAACTCTCACAACATGTTATGACTTCAAATTATCAAGTCATAAAACCAAGGCAACAAGGTATCAAGGCAAATACATTAATGAACATATTGCCAACTTCAGCCACAACGGTGTGACGCCACAAACTACTACATAAATACTATGGACTTAATTGAAAAAATAAATGACACAGTAACAATGCTACTGAAATGAAAAGCCAAGAAAGAATTAGTGTCACGAAGATGTTTCTTGCTTCCTCATCACACGTGCTACGCGTTTCGTAACAATTCCGTTCCTGTATTATTTTGAGGCTTATAAATCACTATTTGTAGTTTAAATTCTCGAACTATTGTTTGATTCTGGTCAGAAAGATGTGATATAATTAAAACTCGACGAATGGATTTCCAGCCCTCTAGTAGCATAGAAAAGCAGGGCCCTTAACTGTTACCAGATTTAACCATTAAAAGAAATTTGGTACAGTGTGCATGGTCTAATGCTAAAAAAAAGTCCAGAGATATTTGGTACAGTATATTTAGCACATTGCATATGGTTCAATGATAAAACGTCCAGATACATTTGATACAAAGCATATGATTGGTTTAGTGCATTTGGTACAACGCATTTGGTCCAATAAAGAAGCCCAAAGACATTTTTTACAGTATGGCCAGTTCAAATGGAAGACAACTCAAAATTTAAAGTTTTGAGAAAACTGCATTTTAAAGCTCCACGTTGCTGTGAAAAATCCAATTAACACGATCTAATTTGAAACTTATAATATACTCGTATACATAAATTTATTTTAATCATATTTAATTAATAGCACCCAGGTAACTCAAAATCTTAATCAATTTAGAAATATTCAAAATGTAAAATTAATTGCGTCATAGGGTACTGTTTTTGAGCCAATTTTATTTTTAATATTGACCCTATATAAATAACAAAATAAAATGCCCATTATGATGTAACATTGGGTTCTGTTTCTGTGAAAGAAAACTATTTCTGCCATGTTATTTATGACTGAAAATTTCGTTGTGAAACTCAATAAAACTGTAAATTTTTATTTCTGTTTGTTGCCGATTTACAGCCAATTGGAGAAAATGCAACAATGAGTACACATATCACATGTATATTTGTAAGAGAACTACATTAACCGCACATTCTATACCTTTTTCAACACTTGATCATGTAGATTGTATCAAATACAACCAATGAAGCAAATATCCAGGACCTTTTTCAACATTTGATCATGTGGATTGTATCAAATACAACCAATGAAGCAAATACCTGGACCTTTTTCAAGATTTGATCATGTGGATTGTATCAAATACAACCAATGAAGCAAATCTCCTGGACCTTTTTCAACATTTGACCATGTGGATTTTATCAAATATAACCATTGAAGCAAATATCCTGGACCTTTTTCAACATTTGATCATGTGGATTGTATCAAATACAAACAATGAAGCAAATATCCTGGACCTTTTTCAACACTTGATCATGTGGATTGTATCAAATACAACCAATGAAGCAAATATCCTGGATCTTTTTCAACATTTGACCATGTGGATTTTATCAAATACAACCATTGAAGCAAATATCCTGGACCTTTTTCAACATTTGATCATGTGGATTGTATCAAATACAAACAATGAAGCAAATATCCTGGACCTTTTTCAACACTTGATCATGTGGATTGTATCAAATACAACCAATGAAGCAAATATCCTGGACCTTTTTCAACATTTGATCATGTGGATTGTATCAAATACAAACAATGAAGCAAATATCCTGGACCTTTTTCAACATTTGATCATGTGGATTGTGTCAAATACAACCAATGAAGCAAACATCCTGGACCTTTTTCAACATTTGATCATGTGGATTGTGTCAAATACAACCAATGAAGCAAATATCCTGGACCTTTTTCAACATTTGATCATGTAGACTGTATTACATACAACCAATGAAGCAAATATCTTGGACCTTTTTCAACATTTGATCACGTAGATTGTATCAAATACAACCAATGAAGCAAATATTCTGGACCTTTTTCAACATTTGATCATGTAGATTGTATCAAATACAACCAATGAAGCAAATATCCTGGACCTTTTTCAACATTTGATCATGTAGATTGTATCAAATACAACCAATGAAGCAAATATCCTGGACCTTTTTCAACATTTGATCATGTAGATTGTATCAAATACAACCAATGAAGCAAATATCCTGGACCTTTTTCAACATTTGATCACGTAGATTGTATCAAATACAACCAATGAAGCAAATATCTTGGACCTTTTTCAACACTTGATCATCTAGATTGTATCAAATACAACCAATGAAGCAAATATCCTGGACCTTTTTCCAATTTTAGAACAAATGGATTGTACCAAATATAACCATTGTACCAAATATCCTGAATCATTTTCAACACTGGGCCATATGGACTGCAACAAATGTCAATGGATTATTTTGTTTGTACCAAATGTCCATGAACCATTACTGCTATTGGACGAGATGGATTGTACCAAATGTCCGATAATCGATTTAACTGACTATCACCTTCAACTAGCGGGTCTCGCCAATTGGTTATCTCCGACGAGTCTTACGAAATATTTCCTCGAGTTAACGGCACTAGTTCATGGTTCTCACCGTTGCACAGAGAAGTTGTACATCTGGCTGGCGACCTTCATCTGGTATCATCTTATTGGTACGTCACCCTGTGTCATAAGCTATATATATTTTTTAAATTGAAGTTATAGGGAATGAAGGGAAGAGTAAGGTTAAATTAAGCGTGTCTGTGATTCGATCTTAACCTTCAAAATTATTTCCATCAGTACCGGGGATTGAACTTAGTTTTACACAATCTCTGTGACTGATGTCCTGATGGAACATGATCTTTCTTATTACATAGTTTATAATCTAATGACAATAACGATAATAGTACTGGCAATTACAGATCTCAGAAGGAACTGAGAACTACTTCTGACATTTCAGTGACATTAAAAAATAACGCATTTGTATTTCAATTACACTAAATGTCTCCCGGAATATGAAGCTGCTTGAACGCGCCACATAACAAATCACGCGTCACTTTCGTGATTCTGAATCATCCCACATCCAACCCATCGCCTTGACATGTCATCGTGATGAATACATGGCAATCAATGCAATGAATAAGAAACACTTCATTCTGTAGAACAACTCAATATGGTCTTCGCTAACTCTCCGGGCTCGTTGCCTAGCATTTCTTCCACAACTTTCTCCACAACTCAAGGGTATTCTTTCTAATTTCTTGCCACTCAGATCAGGTCCTCTTTGAGAGAACAATACCTGGCCTTGCAACTATGATTTGACTCCCTCTGTAAGATTTTCAGTCTACCTGGCCCAGCCGTAATAAATTAGGCGGATGGCTTCTCCACAAAGATGAAGATCGACTCCAGAAAGTTCTGTGTGATTACTCATAATCGAACTGGTTTGGGCAGGTTTATTCTAAGTACTTTCATTTTCTCTGTTCCGCTATTAATCCATTTTCTTATCTCATTACTCTAACTTCATACTAATTTGAATGAACTTAAAACATTAACATTTCATAGTAATTTTTCTGAAACAATTTTCAAATGAGAAAGTTAAATTTGGAATTAAAATAAAAAAGAGCTTGAACAATTAGAAGAAACTCAAAAGTGTCTGTAGTATTCATCGAGAAAATAAAAATAAATAAATAAATAAAAGTACTGAAAGTTAAACGTATCGTTGAATAGAGAATTATCAATGAAATAGACTTCAACACATTTGGGGTGCTATTCATAGACATTTCGCTAGCCCGCGCTACGAGCGTGCTAAACTAGCCCCGGCTATCGACTGATTACTTGTACAGGATTCATATCATATCATATCATATCATATCATATCATATCATATCATATCATATCATATCATATCATATCACATCACATCACATCTCATCACATCACATCACATCGTAGTATATCATATCACATCACATCACATCACATCATATATCACATCACATCACATCATATATCATATCATATCACATTACATCATATATCATATCATATCATATCATATCATATCATATCATATCATATCATATCATATCATATCATATATCATACATCATATCATATATCATATCATATCACATCACATCACATCACATCATATATCATATCACATCATATCATATATCATATTATCATATATCATATCATATATCATATTATCATATATCATCATATCATATCATATCATATCATATCATATCATGTCATATCATATCATATCATATCATATCATATCATATCATATCATATCATATCATATCATATCATATATCTCTAACACTGGTTTATGAATACGAAAAACTTTAGTTCGCTGATCATCCACCGGAAGCCCGCGCTAAGAATATCTATGAATACGGCCCTGAGAGATTGAACAAAGGTCGACTATTACATTTCAAACGTAACGTACGACACAAAAGGAGATTGAGCGAAGAGGATAATGTAATTTGAGTTTCATGGGACAGGACTGAATAGCCGGCATATTTTTTTTTATTTTAGGAGGTTATTTTACGACGCTTTATCAACATCTTAGGTTATTTAGCGTCTGAATGAGATGAAGGCGATAATGCCGGTGAAATGAGTCCGGGGTCCAACACCGAAAGTTACCCAGCATTTGCTCATATTGGGTTGAGGGAAAACCCCGGAAAAAATCTCAACCAGTTAACTTGCCCCAACCGGGAATCGAACCCGGGCCACCTGGTTTAGCGGCTAGACGCGCTAACCGTTACTCCACAGGTGTGGACAGTTTGCATATTCTTTCATTTGAAAATGATGATGATGATGACGGCGACGATGACGACGACGATGATGATTGTGAAGATGATCCTGAGGGTGATAATGGTGGTATTCCATTATTTAGAAGAATATTAGCGCGTGTTAGTAATGAAGTGTTTGAAAACGAGTTCTTGGTGATCTTTTATTTATTGGTCAACGGATTTACTTCTGTTACCTGTTGCGTTTTATGAAAATCCTTGAATTTATTCCATCTACTTTCAAGTTACCCCGACTTGTACGTAACGACTAGTTAGTTTCTCTTAATACTTATTTACTGAAGGAAGCGAAGCGATGCGAATTAAATACTTAATTCGAAAAACAGAAGACACCACGAAGGTTATGTAAACAAAGGAAAATTAAATTCCTTTGGTGTTGAGGAAGCAATAAATATCTCTGGAACAATGTTTCACCACAAGGATCCTGAATTTGTAATATCCTGGAGCCAAAGGTAATACTTAATTGCCAGGTATTTCCTCTATAGGCAGAGCCGCACAACCTGTAGCTGTGAAAGTGGATGCCAAGGAATACGTGAGGAGGATATTGCCAAAACCCAGAGCTCCGAATTCATTTGAAATAGTCCAGTGTAGCCTAATCGACGTTTGCATCAGGAGCTTGAAGGCGCGGAATGTGAGATGGCTTGAGCAGATACCGATCATCACGAAGCGAACTGCAGGAGACTTCAACGAGTGGATGGAACAGTAACATATGGTATGCAGCATTTTAGAAGCAACCAAACACCGGGTGAGAAAGTCACTTGCAGTCTTAAAATTATGATTGTTCGATAAAACAGGGAACCACACAGGCACTGGAAACAGTTCTCTGAACTGAATAGACTAGTAACCTTTTAGATAAGAGTAAAACAAGGACGTAAGAGGAGGATTCGAAGTAGCAGTAGTAGGCTAAAGTTAAAAGAAGCAGTAAAGATATTTTTGAATCTGCTATTTAAAGAGACTATAAAATACACGTTATCTACCGTCGATAGAAAAATGAAAATTCACGAGATATGTCCGAAGATTCGCCGTGGGATTGCCTGAAATCCCTCTTAGAGTTGGAAAAACTTTGGAGAAAAATGACAGGGAATTTTATGAAATACTATTGACTGCGTGTGAAGTATATATAGGAATTAGGTAATGGAATTATGAAACAAAATTATAATTTTATGTAAAAATTTAAGTGTATCTAATAAAAGAAATGAAATAAGCTACTATATTAATAACAGTCAATTTTCCAATTATAATACATTAAAACATAATGTACTATTAAGAAGACTGACTAGTAAACAACTGGTTTTAAGGCGCAGACAATTAACAATTAACTGGTATACTGTATTTAATATCTCTGACAGTTTCTGGTTAATAATAATAATAATAATAATAATAATAATAATAATAATGATTTATTTTAGCTGGCAGAGTTAAGGCCGTAGGGCCTTCTCTTCCACTCAACCAGCAAAAAGTGTATATACATATGCATGAACTTACAAAGAATCGTACAGTACAGTAGTGGCAAAAAAAAAACCGGACCGACTCTTATAGCTGATTTCAGAGCCTTGTTCACTCCAGAGCACGGTAGACTGGTAACTAAGACTTTTGTGGTTCGAATCCTGCGTGGGAAGGAAACTTTTTTTGTTCCTTATTCAAATTTATTCCCGATACTTTTCGATTGGTGGTGAAATTTATGTTCTGGGAATAATAATTTAATTAAGTAGTAAAATATCGCTGCAATCAGAAAGTTTTGGGAATAAATCTGAATAAGGAACAAAAAAAAAAGTTTCCTTCCCAGGCAGGATTCGAACCACGAAAGTCTTAGCTAACAGTCTACCGTGGTCTGGAGTGAACAAGGCTCTGAAATCAGCTACAAGGATCGGTCTGGTTTTTTTGCCACTACTGTACGTTCTCGCAAAAAGATTATATTATTATTATTATTATTATTATTATTATTAATCTTGATTACACAACTTCTAACACTATATCACTTCGGAAAACGTATTATTTGTCTTTCTTGTGTTAAATTTTATATTACTTCGTTAACATGTTTCAGCCTGTTATTAGCCATCTTTAGAACTAGTTGTTGCTAGTCTTGGCGCCTTTTGTTTTGTTGAAATATAAGCCACACAAAAACACATCCAAATGAAATTCTCAACACACAACTCAATTTCAGAACACACACACTCTTTGACTCCACATTACACTACACAAACACACCCCCCCACGCACAGGAAACAAAACAAAAGGCGCCAAGACCAGCAAAAACCAGTTCTGAAGATGGCCAATAGCAGGCTGAAATATGTTAACCAGATAATATAAAATTTAACACAAGAAAAACAAATAATACGTTTTCCGAAGAAATATTAGTATTATTATTATTATTACTTATAAAAATGTCTTCCATTTTCATTGTAAACACTGCATTCAATTTATATTACTGCATTATTATTGTATCCATTGTGCTAATCTATTATTGACCAGTTGACTACCACATAAGTAAATAAATAAGTAAGTAAATAAATAAGTAAGTAAATAAATAAGTAAGTAAATAAATAAGTAAGTAAATAAATAAGTAAGTGAATAAATAAGTAAATAAATAAATACATAATAAATAAGTAAATAAATACGTAAGTAAATAAGTAAATAAATAAGTAAGTAAATAAGTAAGTAAGTAAATAAGTAAGTAAGTAAATAAGTAAGTAAATAAGTAAGTAAGTAAATAGGTAAGTAAGTAAATAAATAAGTAAGTAAATAAAAAAGTAAATAAATAAGTAAATAAATAAGTAAGTAAATAAATAACTAAGTAAGTAAATAAGTAAGTAAGTAAATAAGTATGTAAATAAGTAAGTAAGTAAGTAAATAAGTAAGTTAGTAAGTAAATAAGTAAGCAAGTAAGTAAATAAACAAATAAACATATATGAATGCACATATAAATAAATAAATGATAAACAAATAAATGAATACATAAATGAATAAATGAATGAATAAATAAGTAATATATAAATAAATATGTAATAAGTGCATACACAAATAAATAAATAAGTGAATAAATAAATAAATAATAATGATATTATTATTTTTATTGTTATTATTATTATTATTATTATTATTATTATTATTATTATTATTATTATTATTATTATTAGTATCGCGGAATTAAAATGGTTGTTTAAGAATCCTGTATAAATACTTTGTAAAGTTTAAGCGACTTTTTAATATACCACTTCTAAAGAATTATATTTTTCTATTCCCTGAATTAAAAAAAAAAAAGATACCAGCTGAAACGATAATTTCATTAGTTTTGCGATAATTTTGATTAATAGAAATAAAAGACTAAGTCATCGTAATTTGTCTTCATTGATCGGAATACTTGAACGATAGGAAAGCCCATACTAGTGACATTATAAAGCAAGAAACAGTCCCTCTGGATACGAGATAAATTCACATCTCCAACCCAGAAGTCACACTGGAACTAGTCACTGGGATTTAGTCACACGCGCTACAACTGCACACCAAAGCGGCAAGCAGCAGAAATTACTGGCGAAGTCAAATTAAATTAACCTGCAGACTGGATCGGGCCCAAGGCAGTTTACAAATTCAGCGCAGAATGGTACAGGACTCTGCAGCGATACGGCTCACAGCGAAACTGTTCGGTAGTTAGACTAGAAACTACAATCCCAGGGGTCTGCTATGAATTCCATAGCTTTTCAGTCTCGGAGTGGCACGAAGTTTCCAGTAGGATTTTACTGGAAATTTCGTACAACTTCTCGTGGCTCTGCTGCAGTCGTTGGTTACAATGCTTGCTGTTCGAGCCGACGTTTGCGGCTTCAAACCCCTACAAGGGTCATGGATGTTTAATGCCAATGAACATCTTTAGCATGGCTTCCTTCGGAAGGAAAATAAAGCCGGGAGACACGCGTCCTCTATTTACGAAATGAAAGGACTCCAGATAAAGTTACTGGTCATTTCTTGTCAGCATTCAACTATCGTAGTCACCACCATCCTCTGGCCAAGTATCACTGAGGTAACTAATTGCGCCTTCTAGGAGTCTCACCTCATGAATGTAATTTTGTTCTCTCTACTCACAGACTAAGAGAATCCAATACGGTCTGGAGGCCTTAGCAACCAACAACTTCTGACTGAATCATTTCAAGGGAAAAATTATTCCGAGGTTGGGTATCGAACTCGGGACCTTTGGCTGAGCACGCCAACGCGTCTACCGACTGAGCTACCAAGGAACTCTACCAGGTCCAGGCTCAATTATTCCTTTTAAATTCACTTACCTCAAGTGACTTAAATGTGTGGTTTTCTGTTAACGAACAATAACGCGTATTAAACAAGTCTGGCTTTGAGGTATATCTCTCTCTAAAGCTGACTTGAATAATTTCAAGGGAAAAATTGTTCCAGGGTCGGGTATCGAAAAATGTTATGTTTTATTTAACGACGCTCGCAACTGCAGAGGTTATATCAGCGTCGCCGGTTGTGCCGGAATTTTGTCCCGCAGGAGTTCTTTTACATGCCAGTAAATCTACTGACATGAGCCTATCGCATTTAAGCACACTTAAATGCCATCGACCTGGCCCGGGATCGAACCCGCAACCTTGGGCATAGAAGGCCAGCGCTACACCAACTTGTCAACCAAGTCCACTCGGGTATCGAACCCAGGGCTTTTGGCTAAGCGCGCCAACTCTCTACCGATTGAGCTACTCAGGAACTCTACCAGACCAAGACTCAATACACGTTATTGTTCGTTGACAGAAAACCACAAATTTAAGTCAAATAGCTTGGTGTGCATTCAATACTGGGTCTTTGACGTCTTGTCAACCCACTTGAGGTATGTGGATATAAAATGAATAATTGAGGTTGAATCTAGTAGAGTTCCTGGATATCTCAGCCGGTAGAGCATTGGTGCGCTCAGAACAAAGGTCCCGGGTCCGAGACCCAGCCCCGGAACAATTTTTTCTCTTGAAATCATTCAAGTAAACTTCAAAGGAAGCTGTACCAGAAAGCCAGATTTGTATAAATTCTGACTATATATTGCTGAAGCATTCTTTTATTGTGCTCTATAGTATGCTATTGAAATTTTTATGGTAGTAGATTAATACTGATTAACGAATATGTCTTTAACTTTAAAAATAAAACAAAATAGTACTGCTATTATAGATTTATTAATTTGTCATACAGAATAATATCTGTAATATTGACAATTAATATTTGAGGAGAAAAATTCGCCCCGGCGCCGGGGATCGAACCCGGGTCCTTGGTTCTACGTACCAAGCGCTCTGACCACTGAGCTACGCCGATTTCAATCCACAGCACCGGATCGAATTCTCCTCCTTCAACGTTATACGTCAACATATATGTCTAACTTGGAGTAAGGCCACAAAGGGAAACATTGAAGGAGGAGAATTCGATCCGGTGCTGTGGATTGAATTTGGCGTAGCTTAGTGGTCAGAGCGCTTGGTACGTAGAACCAAGGACCCGGGTTCGATCCCCGGCGCCGGAGCGAATTTTTCTCCTCTAATATTAATTTCATAGCGTGTTTTGTGAAAAACATTGATTGAATTCAGAATATGTTCAGTATGATAATAAATGATTGAAATAATTTTAGTTTTGTCCTTTAAATGTGCAGAAATTAGAGCCGAACACATGCAACTTTTTGTTTTGCAGAGGATTTTTATAATGTTACATTTGTTCGGGTCAAATGTCTACACTTTTCAAGGACAACACTAAAATTCTTTCAATCATTTATTATCATAGGCCTAATACACTGCTCTCTTAAATTGACTCAAAATATTAAGAATTTGATCAACTGCTTTCACAAAACATGCTATGAAATGTTTCGTAAAAAACAATTTTTATCTCGAAGAGGAATAAAAAACGAGCAAAATTCTATTGCAATTTTTTGTTTGAAGTCTCTCAAAGAATAACCCTCTGCTCACCCTGTATAGACAGAAAGATTGTCTCATCAGTTATCACTTTACAGATCTATACGTAGAAAATAGTAATATACGTTACAAGAGCGGTATGTTGACGTTTTCATGGTCGAGGAAAAGATTGAAAAAGCGAAACGTAGTTGAGCTTTTTTAATTTCCGAGAAGATGAAAACAAACATACCGCTCGTGTATCGTACATTATTTTGTGCGAAGATCGTTTATTACATACCTGAAAGACGAATTTCTAATTAGTTGCAATGAAATCTCCATCTTGGTTTCTGTTTAATGACGCCAACTTCGGAACACCGAAATATCTATCTTCAACATTGTTGCTGCAAAATGTTTTCTGTGTTTACTATAATCCAGCAGGCCGTGATATACGTCTGTCTTTTTTTCCCCCCAATCTATAAATGCGAACTTAAAACAAACGGTAAGGTTATGTAATGATTTATTTTTCATTTTAATATTTTAACAATATTATTTATATAACATATTGCAGTAATAACATCGGCATCTGGAATCTCGTTGATTTTTTCATGGCTTCCTTAATGTTACTTGTATCAGGAATGCAATAAGTTTCGTGGAGTAGTAGACTTTACTTAATTTTTGCAAATATTTAAAAACAATAATTAACATTGCAATTTAGGTGAAATTGCAATGGTAAGTTTCCAATTTATAATTATTACTATGTTAAACGTCTCTAAAAATAATATGTTAAAAGCCTAAAGCTGTAAAATGAATGTCGCGCTTAAGCGGTAAGAAGAGGGAAATTGTTATGTGTGTTACGTTGGGAATACTGAATGTGGTATTTCACACTTACCGCGTATTGGTTCTGTGCGGAAAACAAGCAAATACGCACGATCTCGCACAAAAGAATAGGAGGCCCGGGGAAGAGACCGAAACGATCAATTGAAATTAAAGAGCTCTTGTAACCGTAACAAGCCAATCTGGCCTCAATCTTCGAATAATAATGAAGAAGTACAAGAAGTAGCTTGATGATTCATGCGTTATAGGCAAATGTCATGAGGCTCATAAAGTACCAATTACCATTGAAGTAGGTCTTCACTTACAACATATAATTATATTGTATGGAGTCGAAGGCGAAGACGGATCTGACTCTGTTCAGACTCCACGGCTCTCTAAAAGACTCTTTGTTTGCCATAGGGTAACTCAGTCTAAATCGGGTCAGAGGTTAAATCGGGTCAATTTCAAAACCTCGTCTCCATATTCAAGCGTAAACCAGTTCAAGCAAGTGCTACCATATACTGGTCAGGAAGAGAACTTCCTGTACACGTTGAGTGCCATTGATGCTAGCTGGTGTGTGTATTCTTTGTGTTAATAAAAAAATAGAGAGAATATAAAGGTGAGTTAAGAGTATTTTATACATCTAGCTTATTATTGATATTTGTGAAATATGTTACATAACAAAAGTTTCTTTAAAAATGATTTCTGATAAGTTTTATTCTCTGAAAAATTTTGATAGGACTGATATTTAATGAGATAAATGAGTTTTAAAATTAAAATAACTGCCATCTATGGCGGTGTATTGAAATAAAAAACAAGTGACTTCGTCTGTAAGGGGCCTTGGACAGCAACAATCGAAAGCTATGAAAGATAGCCTACAGAGAATGTTTCTGTGTTTGTATGAAGTAATATCGGAAGCTAAATTAACCGATTTGTATAATTAATTATTATTTCATCATTGGAAAGTGTAGTTTCTCTGGATGGACATAATGCTATAATGTTATTACAGTAACTTGTGAGTGAATTGAGGACAGGTAAGATTAAAATAGGTTCTTATGCACAGAAAACTTGATAGGTTATTCTGTATATTCATTTCCTGTATTTCTTATAATAATGATTATGAACATATTCATTTTTATCTCAGAGAATTAACGAACAACGAGAGTGTATTGATTTAGTATGCAGTAATAGTACGTTAGCTTAGCAATCCATTATTTTATAATTCAAATTTTAACTATGCTCAATTGTTAAAATACATAAAATACATATGCAATAAATGCAATGCAAAAAAATTGGGTAATGAGCCAAGCAGATTATGTTGCGCTGTTGTAAAAGTTGTTCCTCCTGAGATTCAAGAGCTCCCACAACAAATTAAAAACTTTCTAATTCGAGTACATCCGTTATCAACACACTTTTTCATAATATAATATAATATAATATAATATAATATAATATAATATAATATAATATAATATAATATAATATAATATAATATAATATAATATAATATAATATAATATAATATAATAATAAATCTGTAGCCAAAATTTTTCTGTTAATTTTCGCTTTTCCAAAAATAATTGGTAATAACAATTAAGAAACATGTTAAAGGAATTTTCATTGCACCAAATGAGTGTCTCTGGATCAAAATGATCGCATTTTAATATTTTAAATACAATTTAAATTAAGTAACATATTAAACGATTTATCCTTCTATCAAACACGAATGTTCCCTGGATCAAATGTCCTATTTTAATTATGTAATTACTTTATATTTATTTCTAACGGGTGCAGCGGAGCGCACGGGTACGGCTAGTTTTAAATAATGCTTTACGGTTCCTTTATTATTTTACAACTATGGCAGAGAATTTGTGCGATTAACTTTGAGTATTAAGTTAGAAGAGATTATGGCTATTAACGCCTTCATCGAAGCAGTATTCAGTACTACCAACCTCTAGCGCAAAAAAAGTTCTACATTTGGGTTAAATAGGGTCAGTAATATTGGACAAATAGGGTCAACATGTTTCAAATCAGTCCACTCAAATTAATTATTTATTTTCAATTCTTTGTGACAGATGGTTAAATGTAAGAGGAAAACGTCAAATTCGTGGACTGAGAACGACGTGCAGAAGGCTGTTAAAGCATTTCGCGAGGGAAGAAGCCTACGTCATGCTGCTGAGTTGTTAGGAGTTCCTCATTCATGTCTGCAACGACGTCAACCACTTGAAAAGTAAAGGCCGTCAAACTACGTTTACTCCAGAACAAGAAAATTAACTTGTGTCTAGAATTTTGAAACTGTACGCATGTGGTTTTGGACTATACTGCAACACAGTTCGTTGGTGCAGAAAAGAAAACAGTGTTTGTTTGTGGAAGGTGTAAAGTGTTAAATTAAATCAATTCAATATTGATTTTAACGTTCTGTGCAGGTATATAGAGGGGAAAATTGTGACCCGATTTGCCCTAAACACTGACGCAATTTATCATTATCCAGAAGGGTAAAAAGGGTCACTGCAGTGAAATATTTCAGTTCATGTACAGACAGTTAGTTTAGAGTAAAAGAGAAACATTTTGGGGAAGTAGTACTTACATGTGGCGTAACTAATGATATATTATGAGTGTAATATATTATGAAATCTATACTAATAATAAATCTGTAGTCGAAATTTTTCTGGTAATTTTCGATTTTCCAAAAATAATTTGTCCTAACATATATAATTAACCACCCTGAAACCGAAAATCGCTTTTTTTGAAATTTTTGTTTGTATGTCTGTCTGTCTGTCTGTATGCTTGGTACCTTTTCAAGCGATAATGGCTGAACGGATTTCGATGAAAATTAGAATATAAATTAAGTTCGTTGTACCTTAGATTTTAGGTTATATGGCATTCAAAATACGTTATTTAAAAGGGGGGTTATAAGGGGGCCTGAATTAAATAAATCGAAATATCTCGCTTATTATTGATTTTTGTGAAAAATGTTACATAACAAACGTTTCTTTACAAATAATGTCCGATAAGTTTTATTCTTTGAAAAATTTTGATAGGACTGATATTTAATGAGATAAATGAATTTTAAAATTAAAATAACTGTCATCTAAGGCCGTGTAATGAAATAAAAAACAAAATACTTCGTCTATAAGGGGCCTTGGACAGCAACAATCGAAAGCTATGAAAGATAGCCTACAGAGAATGTTTCTGTGTTTGTATGAAGTAATATCGGAAGCTAAATTAACCGATTTGTATAATTAATTATTATTTCACCATTGGAAAGTGTAGTTTCTCTAGATGGACATAATGCTATAATGTTATTACAGTAACTTCTGATATAGTATAATATAATATAATATAATATAATATAATATAATATAATATAATATAATATAATATAATATATACTATAATTTAAGTTATTTGAAGGGTTCAGAACCATAGTGGGCCAAGCGCCATTTGCTGAATACGTACAAAACAAGGGTTAAAATTAAGTTATTACCATAGTTCAATGGAAACCTATAACAAGTAAAATAAAATATACACATTAAATCTAAATGATGTCAATGTTCATTAAACTATGGTTGCAGGTAATAAAAATTAAGAAACATGTTAAAGGAATTGTCATTGCACCAAATGAGTGTCTCTGGACCAAAATGATCGCATTTTAATTATTTGGATGCAATTTAAATTAAGTAACATATTAAACGATTTATCCTTCTATCAAACACGAATCTTCCCTGGATCAAACGTCCTATTTTAATTATGTAATTACTTTATATTTATTTCTAACGGGTGCAGCGGAGCGCACGAGTACGGCTAGTTAACAATAAAATTAAAGATTTGTTACTTTTTGACCCCATTTACCCTAGGTTACCCTACACCTTGAAATCAAAAAATGTGCTGAACACGTGCTTTCGTTGGAGACTAGTAAATAAAGTAAGAAATGAAATTTGCAAACACTTTGAGTCTCAACTCCACAAGTTTCGACAACAGGCACGTTGTACTCACCAATTTCAAATCAGCCTGTGTGTGAAATCCCCCTGAGGTCGAACACACAGAGGTGGTAATTGGTACCACAAAAATTTCTACACTTCAATTGCAAAATAAAAACAATAGACACTCCGACACATAAATTCCAATATCGGATGAATAACAGTAATTAAGACCGTATTGCGTACAAACGTGATCGAACAACGATGCCAATGAAGCAAGAGACTGGAAAGTATGCAGCAGATCCGATCCCTCCGAAGGCATAATGCATCTTTCTTGAAATCCATCACGACTTTCTAACACCGCCGCTCTCTTTACCACAACCAAGAACAGAAACAAGCTAAATCGACAATAAATCAAGTAGACACTTGTGAAGAGATTACGTAATTATTAGAAGGTATGTAGGGTGCGGACAATGACAAGTGTGGGGCAAGTCTTAAATTGTAACGACCAACAATTAACTGTGTGGCCTTCTGATACGTTACGCTCCGTTCTTGATAATAAGTAACGAGGGCGTTTATTGGGAAGTTGTATGAAATAATACAATTTCACGCATGCTCGGTGGATGTAGAACAATTTCTACAATATCGGGGATATTTATTTTACTTTTAAATCATCTTAACTGTAAAAGATAACATTTGTAGCTTTTTACAATTTTTAACGATGCTATATCAACTGCAATTCTCATGAAATTTCGACACGTTCCACGCCGTCCGTCTTTTGTGTACAGCAGCGTACAAAACAAAGGAACTCCGGTCCGTTCATAACGCAACGTGTCCAGATAATATAATATAATATAATATAATATAATATAATATAATATAATATAATATAATATAATATAATATAATATAATATAATATAATAATATAATATAATATAATACAATATAATATGATAATAAAAATTATTATTATTATTATTATTATTATTATCAATAATTGTCTTATTTTTTTATACTTTCTCTCATTTATTTTGACCTGCTGTTCACATTTTATTATCCTTTTTCCTTTCTTTCTGTATGTTATATATTATGTCTGATTTCTACTTACTTGTTGTTTACATTACATTATTAATATTTTATTCAGTTTTGTGTGTAAAATTGTAGCGTACTTTGTAAATTTGTAGTGTTATTTGTAACGCAGTTTTACTCCTGGTTGAGTGTTAGAGAAGACCGTATGGCCTTAACTTTTCCAGGTTAAATAAATTATTATTATTATTATTATTATTATTATTATTATTATTATTATTATTAGTGTTGTGCTGATCCATATATAATGGCAAAACGTTAAATTCGCTCAGAGATACGAAATGCAATTAAGAATTATGAGAGTGACATTTTATGTAGCTATTAACGAAGACAATATCGTGTGTAATGTATGTAAAATTGAAATAAAAGCCAGAACAACTCAGGCTATAGAGAAACATTGCAACAGTACATCGCACAGGAAATGCATTGAAATGAAATCTGAGGAACCATCATCATCATCATCATCATCATCATCATCATCATTTAGTTGTGCAGGTCTAACGATACTTGCAACATGATGCTCAGTAGAAATATTCCTCTAAAGAAATTGAGTGATCCCCATTTTAGAGGTTTTCTTCAGAAATTCCCTCGATACAAAAACTGTTTAAGCGATAGGCGAAGACGATTCAGCTTCGACAACTTACGAGAATATATCGTCGTTTACTGCGACGCTGGTAATTGCATCAATGATGACGAGGACTGAACCTTGCAAGGTATGTACTGCAGTATGTTATTTTTCTTTTCCTTCTGACTGTACGGAGATACAGTAGCAAGTTGACGTCGTCTGTTTACGTTTAAAACCTGTTCAGCAAATGGTCTGAATGAAAAAAAATGTAACATATAGTAAATGTGCACCTACATTCAACGATAAGTCATCCCGCATCCACTGTTTAGTGATAAATTATGAGAAATAAAGAGTTGAAATCAAATTACTTCCACTTACAGAAAATATGACTCATTGGCGCCGTCAGCCGTAAGTTTCGCATGCATTTCTGGAGATCGAACCCTTGTCCATTTGATGAGAAATCATCACTCAAGTGGGCGCTGTCCGGATTCTGATATCCTGTTTTTAAATATTGTAGCCCGGGAGTTTAATTACGATTCTGATAACCTTCTCTCGCTTCTTTGTAAGTAAGATTTTGTCAGAATTCGACAACGTATGTCGAATGCATTACTCTTTCGATTAATTCTTAACCCCTGAACGCAAAAGGTCTGAGTCGCCGCCAAAGTCGAAATAAACACAGAGGCCCGCCTACTCCAATTAAGGTTCCTCGTGATTATCCGGTCCGTTAATGTGAGATTTATCCCCGAGATTAGCTACAACTTTTACTCAACAAACATTCTTTTCACTTTTCGTAATAAACAATATATCCTATTAAAGACTAAAGAAATGATTTCCAAATTTAGGATCGTAAGTAGGTTCCAATTACGACTTTATGTACCGTAACTATAAACACAGCTTGAGATAGACTCGATAGACTCTACATACTTACTTACTTACTTACTTACTTACTGGCTTTTAAGGAACCCGGAGGTTCATTGTCGCCCTCACATAAGCCCGCCATTGGTCCCTATTCTGAGCAAGATTAATCCATTCTCTATCATCATATCCCATCTCCCTCAAATCAATTTTAATATTATCCTCCCAACTACGTCTCGGCCTCCCCAAAGGTCTTCTTCCCTCCGGCCTCCCAACTAACACTCTATATGCATTTCTGGATTCGCCCATACGTACCACATGCCCTGCCCATCTCAAACGTCTAGATTTAATGTTATAAACAATATATCCTATTAAAGACTAAAGAAATGATTTCCAAATTTAGGATCGTAAGTAGGTTCCAATTACGACTTTATGTACCGTAACTATAAACACAGCTTGAGATAGACTCTACATACTTACTTACTTACTTACTTACTTACTTACTTACTTACTGGCTTTTAAGGAACCCGGAGGTTCATTGTCGCCCTCACATAAGCCCGCCATTGGTCCCTATTCTGAGCAAGATTAATCCATTCTCTATCATCATATCCCATCTCCCTCAAATCAATTTTAATATTATCCTCCCAACTACGTCTCGGCCTCCCCAAAGGTCTTTTTCCCTCCGGCCTCCCAACTAACACTCTATATGCATTTCTGGATTCGCCCATACGTACCACATGCCCTGCCCATCTCAAACGTCTAGATTTAATGTTCCTAATTATGTCAAGTGAAGAATACAATGCGTGCAGTTCTGTGTTGTGTAACTTTCTCCATTCTCCTGTAACTTCATCCCTCTTAGCCTAAAATATTTTCCTAAGCACCTTATTCTCAAACACCCTTAACCTATGTTCCTCTCTGAAAGTGAGAGTCCAAGTTTCACAACCATAAAGAACAACCGGTAATATAACTGTTTTATAAATTCTAACTTTCAGATTTTTCGACAGCAGACTGGATGATAAAAGCTTCTCAACCGAACAATAACAGGCATTTCCCATATTTCTTCTGCGTTTAATTTCCTCCCGAGTGTTATTTATATTTGTTACTGTTGCTCCAAGATATTTGAATTTTTCCACCTTTTCAAAAGATAAATTTCCAATTTTTATAGTTCCATTTCGTACAATATTCTGATCACGAGACTTTGTCTTTTCGGGATTTACTTCCACACCTAACTCTTTACTTGCTTCAAGTAAAATTATTATTATTATTATTATTATTATTATTATTATTATTATTCAATTTAATCATATCTTGTAATCCAAATTTGCACAACTTTAGCTGTATTAACTGATGTTTTGTCACATGGGTATAGGTACAATTTCGGTTCGTTTTTATGGGCCATATTCATAGACATTTTTAGCGCGGGTTTCCGGTGGATGATCAGCGTTTTTCGTATTCATAAACCAGTGTTAGCGATAGGATATGATTTGAATTCTGTACTAGTAACCAGTGGATAGCAGGGGCTAGCTTAGTACGCTCGTAGCGCGTGCTGCGAAATGTCTATGAATAGCACCATGAGATTTGTGATGGCATATCGGCGGTACTATAGGCTTTCTCCAACTTTTTTCGATTTCTCCTTTCATTTTCATTCCCTCCATTCTTCTATTATCGTCGGATCATCATTCTGTTGTTTCTGAATAAATCTTACAGGTAAGAGGTAAAGGTAAAAGGTAAAGATATCCCCGTAACATGCCATGAAGGCACTTTGAGGGCATGGAGGTAGAGCCCCATGCTTTTCATGACCTCGGCACTAGAATGAGGTGGTGTGGTCGGCACCACGCTCTGACCGCCTTTTAACCCCGGGAAAGACCCGGTACTCAATTTTATAGGAGGCTGAGTGAACCTCGGGGCCGTTCTGAAAGTTTGGCAACGAGAAAAAATCCTGTCACCACCTGGGATCAAACCCCGGACCTTCCAGTCCGCAGCCAGCTGCTCTATCAACTGAGCTACCCGGCCGCCACAGCTAAGAGGTACTACATTAAATTCAAAACTGCAAATCCGAATATTATGTGCAGTAGTGCTGTGTTCTACCGTTTAATGGAAAAAAATCTTCTGTAGCAGTCGCCACGTTTAAAGATGAGTCCGTGCCATTCTGTCAGAGCTTAGTGACGTCCGGACGAGTGAACTTTACAACAGTTAACACATTTCCTTGAGCAATTGCACTGCACTTGCACATTAACCTGTCCGTGTAATCGCAGCAGTCGTGGACTGGAGCAACGCTGTGACATCCTTAACGAGGCGCGCCGAGCCAGTTTTGTGATGAAGTCGTGATCCCTGCGGATTTATGAACGTGCTTTGATGCACGGCGCTGAAAAGCAAACTACGTCCTCTCGGAGACTTACGAGTGCTTCTAATTGAAACAAACACACTCATCGTACCGTGACATTGCGATGGCAGGGATGCACTTGCTGTAACATTCAAGAAATTTGCTATGAAGATAATGATAACTGATATGAATCTGTATGAGACATTTCTCTTTTTATATTGTTCTCCCTCCCTCTCTCTCTCTCTCTCTCCTCTCTCTCTCTCTCTGATACTAATCAAAAGTTACACTAAAAAATTGTGTTAGAATTAAAAGTAATTTCAGACTTTGAAGGCGTTTAACATGATCAGGTATCTTGATTCTTTTGGGTTATTTTACGACGCTTTATCAACATCTAGCTTATTTAGCATCTGAATGAAATGAAGGTGATAATGCCGGTGAAATGAGTCCGGGGTCCAGCACCGAAAGCTACCCAGCATTTGCTCGTATTGAGTTGAGGGAAAACCCCGGAAAAAACCTCAACCAGGTAACTTGTCCCGACCGGGATTCGAACCCGGGCCACCTGGTTTCTCGGCCAGACGCGCTGACCGTTACTCCACAGGTGTGGACTATTTCGGAGTTGTATAACAGTTCCGTCAAGGCAGGTAGAAAGAGGAGAACCTGAGGCAAGTAGAAAGACAGGATTTTTTATTTTAGTAGGTTATTTTACGACGCTTTATCAACATCTTAGGTTATTTGGCGTCTGAATGAGATGAAGGTGATAATGCCGGTGAAATGAGTCCGGGGTCCAGCACCGAAAGCTACCCAGCATTTGCTCGTATTGGGTTGAGGGAAAACCCCGGAAAAAAACCTCAACCAGGTAACTTGTCCCGACCGGGATTCGAACCCGGGCCACCTGGTTTCTCGGCCAGACGCGCTGACCGTTACTCCACAGGTGTGGACTATTTCGGAGTTGCATAACAGTTCCGTCAAGGCAGGTAGAAAGAGGAGAACCTGAGGCAAGTAGAAAGACAGGATTTTTTATTTTAGTAAGTTATTTTACGACGCTTTATCAACATCTTAGGTTATTTGGCGTCTGAATGAGATGAAGGTGATAATGCCGGTGAAATGAGTCCGGGGTCCAGCACCGAAAGTTACCCAGCATTTGCTAATATAGGGTTGAGGGAAAACCCCAGAAAAAACCTGAACCAGGTAACTTGCCCCAACCGGGAATCGAACCCGGGCCACTTGGCCAGACGCGGTAATCGTTACTCTACAGGTGTGAACTCGTTATCTTTCTAATATGTAGATACAATTCACTTCTTTCTAAGAATTATGTAAGAAGCTTTTCTAAGAAATAGAGATACAAAAACACATTCACATGCTATGTGTTACGAAATTGTCTCAAATGGAAGATAGATAGTTAAACCTTTGTTTCTAACGATGATGCAATAAGTAGGGAAATATATCATTCTTCTGAATTTCTTTCGGAATAAATTCGATGGCACGTGACGTTTGTATTATTGTGCAACAAGGTAGAATATAAAAAAAACCTGGCATCATTGTTTGATTCGGTATGAGAGGAAATGGAACTCTAAGTAGGTCGTACGTCAAATACTTGAACTTATCCTCTGCTTCAATAATCTTCCGCCGGAGGCGTCGCTAATTTCAATTTACAACGCTTTCAGATTTTAGATTAAAACTTATAATTGAGAGCCGTCTCATCGTTATCCAGGGTCTGCCACGTAAAAATGTAATAAACGTGACTAATCAGTTATTTGGTCAAGGACATAATGCCTGTCGATAAAATATCAACAAGCATAATTTCATTGATAAATAAAGTATAAACAGGCACAACTAGGTTAAGGGTGTTTGAGAATAAGGTTCTTAGGAAAATATTTGGGGCTAAGAGGGATGAAGTTACAGGAAAATAGACAAAGTTACACAACACAGAACTGCACGCATTGTATTGTTCACCTAACATAATTAGGAACATTAAATCCAGACGTTTGAGATGGGCTGGGCACGTAGCACGTATGGGTGAATCCAGAAATGCATATAGTGTTAGTTGGGAGGGAAAAAGACCTTTGGGGAGACCAATACGTAGATGGGAAGATAATATTAAAATGGATTTGAGAGAGGTGGGATATGATGATAGAGACTGGATTAATCTTGCTCAGGATAGGGACCGATGGCGGGCTTATGTGAGGACGGCAATGAACCTCCGGGTTCCTTAAAAGCCAGTAAGTAAGTAAGTAAGTAAGTAAGTAAGTAAGTAAGTAAGTAAGTAAATAAATAAGTAAGTAAGTATGTATGTAAGCAACATAATTATACACCTTCAGGGGAAAAAGACCTAAATGTTTCGCATAAGTTTTAACAGTAGATCTTCAAAGGCGATACATCGTGTCTTCGACTGCGACTGAAATTAAATCTGGGGGATTTTATGTCATAAACTGCACGTAAGGGAACTCTGTCTCCGACAGAGATATCTAAACACAATTTTTTGGTCATTTCTCGCCCGTACTGAATTCCGACGCTTAACAAGTTCTGCAGTTAAGAGAAATAGTCGTTAAGTATAATAATAGAATGCAAGGGTAAATTAAGTAACTGGTCAAAAATAGTAACAGAATGCCGAAAATGACTCGATGGATGGATGGATGAATGAATGAATGAATGGATTAATGAATGAATGAATGAATGAATGAATGAATGAATGAAGAGGAAATGGGGGAAAAACATTTAAAACGTACGCGATAGCTCGTCCCTGCAAGGGAATTTGAGGCTGAGAGGAAGTGTCTATGTAAGCTCCAAGGCTTTGGCTACTTGTCTCACTCTGAATTTCAGCGTCCCATTTGAGTGAGACAAGCCGAGAATGGACTTAACCAAATTGCTTCCACATGAGGGGGATGAATGTCGCAAGTATAGAAACAACAACCACCAAATTTCTTGACTTAAAAATCGATAATGTGCTAAATTAGAAAAATCACATTAAAGAAATTACCCTAAAAAAAATTCAGCTTATTTTGCTATTAGATCTATGCAAAATATAGTAAATATCAATACCTTAAAAACAATATACTTTGCATACTTCCACTCGGTAATGAGTTTTGGAATAATATTCTGGGGAAATTCCACAGATAGTAATAGTATATTTCTATTACAAAAAAGAGTTATTAGAATAATAGTAGGTGCCAAAGCTAGGGAATTGTGTAGGACTATTTAAAAAAAAAACTACAAATAATGCCCATGGCTTGTCAGTATATTTTTTCATTAACAATCTTCTTCGTATGTAATCATGAAAACTTTGTAACTAATTCAACAGTTCATAGCATAAATACACGTCAAAAAATGACTTTCATACTCCATCGGCAAGTCTATCGTGCTATCAGATAGGAGTGCGTTATATGGCAGTAAAAATTTTTAATTGCCTCCCTATTGATATAAAAAATGAAACTGAAAACATAAGGTTATTTAGGGCCAAATTAAAGACGTACCTAATTTCTCACGCCTTCTATTCAGTAGGTGAATTCATGACATTCAATAACGCTTCATGAAATTGATACTAAAACTTTGTGTTGTACTAGTAGACTATATTGTAAATCTCGTCTGTATATATTTCATCTAGACTGTGACTATAAATTTAGGGTGCTATTCATAGACATTTCGCTAGCCCGCGCTACGAGCGTGCTAAATAGGATTCATATCATATCATATAGCTAACACTGGTTTATGAATATGTAAAACGTTAGTTCGCTGATCATCCACCGAAAGCCCGCGCTAAGAATGTCTATGAATACGGCCCTAAGAATTTATAGTAGTATTAAGTTTGTTGACTTGTTCCATATTCTAGCTGTAAGCATGTATGAATGCCATGCAATGTTAATAAATACAATACAATACAAGCACAACTCAACGGCATCAGGAAAGAGTCGTCTCGCCAAAGATGTTAAAAGCCTTGATATAACATGTGATGAGAGAGAGATGTCACTGTCCTCTCTAAAAAGGGATCCAAACCCTTGCACTGGGTGAATGACGCATAAGTAAGCTCGTCCTGAAGTACCCAAAGTGATATAAAGGAACCCTGATCCTCTCTGAATTGAGGGCACCAGGCAAAATTTGTTGGTCATTTGTCGCTCATGTTGAATTTTGACGTTCAGAAACTTCCGCAGTTGAATTAAGTAATTGATAAAGAGAATAGAATTAATACATTACTAGTTACCTCTGATTGAGGTTCTGGCTGACATGTACAGACGTGGACAGATTATTAGCAAAATTGAAGATTTTTATTATAAATTTTTACAAAATATGATTCTTCAATTCAGACTGCAGTTGACATTTTTGCGTATTTCCAAATTATTAGCAAAATTGAAGATTTGTATTGTATATTTTTAGAAAATTTGACTCTTCAATTTGGACTACATTTGATATTTTTCCATATTTACAAATTATTGGCAAAACTGAAGATTTTTACTATATATTTTTACCAAATTCGACTCTTCAATTTCGACTACAGTTCACATTTTGGATATTTCCAAATAATTAGTAAAACTGAAGATTTTTATTTTATATTTTGACAAAATCTGACTCTTCAATTTAGACTGCAGTTGACATTTTTGCATATTTACAAATTTCTAGCAAAATTAAAGATTTTTATTATATATTCTTACAAAAATTGGCTCTTCAATTTAAACTACAGTTGACATTTTTGCATTTTTCTGTCTACTATAATGATAGAAATATGAAAAATTGTCAACTGTAGTGTAAATTGAAAAGTCAAATTTTGTAAACAGACTTATCATAAAAATCGTCAATTTTGTTAATAATTTGTCCACGTCTGTATCTCTATTATCAGGCAGTACATCTCACTTGACGATATGTGTCAGAGGAAGAACAATTGTTTGTATACATCTGAAGTCTGACTAGTGTAATATGTAGCTAGTCAGCGATGTATGCAATGGAGGGGGAAAGGAACTAGCCACCCTATCCCATTATCTCCTGGCCTAGTTGCCTCATAAGTGGTGCTCTGTTAGTATCACTTGTGAGGTTCAGACCTGTCTTCGAACAGTTGACAACGTGTTCATAATTCTTGTGTTCGCTTCGTCTGCGATGTCCGTCGCGCTGACCACATTACCCCATCCTTCCAAACTTTGAACTGGCTACGGCTTAACGAACGTAGAAATTTTCATTCTCTTGTTCTCCTTTTCCAAGTCCTTCACACCTCTACACCTACCTACCTTGCCTCCCGTTTCAGTTACCTGTCATCATATCATAATCTTTTCACACGCACGCAAAATAGCCGCATACTAGCCATACCAACACATAAGACATCATCGTATTCATCATCATACACAATCTTTCTCTCGCGCTTGTGGAATACCCTACCCAGTGACAACAGAGACTGTCGGAATTTAGTAGCGTTCAAAAGCAAGCTTATTAAGCATTTTCTTACTGCGTAGAGTAGGTTTAATTTTTACTTAATCAATAAAAGAAATGCTTCTCTCTTCTTAACTTTCACAATAAACTCGCTAGCTTTTATTAATCAGTTAATCTTTTAGTACTTTGATTTTTATTGTATTTGTAAATTTAATATTAATTGTAATTATAATTGTAATTGTATTCTTGATATTGTAGTTGTAATCCCCTGGTAGAGGGGAAGAGAAGGCCTGATGACCTTATCTGTACCAAGTTAAATAAATAAATAAATAAATAAATAAATAAATAAATAAATAAATAAATAAACGACAGCAGCATTAATAGCGTGCAAGAGGGAGATTAAGATGCGGTACACATCTACTGTGACTGGTAAGAGGTTGCCGCAATCGATTCTGTGGATTTATGGTGGACAAAATAGTCGTGGGACATCCCCTACAAGGCAGAGTATCGCAAGCGCCACTTTTACCGAAAATGTGTTATGATGCTTGTAATAAATTGCCCAGTTCTGCACATCGACTGTAAAAATTCCGTGAGTCTCAACAATTTTTTCTTTCTCTGAAAAGTTGATTTAAACTTTGACTACTGTATTCACCACCATGCTGGATAAGTATTATAACTTGTCTCTCCTGTAAAGTTAGCAAAATTCAGCACCATGCTGGATAAGTATTATAACTTGTCTCTCCTGTAAAGTTAGCAAAATTCAGCACCATGCTGGATAAGTATTATAACTTGTCTCTCCTGTAAAGTTAGCAAAATTCAGCATCATGCTGGATAAGTATTATAACTTGTCTCTCCTGTAAAGTTAGCAAAATTCAGCACCATGCTGGATAAGTATTATAACTTGTCTCTCCTGTAAAGTTAGCAAAATTCACTACCATGCTGGATAAGTATTATAACTTGTCTCTCCTGTAAAGTTAGCAAAATTCAGCACCATGCTGGATAAGTATTATAACTTGTCTCTCCTGTAAAGTTAGCAAAATTAAGCACCATGCTGGATAAGTATTATAACTTGTCTCTCCTGTAAAGTTAGCAAAATTCAGCACCATGCTGGATAAGTATTATAACTTGTCTCTCCTGTAACGTTAGCAAAATTCACCACCATGCTGGATAAGTATTATAACTTGTCTCTCCTGTAAAGTTAGCAAAATTCAGCACCATGCTGGATAAGTATTATAACTTGTCTCTCCTGTATAGTTAGCAAAATTCAGCACCATGCTGGATAAGTATTATAACTTGTCTCTCCTGTAAAGTTAGCAAAATTCACTACCATGCTGGATAAGTATTATAACTTGTCTCTCCTGTAAAGTTAGCAAAATGGTGCTTAGGATACTCTGCCTTGCAGGGGACGTTGAAAAAGGATTCTTGAAGCTTTTTGAAATTTAACTTCACATTGCTCAATCATAATTATTATATCATCTCAATGACAGTCTCAACACGCTAAAAATGAAGTTTAAACAATCCAGGAGGAGACAAATCGACCACAGTACAGGCACGCTCATCAAGAGAAGAGTGTGCGTGAAACTGGGACAGATGGTGAATACTATTAGTTTATGGGATTGCGAGTGCGTGGGCGGTTATGCCAGGCGATGGAAACAAACATCAGCCGTCTTGTTGCTGCAGTCGGTGGAAAGATCTGATACGGTGGGAGCCGGTCACGTAGCGTGTAATTGATGCGACTTAACGGCCCTTCGTGCCCAAGTCTATCTCTATTGGACGGACGAGCTCGGTGAAAAATGTTCCGATATCCTGCGACTCCCGGGACCTTCCCCAGTTATGGAATCTGACAACCCGGCATCAGCTTCAGACTTATCTTGAATTAGTAGATATAAGCGCATACATGACTCTGCAGGTTCATATCCGCTGTTATTCGTTATCAAAAATGTACAGCACACGTTTTCATTGAACGGGTTGGCAGCAGAGTAAGTATATGTTTTCCTTCCTACAGTGTGTCTCTAAATTAGACCGACAGATCGCATATAGGCCTACGACCTTTTTTAAAACACCTTTTGTTAAAAATGGGCCTCAGTGTCCTGATTTCAGAGAGCTAATTTAATATTGTAGTGTAATTCCCTTTCTTTTTTTTTAATGTTTTTCTCTATTTTGAGACAGATAAATATCTATAACATTAATGATTTGCTTATAAAATTCAATGTTAACACTTTGTTAAAAACATAAAATTTACTCTGTCACACGTTAAAAGTGTTAAAATTGTTAAAATGTACTTATCGAAGGTGGTTCAAGAGACACTGAAGACGACGACACATAGCGTCGAAACGGGCCGTCTGTCGAAGGTAAATACCTTTTTAACAATTTTAACGCTTTTAATGTGTGACAGAGTAAATTTTATGTATTAATTTTCATGAAAAATGTTACACAAGAAAAGTTTCTTTAAAAATGAGTTCCGATACGTTTCATTCCAATCAAAATTTTGATGGGACCAAATTGCACCAAAAACGGATGTTCTCTTAACCAAATGATCACATTTTAATTATTTGCATGTAATAACAATTAAGAAATATGTTAAAGAAATTATCATTGCACTAAATGAGTGGTCTCTGGACCAAAAATGATCGCATTTTAATTATTTAAATACAATTTAAATTAAGTAACATATTAAACGATTTATCCTTCTATCAAACACGAATGTTCCCTGGATCAAACGTCCTATTTTAATTATGTAATTAGTTTATATTTATTTCTAACAAGTGCAGCGGAGCGCACGGGTACAGCTAGTTTTTTTTAAATAAAAAAGAAATTGAAAGTGAATAAATGAGATAGGTAGTTCATAAAATGAATGCATAGAAATATTTCTCTATGTCTTGTGACTGCAACTAAAAGAAAACGA